>NC_048220.1:123596143-123670594 GCF_002007445.2 Ailuropoda melanoleuca | reverse complement strand
GGGGGAATGGGATAGACTGGTGATGGGTGGTAAGGAGGGCACGTATTGCATGGTGCACTGGGTGTTATACGTAACTAATGGAGCATCGAACTTTACATCAGAATCCAGGGATGTACTGTATGGTGACTAGCATAATATAATAAAAAATCATTTAAAAAAATAAAATAAAATAACAACAAAAAAATATGCGAGCATTGTGTTTAATATATTTATATATTACCTGAATGATACAGCAACTTAAGGAGTTATGAAAGATATAAGTGGAATTTATATAATGATTTCTCTAATCTTAGGAAATTAATGATATTAAAATTTGTTATTAAAATATACAATATATCAAAATGAGACTTTTATTCTCCATGATAAAAATGAAAATAATCTATTTTAACTTAATTATGGAGTCATAAAATCAATTTAATTTAAATATACAAAGAATAGTATAACAAACTTTTTAAACAGTTACATGTAGTTTAAATATCAGTTTATATAAAACATTAACTTGAAAAGTTTTTTTTAAATATTTTATTTATTTATTTGTTGGAGAGAAAGAGAGAGAGAGAGCACAAGCAGGGGAGCAGTAGAGGGAGAGAGAGAAGTAGCCCTATGCTCCATCCCAGGACCCCAGGATCATGACCTAAGCTGAAGGCAGATGCTTAACCAACTGAGCCTCCCAGGCATTGTCCCATTGAAAAGCTTTCTTTATAGCTTATTCCCAGTCTGGTTTCCTTCTTCAGCCCAATAATTAACCAGAATTTCTTGTTTCCTAGCTACTTTTAGCATTTTTACGTACATAATTCTATAAAAGGTAAACGATTTCAAGTATCCTTATAAGTAAGACCTACTTCTTTTTGCATTCAACATTCTGTATTTGTGATTTTATATAGATAGATAGATCTAGTTCATTCTTTTAAACAGCTAAATAGGATTGTGTTATATAAACATAGCATATTTTATTTCTTTTTGTTGGTGCACACTTAAGTTCCTGTATATTTGCTGTTTTAAACAATGTTTTTAGTGCAGATCCTTATACACGTCCCCTTGTGCAAATATACAAGAATATTATTAGGCCCTGTACCCAGAAGTGCAATTGCTGGGGAGACATCAAATTTTAAAATTAATAGGCATCTTAGAAATTATCTGACACTATGACCTTCTCTTTCTGAGGCACAATTAACAAATAGTGGCAAGGCCAAAAGTAGGTTCCAAGCGGGGAACTTATTTCCGTGCTCTTGACATTGTGTCACTACATTCCATCCATTTTGGCCTTTTTATGTACCACATGGATGCTTGTGCATTTATTCTCAAAACCACCCATGAAAGTAGCCCCTTACTATCTAATTCAAATAATACTATAAAGTCATTGACTGCACATGTGCAGGTTGCAAGGACACAGGACTGAGAATGAGAAGACTTCAACAGTGCTATTAATGTTTGATACACTGTGGTCACCGTGAACTCACTTAACTTCCATTTTTCTGTCTTCTTCTTAGACCTTTCTTTGGCCAGACAAACTTCATCTATTTTCTGGTGTCACAAACCTATTTCAAGGCTGAATTTCTGGTCTGATGCTTTCATTTTCTAATTATGTTCTCCACTTCCCCTTCCACACCATTCTTTACATAGTAGTTAGAATCTATTTTAAAATGTAAATTTGGGACACCTGAGTGGCTCAGTTGCTTAAGCATCTTCATTCAGCTCAGGTCATGATCTCAAGGTTCTGTGATTGAGCCCCAGTGTGCTAGGACCAAGCCCTGCATCAGGCTCTCCACCACTCAATGAGGAGTCTGCATCTCCCTTTCCCTCTGTGCTCTCTCTCTCTCTCTCAAATAAATAAATAAAATCTTTAAAAAAATGTAAACTGGGTCATGTCACCACCTCCTTAAAGCCCATGACAGTCTCCTTATTGCTATTAGAATAAAATTCCAATTCTTTACCAAGGTCTATCTAGTCTCATCTGCGCCACCATCACCTTCATTGGATATGCTCCTGAACACACTGGTCTTACTTGGGCCAACTTCTTTCCTTTCCATATACTTTCTTCTGCCCAGATCGCTCCTCCCACATTACCTCACATGGCTTGTTCGCCCCCCCCTTTGCAGGTATAGACTAAATAAAACTTCTTCATAGAGGCCTTCACTGCCCATCCAACCCAAAGTAAGCCTCTATCCCCTTACTCACCCCCAGTGNTCCCCCTTTGCAGGTATAGACTAAATAGAACTTCTTCATAGAGGCCTTCACTGCCCATCCAACCCAAAGTAAGCCTCTATCCCCTTACTCACCCCCAGTGTCACCAATAATTCTTTGCAATACTGTATTATTTTGTTAGGGCTGCCATAACAAGATACCACAAACTGGGTGACTTACACAACAGAAATGTATTGTTTCACAGTTCTGGATCCAAGATCAAAGTCTCAGCAGAGCTGATTCCTTCTGAGGACTGTGAGGAAGAAACTGCTTTATGTCTTTCTTTTCTAGTTTTTGGTGGTTTGCTAGCAATCTTCGGCATTCCTGGCTTATAGAAATATCACCCTGATATCTACCTTCATCATCACATGGCGTTCTCCCTGTGTTCGTGTTTGTATCCAAATTTCCCCTTTTATAAGGACATCAATCATACTGAATTAGGTGCCCACACCACTCCAGCATAATCTCCTCTGAAGGTTAATTACATCTGCAACAAACCTATTACCAAAAAAAGGTCACATCCTGAGGTCCTGGGAATTAGAACTTAAACATATGAATCCAGGGAGGGAACACAATTCAACTCATAACACGCACCTTTCAAAATGTATAATTCTGTATGTGTTCGTTCGTTTGTTTAACGACCATTTCCTTCACCAGACTGTAGAGAATAGTTTTTTGTTTTCTTTTTTTCATATATATATATATATATATATATTCAATGTCGTCAATAGGCTTGGCACCTGATAGACAGTCAATAAATGTTTGTTGTTTTTCTACCCATGTAATTACATGATTTATAAAGTCTATTACTGGTCTGAATTTTGTGCTTTTTGTTTTCACCATGCCCAATTTTATCATCAAAATTTTATCCAATGCCATCCCAGGGCAAGGTTTTCAAAATGCAAACCATATGTCAAAATAAAGCAAACATAAATCCTGTTTTGCTATATAACTTCCTAAATAATTCAACCCAAAATATGTATGTTTTTAGAAAGGAGACGGAGGTATCGCCATAGCTCACTTAGTAATTTTTCAACCAACTTTCAATTTACTTCAGCTCTGAGGAATGAGGTCTAAGAGTAATAATATAAAATGTAACCCCACTATATCTCATGCTGAACAAGAGAAACTTAAGAAAACTCACCTCTACAGCTCAAAATATCACTGCCTTCTGCTGTACTGTCCGTTTGTCTTTTGTTCTTTTTATGTCCACCCCCCCACAACCAGAGCCCTGAATCCTACTTTATAGCCTACTTTCTGAATACACTTAATCATGCATTTATTCTATTTTTCCTCAGCCTTCTTTTACTGTCCCTTTTTACCAGTTCCATCTCCTATGCTGTCAAAAAAGCATGAGTCTCCCATTTTAAGAAGGCCTGTTTTAAATCTTCCACATCTATTATTGGATCTGGTCTCTCAACTCAACCTTCTTGATATTTTCCTTCAGCCTCTTCAAATCAATCCCATCACCTCTGCTAGATGAATCTCCCAAAAATGCCATTTTCATTATGCCACTTCCTTGATTTAAAACTATATTGGTACCATATCACCTACTGGACCAAGTTTAAGATTCTAAGTCTCTATTAACTAGCCTT
The DNA here is from genome assembly GCF_002007445.2 of Ailuropoda melanoleuca. Taxonomy (NCBI): domain Eukaryota; kingdom Metazoa; phylum Chordata; class Mammalia; order Carnivora; family Ursidae; genus Ailuropoda; species Ailuropoda melanoleuca. Next base: position 123,666,815 of record NC_048220.1, on the reverse strand, counting down.
AGATTGCTCATCCTTTTTTAACTTCCACTATAATTTCTCAAACTTATGCCATCTGCTTTATTCTCTCAACAGCTTTTGCCAATGTCAACTCTTTTACTTTATTTATGTTGCTTTTTCAAGTGAGAAAGACCTGCCTACATCTTCCTGAAAAATCCAGCCCTATCCAGTCATTAAATTTCAGCTAAGGGAAGTTTCTCTCATGGAATTGACTCTTCCGGTCCATATAATCTTCTCTGACTTTCTATAGCAATTTTAGTTAGGAAGCAACAAGGGAAAAGATGTATTTTTAGTTAAATGCGTGAACACTACACTTCTAGTTCATCTGTGCTTTCTGGCATTCTTCGAATCTCAATAAATATATAACCATTCTCAGCACCGTCCATAATTAAGCCTGAGCTACATGGAATCTATTAAGGCAAATCTCTGAGCAACACAGTTTATGTCACATATAAACTATTCTTTTTATATTTTTAATTGTTTTATACTCATTATTTTAATGCCTAAATACTTTCTTCACATCAGTTTTCATGTATAAATTAGGTATAATTGCAAGATTTCATATGGAATAAACCACTTCTCTAATAAACCTAGAGAAGATCTATACACTTACTAGTAGAAAGCCTTTGCAAACACATGTCAGCAGAAATCACAGAAATTATAAAGCTAAGGAAGGGCATGGTAAAAAATGTTGAATTTTTTGTCCTAATAAAGTTCTCTCTGATAGCCTATCTTTATTTTGTACCTAGCTACTCTATTTTTTTAACCTTATATAATGATATTAAAGTATTATTATGCGCCTGGCTCATGATTCTTTAACATTAAACTTATAGTACAATACTGATGAAGAAAAAATGGGAAGCACAAATATAAAATCATATTAATGGACTACAAAAAAGTTCATTTAGGATGCATTTGACAAGAATGATCTCACCAATATAGGGAATACATTATCTATAACATACATAAAGTGAAAACATATTAAATACTTGTTTTAACAATATTACTTTTATGTAATCCTTTATTGAAACTGTAAAAAAGTATAAAATTTTACACTTTTATTTATTGTTCAGAATCTGTTTTCCATACTAGACTATGAACTCTCTGTAAGTAGTGGCCATGCCTGTGTTGTTTATTATTGCGTCCATCCCACTATCTAGACCCAGGATTCCAATACTATAGTCACTAGCCACATACAGTTATAGTCAACTTGAAATGTGGTTAGTCCAAAATGACTTGTGTTATAAGCTAAATACACATGGAATTTTGAAGTCTTAGTAAAAAAAAAAAAACAGTAGCTCAATAATTTTTATGTTGAGATGATAATATTGTACATATACTGTGTTAAAATTTACCAAAAAAAATGAAATTTACTTGTCTTTCTACTTCTCTTAGTGTGGAAACTACAAAATTTAAAATTGCACATGTGACTTGCATTATACTTCTATTGGACAGTGCTGACCCAGACCATATGGGATACATCATACACTTACACTATCGTCCCTCATATGAATAAATGAACCCATTCCAAAATATGTTAAAATAGATGGGCTTTTTTTTTGCCACAGTTATTTATTGACAGTTTATAATGTTAGCTATTTAAAACCATAATTCTACAAGTCTAGAAAATTTCTTGGAGAAGTGATTTTCTCTTTTATGCTCAACAAAGCTGACCTTTTATTCCATATACAACATCATTTGCATTATTTATACCATGCAGGATGAATAAATTTTAGTTTTTTCATAGGCTGTCAACATGGCACATTAAAACATGCCAGTTTAAAAAAAATAAAATTTCCGATTTTGTACTTACCCAAATGACATATCTCATACTTCATTTAAAATTGGGTTACTATTTTCTCTGAATTGACTGGATGTTTTGACATTGTCAATCCTTTTGGTGATACACATTATCATATTTACAAATATTTTGCCAATATGCTTTGAAATAGAAGTGTATGGCAATATACCCCCAGCACGTGTGCTAAGTTCTGTTTTACAGATGCCTTGCTCACTGACACACAAGTTCTATTACCAAGAACCAGCCTGTTCATTTAAGTTAGTACTTACAGGCAAGACCAAAGCTCTCTGGAGTTGAGTATTAAAATGTAATAGAGCTTGGGAATGTCCAGCCTAAATATGATTAAATTAAGAATTACAGTTAGAGCAGCTTTGGAAAGCAATGTATTACCATTTGTTTCTCCTCTACCGGCAGCATCCATGGTCTATGAAATTGAGATATTGATATTAATGACAAAAAATGGTTGTGGATCCAGACAGATACAAAAGCAAGATGAGCTCCCTAGCAACATAAGGAAATACAGAACTTTTAAGCAGCTTTTCTTTCCAGAAAATCTTAGAACTGGCCTATGAAATCTAGCCCAACTCTTATATTTTACAAATGAACCCACAGATTCCTTGAGAGATTGACTGCCCATTGTTCAGAGTGAGATCACTGTGTTCTTCATCCCATTCTCTTTCTGTTGTAGCACATAACTCTGAATTTATTTCATAAGACACATTCATATTAACTAACTGAACTGGGTTTCAAACAAGCCATCAACATTCCTCAAACTTAGCAAATGAAAGAAATAATCAATAAGACAGAGCAAATTTGCTTAAATTCAGTGAGAACAGTGAAATATCTGATGGCAGCAATATCAAGGAATCACTTTTGTAGCATGATAACTGCCAAAGATACACTTTTATTTTTTTATACTTCTGAGTGCATATACATTTTCTTTCTATGTTTGTGTATTATATTTTTCCTAATTACAAATTAAAATCATATGCAAAGGAGTCACCTTGAACCTTTGCACCTTTCCTTAACTCCTTAGAACCATTATTTCTATCAATTGTCATCTACGTACATTTTATATGATTTTTACACTCCAGAATTACTTTCTTTATAACTAGATCATAATTACAAACATTTTGAGGACAGCAACTCCACTTTATATGTTGTTACTGTTCTAATAGATTCTCATTAAAGGTCTAATACTTAGTAGAATGAATTTTGCATATTAGACAGTCAATAGATGCAAGTTGATGGCTGTTATGGGTTGTCTCCCTTGACTGACTTTGTGAGAAAGCTATTATGTTCCAGATGCTGAAAGAAAGATGTGTATTGAAGGAATTAGCAACTGGTAATAACTTACTGTCAACTGTGTCATAGGGACCCCTGATTAGACACAGAAGTGAGGGGAAAGCTAAGCAGGTCTCCATGCGAGGATGCTATAATGTCTACAAACTCTGTGACCTCACATCTCTGCACTATTTTTCTGGATTAAAGGTCATAGCACTTTACAGACAATGTCATATTTACCTTTATGATGTTCTCTGATTGTTGAGAAGGGGCTAATGCTTAGCCCATTTCCTTCTATTGCCACGGGGAAAAATATAAGCAAAGAGAGTCTGAATCATTTATACATTGCTGCACCATAAGGCAATGAAAGAGGCAGGTGCAGGTCTCAGATGGTTGTCTAAGTCCAAATTCCACGCTCTATCTGCTAGATAATCCTGCCTTCCCTCTCCCTCTCAATAGAATATTTCCCTAGATAGTTCCTGAAACATTTATAGCAGAAGCCTGCAGAGTGACTGTTATAGAAGTTTGTGGAAAACTTCCAGGCATCTAAAAATGTAAGAAACGGCCACATTTCACTTTGGGTATTCACATTTGAGAAGTGATGTGTTTTTTTTTTCCCCCTCAAATATTCAAAAGTTTGATCTAAGGCAAAAGTTTTACTATTCCTCCCTAAACTAGAGGAATGAAAACACCCATGAATTTTCATCAGTTTGCTGTAGGCAGAAATTTGCCAGTTTGCAAGAAAATGGCTTAAAAATCGAAGCTGAGATGAAATACTTGAACTTCTTGTGTGAACCTATGAAAGTAATATTTTTCTTTATCAGCTGATATGAAGGTTTGCACAAACCCTACATTTCTTCGGTATAAAAATGACTTTTGCTGTCTAAAATGTCACAAAACTGTTTGCATTCTTCAGAACACATCCGTAAAAGGATTCTTGTCCCACTAATTTTGGCATATGCCATCATTTCCCTTTTATTCTTTATCTATTACTATATTTAACAGAAATTCCCTGTAACTAACTTCCTTTAACCTCAACTATGAGATACAGTTGTGGGAAGAGTGGTAAATGGGATGAAACTGAAGAACTTTTTCTTTCTCAGGATGTCAAAAACCTGAAAAGGCCAGAAACCTGCTTCCTACCTAACTGGAAATCATGATTATATTGAACACTGTAGAGGCCCCTGACTGAGTTCCACCCTGAAGCATACACACTGAATTTGCCTTTTTCCAAATTATCCACTGCTTTGTGATAACAACATGGTGATCATTTAGGCTGTTTAGACTTATCATTGACTAAGCCACTCATGCAATGCTGTGCTTCTCCCACTCATAGTACCAGAAGGATCCATTTGATGACACCTTGCTCTACTATTTCTCTGTCACATCAGCTCATCAGATTTACCTCTAAGGCCTGCATCGAATCAAACCCGTTTCTCAAAGATACTATTCATGTCAGGTCAACAAATATTTCTGGAAGCATCAGTTGCCTAAAAGCTTCTATAATAGATGCTATAAAATATTTATGCTGATCATTATATTAGTAACGTAAATATGAATGTGTTAATTCACCCAATCACAGGCATCTATTTATTCAAGAATTTGGTTAGCATTGTAAGATATGTACTTCCTGACCCACAGACTTATGGGCGAGGTATGTGATATGCCTTTCACTAATATTCTCTTTCTGCAAACCATTTTGTGAGCTTCCTTAATTATTAGAATTCAAAGCCAACGAAAAGACTAAACAAAGTAGACATATCAGATAGTTGAAGCAAGTGGAGGTCTTGACTTTCATTATTTTTGCCTCATACATATCCCTACTTCACTGTCTAATATAGATCATGTCTAAGAAGTATTCTATTGTGAGAAGGGCACATGTTTTGAGATGCTTTTCTAGTAATTGTGGGGAAACTACATATTCTCGCTGTCTTTCTGGCTGATCCTTCCTGGCTTATATTAAGTGAGAAAGAATTGAAAGGTTGCTCAATGGATTAAGAGTACAGGTTATCCTTAGTGAATGAAAGAAAGCTAGCTGGTATACACAAGAAAGAAATACCCATGCCTTATTAGGTTACTAAGCAGTCTAGATTTAGGATACACTTTACTTAAATGCCACAAATTGAATTGTGTTTTCAATCAATGCTGATGAATACTATACGTTCTCTTATAAATAGATGCTAGGACAGGATTAAGACAGGGTGATCTATTAGGCACAATGCCTATGAGAGAATATTGGGAGGGAACCAAGAAGGTCTTGGAGAGCCCTCACCAAAGGTGTTTATTTGACTCTGGAGAAGGAGAGCAGTGAAGGTTGATTGGAAGGAGACAGTTCTAAGAAAATTTGGCAAGGTCAATGGTCAATGGGAGGGATGGAGCCAAAGCAGCCTATCAGAGGAGTTCACCATCTCCCAGGAATACCCTGCTCTGCTGGTGCACTCAGCACGGACTGAGAAAAATGACTGGGAATGGCAGCCTTGGTGCGACAGTGGTAATGGATTTCTAAATGCAACAGCTGGAGACATTGCTCAGTTATGTTCCCCTCAGTTGGAACTCTAAGAAACATAGTCTAATAATGGCTGACACAGGCCGCCTCTCACATCACACAGATCCACTTTTCCTCAAAGACTGGGGAGTGGCTTAACCATGGTCCCCACGGTCCCCTCTTCCTGAGAAGGTCAGAGGAGGTAGTTTTGATGCAGTTGATCTCAAGACCTGCAAATGACACTCAAACTATTCCTCCTTTACTTTCCACTCAGTATCCCTTCATACTCAGTGATCTCCTCAGCAGGTTGCTTGTGGTGTATCTTGTTGTGAACCAAACCTTCAGTCCTGGGATGTCTGTTTCCTTGGCAATCATACCCTCCTTAGGTGGGGCTGCTGTATATATCCATTCATAGTTACACTGGGGCAAGCGGGTACTAGGAGGGCCCCATGTAAATCACCTGATCTCCACACATATCCCTTCCTACTGCTATTGTATAAAAAGTAGCCCCATGTGCTCTTGTAATCAGGGCCAATTGCTTCTGCCAGTCTGATGACTTCTCTTCTATCCTGATGGTCTTGGATCAAGTGGTCCAAAGTACTCAGGCAGCAGGTGTAAAGTGCACTTCAGTGGAATCTCTTCTATGTCCCCTGGCAAGAGTATGTCCCCTTTGCTCACCAGGACCTCCAACTCTGCAAAACTCCAGGTATGGTGTGTGAAAATAAATAAATGGAATCGGGAAGCTTTGAGGGGGGCGCTCTCAGGCACTACCACTTGCTGTGTGAAGCCTACCTCCCACTCCCCAACAGGAAGAAGCCTACTTTACATACCCAAGCAGGAGGAAGGAAGATTTTCTCCTTGCCCAGCAATAGCCCAGCCAGTAAGAACTCAGTGAAACAGCCCCTCCCAGCTTCCTCCTTTCCCCTATAAAAGCAAGCCCCTTCTTCTGTTCTCCAGACTTGCCTATGGTTCACCATAGTTTGCTTGTCCCGAAATGCAATTCCCCAGCTATTCATAAAACCCATTTTGCTGGTAAAATAACTGGCTCTTTTGTTTTTTAAGGTCAATAGGAGTATAGAGGAATAAAATCCCTAGCTGGCCACTGACAGTGATGGTTTACAGATGTACTTGCTTTTACTCCATGATCGGAGATCTATATATTCTTCCCCTTGGGGGCGCAGCTTCGCATAGAAGTTGCTGATTTAATGCATACACCATATCCTGAGGATGGCTCCCATAATTCCAGAGCATTGCTCGAAACTGGCTCTTCAGCTGATTTTTTTAGAAGCTATTCCAGAGTTCTGTGAGGCTGGCTGGTTCCAGATGATACACTATGTGTCATAACCAGTGGATCCCATGGTCTACTGTTTCATTTCTTTCATTGTTAGTCTTGTCCCCTGGATGCTCTGCATCTGAAAATTGGCTCAAATGTGGGAAATGAGCCAGAGACTGTAACTTTTCTGGGGGCAGTCATGCTCATCTTCTATCCCTGCCCTTGCATTGTTATTCTTGTTAAAACTATTGACCAGCACCCTTGCTCCCAGAGACACCATGTTTCCTTAATCATGTTCATATCTGTGCATAGGTCAAGCTCATTTGACTGCCCCTTTGACCTTGCCAATCTTTAGGGTAATTGTGGCCTCCTGGCATCTGGCTCTGCTGCTTGGCTTCTGAAGACTGTATCTGCTTTCCCTACTATCAACCCTACTCTGTAGGCCACCACTGAATTTCTGATGCTGGTATCTCTCTCACTAGCACATTGTTGATGGCCTTGGGGAATAATGTGACCTCCGGGTCTTCCTGTGGAACATAACTGTCCACTGGATCTCCTGGTCTCATATAATACATACACTCTAGCATGCCTGCTTCCTTCAGCATCTTTGTTCTTGCCTTTAATATTTGATATGGCAACCCAGGAACTTCTTTTTCACTTAGTGCTGGCCATCATTTTTTTAAGACCTCCAAGAGTCACCACAGCAGCAAGTTTGCCCCATCTCCTAGGGTCTTCTAGGATATGCCTTGTGCCAAGAAAATCAATGGTTTCACATCAAGAGTACTTGCTTACATAGGCTTAAATCCTGGCCTCTTTGATAGAGCACCTTCAAAGTGCCATCACAGAGGTATTCTGGCTTAAACCAGCAATACTAGCTAATTATTTGAACTCATTCAGTGTATAAGGTGTACTTCCTTCTTTATCAGGCCCAATATGGCTGTTCTGAGACTGACCAGCCTGCAGCCAGAAGTGAAGATGGTAGCTCTTTGGGAGCTCCTTGGAGCTCCCAATCTCCTTGGGAGGAGAGTTTTTCTGTTTGTTTTATTTTGTTTCAGTAGCCACCATTTTTATTGCACATCTGCCATGTGGGCAGTCCTTCCATACTGGGTGTCAGTGCATCCTTACCAATCAATTAGCACACCATGACTACAACCATGACCTACAAGAAACTGGGTCTCAGAGGGCTTAAATCACTTTCCCAAGTTCCCCAGCTGGTAAATAATAGAGGGGGGAATCCTAATCCAGATCTGTGACATTCCGGAGCCCACGTTCTTTCCACTTTGTTACCAGTTATTCTTCTCAATGAAGGGTCATTGGTGCAGTCTCTGGGGTGGCCAAGAGTCACTTTTGTGGAAATTTCTAACAGATGTATAGGGTGGGTTTAGATTTAAAGGGTTCTGGCAATAGGGGTCAAGAGTCTTCAAAGATCCTAGATACTTCTTGGCCTAGAGACCCCAGACATAGACAGACAGACTCTGACAGTTCTGTGGACACAAATACAAAGTTCCAAGGGGACACATATTTCCCTTCCCGTGGTTGTGGTTGTGTCGGTTCACATAGCCTCTTAATCACACATAACTCAATCCCACAGAAGGGCTATACTGTTCACATATACTCACTATTCCCCTCATGACATGCATGAGCATACATGAACACACATTCACACATTCACTCACACACACACACACTCACTCATCCATGCCCTGGCACAGGTATGTGGACACTGAGGCAGGTGGATCTTGCTCGGTCAGATGAGGATGGCAATGCCAGATGTGGTCTCATGACATTAATGAGCAGACAACCATCCTAAGATGCTGAAGACTCTGCCATTGTCACCATGGCCATTGTGGGTGAAGGGAATGGCTGCATGGATGGGAAGGCAGTGTCCACTCACACCCACCTGATACAGCAGCAAACCCAGCAACAAGAGCAAACCTGAGGCAGGCAGGCTATGCCCATGAACAGCATGGCACCCAATGGCTGAGCAGGGGCAGTGACCAGCCAGCCAGCATTAGGCCAATGACCAGCAGCACAGGGACACTGAGCAGCTCCTCAAGAGCACTGGCACCTCCACCACTGCATATGAGAGCCACATAGTGGGGCTGGCATACACAGTTCATGTACTGCAGGACCGAGTTCATCATCTGTTTAACCAGAACCAATAGGGCCAGCAGGCAGAACACAGTGCCTGCCACCAGCCACCACCTGAACAAGTAGCTGTTGGTGGAGGAGAGCAGTGCTGTGCCACTACTCCACAGCCCACCACAAGGCCTACAGTAAGAATGACAGCTCTTTTGCAGGAAAGGTAGTCTACCTCTAAATCCCAAAATGTTCATAGGCATATGTAAACACATCCTCATGGTCTTCCGTCAAGACAGTCCTATCTCATGTTTCAGGGTTCCCAGTTTTTTCAACTAGCACCTTTGCCTTCATATAACAAAGCAAAGCATTGGGTGATCATTCAATGATCTCTGGAGTTTTGCAACTCTATTAGATCCTCAGCCTGCTGCACAGATTTGTCTGTACTTTCACTGCAAAAGATAAGGACCTCTTCATAAGCTACCAAAGCTTGTTGACGGACTTCAGTCCCTTATTACCCCTCTGGAGGGCAATCAATACAACTTGGAAGTAACCAACCAACTCCACTACCTTTGTAGGCACTGTTAACCCAAAATTTTCAAATGCCTGAATCCTTAAATCCTGCCACAGCACTGACCTCCACCCAGACATTTTCCTGTGACCACCAATGAAATTCACCACCAGTGTAATCCTGATAAATTAACATTGATTGTACAAAGGAGTATTGTTGCCCCATCTGCCAAACAGAACAATGTCCTCTTCACCCACCAGGCAATGAATAAGCCAGTCCTAAGTCCCTGTCTTATTGCTTGTTTTGTTGGATAACTCCTGATACCACTTATGTTATTTGGATACTCTGAGAAACACATGATACTAAGACAGAATTAGCTGTGCAAACTTTATTAGTGGAAACATCTTTGAGGGAAACTCTGTAAGCCCCTTGCGAGAGCAGAGGAAAGAAAGAAAAGCTGGATACAAGGGTAGTAGACAGGATGAGGGTTTTAAGAAGTTTGGCAAAGTTATTGGCACATTCTCAAGCCAAAGTTGCCTATCAGAGGAGTCCCACATCTCCCAATACTGGGCCTGCCTTAGCATCCTTCAGTCCCTATAGCACATGTTTCTGGCTCATGGGGCAAATATGCTTTATTTGATTGTTAATTAAGCTACTGAGTTAAAGTGTTCAGTTTCATTGAAACTTAAAAGCAAGCAAAAGAATGTAGAGGCTATATATATACATACATATATATATATATATATATGTATATATATATATATCTCTTAAATTTATAGCTCCCTTCTTTATTTTCCTATGTTTGTGTCAGTGCCATAATCCCTACATTCTCTTGTCCTATAGTTTTATTTTAATTAATCTTTGAAGTCCTCAAAAATTCCAAAGACATCATATAAATGACTTATCATTAAATTATTACCACCAAATTGTTATATTGAGAATACGAGATGAATCCATGTGGGGCGGGGATTATAAGTGATTTTTTTAAATAATATATGTTTTTGGTTATACGTTAAGCATAATTAAAACACAAAATTGTTGTAAAAAATTTATCATTCTTGCTATGATATTACATCAATGCAGATATCATTTGGGTTTTTAAATTTTTTTATAAGTAATCTCCACATAAAATGTGGGGCTTGAACTCACAACCTCAAGATCAAGAGTCACATACTCTACTGACTGAGTCAGCCAGGCATCCCTCTTTTCTTTTAATATAACGATTCAATAGTTCCATATATTACTCAGCGCTCATCAAGATAAGTGCACTCTTGAGTTAGAGGCTGGGAAAATGGCAAAGTAAGAGAAACCTAAGCTCACTTCATTCCATGCATTCAATTAGATAACACATCAGCATAAGTAACCCAGAAAATGACCCAAAGACTGGCAGAACAAACTCCATAACTGAAGGTAGAGAAGATGCCACATCCAAGAGGGTAGGAAGAAGAGAGATGTGGTGGGGAGTAAGGGCCAATGGCCACCCATGGAGTGTGGAGCCACAGGTGTGGAGAAAGGCAAGAAACCTACTATCACACTGGGGCCCAGAAGGGGTTAACAAATCCGCGTAGCATTTGGCATTGAAATTGAGAGGGGCTAGATTTCCTGAGTTCTTACAACCAGAGGGACTTAAAGCCTGGAATTTTACAAATCAGTGGGCTCTGTTCTGGGAGAACCCAGAGAGCAATAGGAAACCAAGTCCAACCCTTAAAGAGATAGCACAAAAAACATCCATACGAAATACAGTGTAGAAACAGCAGTGTGAAAAACACCTGGGACATAAGGGAGGGAGAGTAGTTTATTCATTCCAGAGTATGTCCTGGAGAGAGAATCCTCCAAAAACAAAGGAGCTGGCAGGTGCCATTTCCCTCCCCTCCCCCTGCAGCACAAACACATAGCCACCTAATGGAAGAAGCACAGTGCCAACATGCCAACTAACTTGCTTACACCGACTTCCACCCCACTGCACTTTGGTGGATCTGCCCTTTGTAGTCATATTTGCCTCAGTTCCAACTCTATGGGTCCCCTCACCCAGGAGACCAGCACAAACCTTACCAACACTGTGTTTCCCCACCTGTGTGTTTTGCAGGGCCTCAATCCTGCCAGCGGTGGTGGTGGGCCCTGCAGAAGGAATGAATTGCACCTTGTTAAAACTGCACAGCTTACCCACAAGGCCCAGGTCCCAGCAGTGGCTATGGAATATCTCATATCGCAAGTAGACCTGCTAACACCTTGTTAAAACTGCACAACTCACCCTGGCCAGGGACCAAACACTGCCCACAACAGGCAAAGAGAGCTTCTACAGATGTCTGAACTGAAGGAAAAAGTGGATAGGACAAAATAAAGTTTGTGCAAGACACATAGGAGACATTCCCTGAAATGCCACATTCTGGGGAAGAGGGAACACTGCACTTCAGGGCACTACAGGACTTATGCTTCATAAGGCCATTACTTTCAAGAGTAGGAGACATCTCTGACTTTCCTGACACAGAGAAGCATGCACAGAGACTTAGACAAAATGAGAAGGCAGAGTAATTTGTCTCAAATGAACTAACAGGATAAGGCCACAGTCAGAGATCTAAGTGAAACAAGTATAAATAACATGCCTGATTGAGGATTTAAAGTAGTTATCATGAAGATACTCACTGGGCTTGAAAAGAGAGTAGAGGACATCAATAGAGACTCATAACATAACAAAGAGATAAAAAAGAACCAATAAGAGATTAAAAATACAATAAATGAAAGTAAAAATACATTAGATGGAATAAATAGTGGCTACAGGCAACAGAGGGATAAATTAGTGACCTGGAAGACAGAGTAATGGAAAGTAATCATGCCGAGTAGGTGAGAGGAAAAAATATATATATAAAATGAGAATAAACTTAGGGAACTCAGAAACTCCATCAAGGGTAAGGACATTTACATTATGAGGATCCCAGAAGGAGGAGAGAGAGAAAAGGGGGCTGAAAATTCATTTGAATAATAGCTGAAAACCTCCCCAGTCTGGGAAAGGAAGCATATCCAGATCCAGGGGGCACAGAGATTCCCAAATAAAATCAATCAAGGAGGTCCACACCAAGACCCACAGTAAGTAAAGTGGCAAAAAGTAGTGATAAAGAGACAATTTTTTTAAAAAAAATTTAAAAGCAGCTGTATGTTAACTATACTGGAAAAAAATAAAATAACCAATAAATAAATAATAAATAAATAAAGAGAGAGAGAGAGAGAATTAAAAGCAGCAAGAGAAAATAAGGCAGATACATACGAGGGGAAACCCCATAAGGCTGTCAGCAGGCTTTTCAGCAGAAACTTTGCAGGCCAGAAAGAAGTGGCATGATATATTCAAAGTGCTGAATAGGAAAATTCTGCAGCCAAGAATACTCTATCCAGTAAGGCTATCATTCAGAATAGAAGAAGAGATAAAGAGTTTCTCAGACAAACAAAGGCTGACAGAGTTTGTGACCACTAAACCAGACCTATAAGAAATGTTAAAGGGGGGGCGCCTGGGTAGCGCCTTGGTAGCGCAGTCGTTAAGTGTCTGCCTTCGGCTCAGGGCGCGATCCCGGTATTCCGGGATCGAGTCCCACATCAGGCTCCTCGGTTGGGAGCCTGCTTCTTCCTCTCCCTCTCCCCTGCTGTGTTCCCTCTCTCACTGGCTGTCTCTATCTCTGCCTAATTAATAAATAAAATCTTTAAAAAAAAAAAAAAAGAAAGAAATGTTAAAGGGGACTGTTTGAATGGAAAGAAAAGATCCTAAGTAAGAGTATGAAAAGTAAGAAACACAAAAGCAGTAAAAATAAGTATATCTGTAAAAATCAGTCAAGGGTTCACAAAATAAAATGATGTAAAATATGACACCATTTACCTAAGACAGAGAGGGGAGAGGAGTAAAGAATGAGTTTAAACTTCAGTGATCACCAACTTAATACAGACTGCTATATGCAGAAGATATTATACACAAACCTAGTGGTAACCATAAATCAAACACCAGTAATAGATATGAAAAGAATAAAGAGAAAGGAATCCAAGCATACCACTAAAGAAAGCCAGTGAATCATGAAAGAGGGCAAGAGAAGAAAGGATCAGAGAAAAACTACAAAAGCAGCCACAAATTAAGTAATAAAATGGCAATAAATACATACCTACCAATAATTACTCTGGATGTAAATGGACTAAATGCTCCAATCAAAAGACAGGATGACAGCATGAATTTAAAAAAAAATAATAAGACCCATCTTTATGCTGCCTATAAGAGATTCATTTCAGACATAAAGACACATGCAGATCAAAAGTGAGGGGATAAAGAAACATTTATCAGGCAAATGGATGTCAAAAGAAAGTGGGGTAGTAATACTTATATTGCACAAAATAGACTTTAAAATGAAGACTGTAACAAGAGACAAAGAAGGATACAATATATTAATAAAGGGGATAATCCAACAAGAAAATATAACAATTGGGGCACCTGGGCGGCTCAGTCGTTAAGTATCTATCTTTAGCTCAGGGAGTGATCCCAGGATCCCAGGATTGAGCCCCGCATCGGGTTCCGTGCTCTGCTGGAAGCCTGCTTCTTCCTCTCCCACTGCCCCTGCTTCTGTTCCCTCTCTCACTGGCTCTCTCTCTCTGTCAAATAAATAAATAAAATCTTTAAAAAAATAAAATAACAATTGTAAATATCAAAGAAGAAATAAAAAATGAGGTAGGCCTGTATTACTATACACTTCCCTCTTAGAACCTCTTTTGATGCATCCCAAAGATTTTGGACCACTGTGTTTCATTTTCATTGTTCTTCATGTAATTTTTTATTTCCTCAGTTTCTTGTTTGACCTGTTCATTGTTTAGTAACATGTTATTTAACCTCAAATATTCGTGCTCTTTCCAGATTTTTTCTTGTGATTGATTTCTAGTTTCATAGTGTTGTGTTCAGAAAAGAAGCAGGATAGAACTTCAATCTTTTTCAATTTGTTGAAACTTGTTTTGTGGCCTAATATGTGATCTATTCTGGAGAATGTTCTGTGTGCACTTGAAAAAAATGTGTATTCTGCTGTTTTAGGATAGAATGTTCTGATTATATCTGTCAAATCCATCTGCTCCAGTGTGTCATTCAAAGCCACTGTTTCCTTGTTGATTTTGATTCTGTTTAGATGATCTGTCCATTGATGTAGTGGTGTGCTCAAGGTCCCTCCTGTTATTATATTACTATTGATGAGTCACCAAACTATCTATGAGTTTCTTGTTATTAACTGTTTTATGTATTTGGATGCTTTCATGTTGGGTGCATAAATATATAAAGTTGTTTTATCTTCCTGTTGGATCATCCCCAGATACCCTTTCTATACATGCACTGGAAGCTTCAGTCATTCCATTAATTTTTCTGTTCTACCTTTTATCCTATTGTCATATGCATCTCTGCATAGAGGCTTGAGACAGGGGCTGCATTTGAATTTTCAATGGGATTTCATCTGGTTTGTTAGTTTCTGTCAAAATACAATCCTCACATGATTCAGCACTGAACATCTAGAGACAAAAGAGTACCTAAATAGTCAAAATTATGTTATAACTTTTTTGAGATTATCATTTCTTATGTTTGTTTTCTTTTTCTTACTTTTATAATCTCAAATATCTCCATTTTTACCTAGATTTCTACAATATATGTAATACCCTAATCACATTATATCTAAACTATGTTCTTAATGATACAAATGTTTCTGGCAGGTGACTCAAAGAGCATAAGAAATTTTAAAACCAAAGTCAGTTTTCTCCTAAGTGAAATTCACAGGTCTGTCTTTTCAAATGATTTCTGAGAAGACAATAAACCTTGTCAATACACTACAATTGAATCCACTTGTCTGTTATCATTTTATAAGAATGGCCCATCTTCAAAGAAATGATCAAATCAACCATGAAAAACTCCACACTGACATTAATATTGGCATTAGTATAGCAGAAAATGATGTAGTCTGCTCTTTTTCAGTCAGATAGACATGACCTTAGATAAGACACAAACATTTTCAGTAAATACCTTGATGAGTTAATTTCCTATCAATTCTTTATGAAGAGATGGGATTTATTGCGAACGGAATTCCCATTATGAGTCATGTTCTTTACCAATTCTCAATGCAATCTTTGCAGACTAAAGTAAGTATATATGAGTCACACGGACTCCCTTTATTCGTTGCAGTATGTCTGCTTGTGCTCCTGTTATAGATACATGGGAGGGATCATAGATGAAACTAAACAACCCATTTTTGGACTTTTAGCTTTAGGTCTGAGGTAGAAGCCACCCTGAAAAAAAACCTCTTCCGTCTCTCATGTTCATAGGGTCCTACCTAGTTCATGCTTAACCTTGAGGGTAAAGGCAATTACAGTAAAGGAACATACCTACATCCATGAGAAGTTCAGATACGAAGGAAGGGAAAGAAGACTCGCCCAAAGAGGAGTCAGAGCAGCAGAAGCAGAGCAAAGTAATAACCGAGCTAAGTAAAGGAGTCTCTATGCCTTTCCTTTTAGTCTCACTTTTTAAAACTATTTAAACCTACACATCACACTGGTGACATTATCATGTTTTTTAAGGCTGGGAACAAATTTAGGAAAAAGGTCTTATATATCCCCTTAATGAGAAATGGCCTTTAAAAAATATTCCCTTAATGAGTAAAGAGTCTTAATTCAGTGTAGAAGAATATCTCACTAGCTAAAACTCTTTATAAAATATGAACATGCATTTATCTGAGAAAAGGATTCACAACTTTCATCAAATCCTTGTCAGGTCTATAAAAACAACCACATTAAATAACTTCAGGATTATCGTACTTTCTTTGTGTTTTTTCCCCACTTCCACCCTGCTTCCTGTCATATTTTACTGTTGCAAAATTTACTGTTGTAGAATTTCTGTAGCACTGTGGAAATACTTGCTTTTGAACTTCTCAATCAGGAATCCTAGTGCAACTTTTACTTTTCCTCAGATCCACATCTTTGCTTTCGAAAGACTCTTTCACCTTTACTTCACTGAGATGTTATGTGAGACGATCACACCAATTTAAAAGTGCTTTTTCTCTAAAAAAGGTAACTTCCTCTTTCTCAGATGACAAGTTCCTCATGTTTTCCAGTATTTATTTATCCATTCAGGACATCCATCACGTTTCTTCATGTTTCTGAGGATACCAGCTATCACACTACTACATTCCTTCCAGTTTCATCAATTCTACCTATAATTTAATGCAACTTGTTACTTTCTTGTGAAATTCACCTTTTCCTTTCTCCTGTACCAATACATACTTCAAAATTTACACCAACCAAAATACCAAATAGAATGAGTTTAACTTTTTCAACAGTGAAGAAGGCATAATTAAGTCTAATGTTAGTTATACTATACCTCAATAGGAATCAAAGTATAATTAAAGTAGCAATGCTGCTCAATTATTTACTTAAAAATTGGCAACGATTTTTTAAAAATATGTTTATACCAGTGTAGGTGTGAGTGAGTGCAGACTGGTGCTTAATTTGTTGGTGACACCATACTTAAAAATAAACTCAACATGGATTAAAGACCTAAATGTGAGACCTGAAACCACAAAAATCTGAGAAGGGAACACAGGCAGTAATTCCTCTGACATCACCCATAGCAACATGTTTCTAGATATGTCTCCTAAGGCAAAGGAAACAAAAGCAAAATTTAGCTGTTGGGACTACATTAAACTACGAAGATTTTTGCACAGTGAAGGAAATCATCAACAAAATTAAAAGGCAACCTACTAAATGGAAAAAGATATTTGCAAATAACATATCAGATAAAGAGGTAATACCCAAAATATGTAAAGAACTTCTATAACTCAACACCAGAAAAAAAATCTATTAAAAAATGGGCAAATGAACTGAATAGACGTTTTTTCAAAGAAGACATACAAATGGGCAACAGACACATGAAATGATGCTCAACATCACTCATTATCAGGGAAATGAAAACCAAAACCACAATGAGATATCACCTCACACCTGTTCAAAATGGCTAAAATAAAAAAGACAAGAAATAACAAGTGCTAGCAAGGGTGTGGAGAAAAAGAAATCCTCATGTACTGTTGGTGGGAATATAAACTGGCACGGCCACTGTGAAAAACAATATGGAGGTTTCTCAAAAAATTGAAAATAGAAAGACCACATGATCCAATAATTCCACTACTGAGTATTTACCCAAAGAAAACGAAAACACTAATTTGAAAAGATATATGCACACCTATGTTTACTGTTGCATGATTTACAATAGCCAAGCTATGGAAGCAACCTAAATGACATCAATACACAAATGGATAAGGAGCACACACACACACACACACACACACACACACACACTCATTCACACAGAGGAATATTATCCATCCATAAAAAACAATGAGATCTTGCCATTTGCAACAACATGGATGGACCAGAGGGTATTATGCTAAGTGAAGTAAATCAAACTGAAAAACACAAATACTATATGATTTCACTCATATGTGGAAACAAACACATAAAACAAATGAATATACAAACAAAAAGAATGATCAGACCTGTAAATACAGAAAACAAACTGATGACTACCAGAGGGGAGAGGAATGGGGGAGATGGGCAAAATGGGTGAAGGCGAGTGGGAAATACAGGCTTTTAGTTATGGAATGAATAAGTAAGGACTAAAAGGCACAGCACAGGGAATATAGTCAATGCCACTATTGTAGCATAATATGGTGGCAGATGGTAGCTATACTTGTGGTGAGCACAGCATTATGTATAGAGAAGTTGAATCACTATGTTGTACACCTGAAATTAATGTAACATTGTGTGTCAACTATACTCAAATAAAAAAAAATTAAAAAGAAATCTGCTGGTGATAGTGTAAATTAGTAGTCTTTCTGGGGAAACAACATGGCCGTATGCTGAATGTGCCTTTTCAGGATAGAAGTCTTTATTTCAGATTGACACTTTTCCAGATTTGTCTTATAGAAAAACAAAGCAGANTTAAAAAGAAATCTGCTGGTGATAGTGTAAATTAGTAGTCTTTCTGGGGAAACAACACGGCCGTATGCTGAATGTACCTTTTCAGGATAGAAGTCTTTATTTCAGATTGACACTTTTCCAGATTTGTCTTATAGAAAAACAAAGCAGACAAGTGGGAAAAGATGAATACATAAAGATGTTTATTTTAGCACTAATTTTAAAAGCAAAATTAGCAAGCAATCTAAATGATAAGGAATAAAATAAATAAAATAACTTTGATACAGGCATATCAGAAAATGCCATGAAATTTTAAAGTCATATTTTAAAATGCATCTAATGACCTAGAAAATACTTACAATATATTATTTGAAAACATGGGTTTAAAACACTCTTCATAACACCTGTGTTTTTAAAACCATATCTACGTACAAAACTGGAAATATATAAACCAAAATATTAACTTTTCTTTTTATTCTAGATGGTAGAATTCTGACTTATTTTCTCTTGCATTACATCATTCTATAATTTCTAAATCTTCTAAGAAAAAAGTTAGATTTGTATTTTAGACATAAAAATCAGAAAAATTAAGTGTTATTTTTAAATAGATTCCAAAAAGATGACTGAAAAATCTACAACAAAAAAAGAAAAAGAATTTGAAAAATTTTAAATTAAAAAAGATTTTAAATGAAATATAATGTTATTACACTAATTTGCAAAGTCTACAGCTAATGACAGAAAGATATTAAGGTAAATCTTGTTCCAAAGCTAGTGTTCTTTACAGGTCTATGTAAACCCAAAAGGCTTCTGCTCAAAGTAACATCACTATAAGGAAAGCAATGATTTATTTTCAATTTGTTTCAAGTTTTTATTTAAATTCCACTTAGTTAATACACAGTGTGATATTAGTTTCAGGAGTAGAATTTAGTGATCATCACTTACATAAACACCCAGTGCGCAGCACAAGTGCCCTCCTTAATGCCCACCACCCTTCTAGCCCATCCCCCACCCACCCCTGCATCAATCCTCAGTTTTGTCCTTTATAGTTAAGGGTCTGTTTTGTGGTTTGTCTCCCTCTCTCTCTTTTTTTCCCTCTATGCTCATCTATTTTGTTTCTTAAATTCCATATATGAATAAGATCATATGTGTTTGTCTTTTTCTGACTGACTTCTTTAGCTTGCATAATACACACTAGCTCCATCTACATTGTCACAGATGGCAAGATTTTGTCCTTTTTTTTGGCTGAGGAATATTTCATTGTATGTATTCCTTTGTATATATACATGTGTGTATACATTGTATGTATGTATGTATATTCTTTATCCATTCATCAGCTGATGTACATTTAGGCTCTTTCCATAATTTGGCTATTGTTGATAATCCTGTTATAAACATTGGGGTGCATATGTCCCTTTGAGTCCATATTTTTGTATCCTTTGGATAAACACCTAGTAGTGCAATTGCTGAGTCATAGGGTAGCTCTACTTTTAACTTTCTGAGGACTATCCATACTGTTTTCTAGAGTGTCTGCACCAGTTTGCATTCCCACCAACAATGTAAGAGGGTTCCCCTTTCTCCGCATCCTCGCCAACATCTGTTGTTTCCTGAGTTGTTAATTTTAGCCATTCTGACGTGTATGAGTGGTACCTCATTTAGTTTTGATTTGTATTTCCCTCACGATGAGTGATGTTGAGTATTTTTTTTCATGTGTCTGTTAGCCATTTGAATGTCTTCTTTGGAGAAATGTCTTTTCATGTCTTCTGCCCATTTCTTAACTGGATTTTTTGCTTTTTCGTATTGAGTTTGGTTAGTTCTTTATAGATTTTGGATACTAACCCTTTATTGGCTATGTAATTTGCAAATATCCTCTCCCATTGTGAAGGCTGCCTTTTAGTTTTGTTGTTTACTACATTGTGCAAAAGCTTTTTATCCTGATGAAGCCCCAATAGTTCATTTGTGCTTTTGTTTCCCTTGCCTCGGGAGACTTGTCTAGTGAGAAGTTGCTACAGCTGAGGTTAAAGAAGTTGCTGCCTGCATTCTCCTCTAGGATTTTGATGGTTTCCTGTCTCAAATTTAGACCTTTCATCCATTTTGAATTTATTTTTGTGTATGGAATAAGAAAGTGGTCTAGTTTCATTCTTTTGCATGTTGCTGTCCAGTTTTCCCAATACCATTTGTTGAAGAAACTGTCTTTTTTCCAATGGATATTCTTTCCTGCTTTGTTGAAGATTAGTTAACTATATAGCTGTGGGTCCATTTCTGGGTTTTCTATTTTGTTCCATTGATCTATGTGTCTGTTTTTGAGCCAGTACCATACTGTATTGATCACTACAGCTTTGTAATACACCTTGAAGTCCAGAATTGCACACCTCCAGCTTTGCTTTTCTTTTTTCAAGATTGCTTTGGTTGTTTGGCCTATTTTGTGGTTCCATACAAATTTTAGGATTGTTTGTTCTAGCTCTGTGAAAAATGCTGGTGGTATTTTGATAGAAATTGCATTACATGTGTAGATTGCTTTAGGTAACATAGACATTTTAATAATATTTGTTCTTCCAATCCCTGAGCACGTTTTTCCATTTCTTTGTGTCATCTTCAATTTCTTTCATCAGTGTTCTATAGTTTTTAGAGGGACTTTTACCTCTTTGTTTAAGTTTATTCCTAGGTATCTTATGGCTTTTGGTACAATCATAAAGCGAATCTATTCCTTGATTTCTCTTTCTGCTGCTTCATTATTGGTGTATATAAATGTGACACATTTCTGTACATTGATTTGTATCCTACAACTTTACTGAATTCACGTATCAGTTCTAGCAATTATTTTCGTGGAGTTTTGCAGGTTTTCTACACAGAGTGTCATGTCATCTGCAAATAGTGTAAGTTTGACTTCTTCCTTGCCGATTTGGATGCCTTTTATTTCTTTTTGTTTTCTGACTGCTGAGACCAGGACTTCCAGTACTACGTTAAATATCAATGGTGAGTGTAGACATCCCTGTCTTGTTCGTGACCATACAAGAAAATCTCTCAGTTTTTCCCCACTGTGGATGATATCTGCTGTGGGTCTTTTGTATAAGGCCTTTATGATGTTGAGGTATATTCCCTCTAACCCTACTTGTTTGAGAGTTTTACTAAGAATAGATGCTGTACTTTGTTAGATGCCTTTTCTGCATCTAGTGAAATGATCATATGGTTTTTATTCTTTCTTTTATTAATGTGGTATATCACATTGATTGATTTGTGAACACTGAACCACCCTTGCAGCCCAGGAATAAGTCCCACTTGATCATGGTGAATGATTCTTTTAATGTTGGATTCGATTTGCTAGTATTTTGTTGAGAATTTTTGCATCCATATTCATCAAGGATATTGGCCTCTAAACCTCTTTTTCAGTGGGGTCTTTGTCCGGTTTTAGAATCAAGGTAATGCTGACCTCATAGAATAAGTTTGGAAGTTTTCCTTCCATTTCTATTTTTTGGAATAGTTTGAAAAGAATGGGTATTAACTCTTCTTTAAATGTTTGGTAGAATTCACCTGGGAAGCCATCTGGCCCTAGACTTTTGTTTGTTGGGAGATTTTTGATTACTGATTAAATTTCTTTGCTGATTATTGGTCTGTGCAAGTTTTCTATTTCCTCCTGTTTCACTTTGGGTCATTTATATGTTTCTAGGAATTTATCCATTTCTTCCAGATTGCCCAATTTATATAAATATATAATATTCTCATAATTGTTTGTCTTTCTGTGGTGTCGGTTATGATCTCTTCTCTCTCATTTATGGTTTTATTTATTTGGGTCCTTTCTCTTTTCTTTTTGATAAGTCTTACTAGGGGTTTATCAAATTCATTAATTCTTTCAAAGAACCAGCTCCTAGTTTCATTGATTGGTTCTACTGTTTTTCTGTTTGTTTCCATATCATTTATTTTTGCTCTAATCTATTATTTCCCTCCTTCTGCTGGATTTAGGCTTCATTTTTGTTCTTTTTTAGCTGTTTTCAGTGTAAACTTAGGTTGTGTATTCAAGATTTTTCTTGCTTCTTGACGTAGGCCTGTATTGCTATATATTTCC
Organism: Ailuropoda melanoleuca; assembly: GCF_002007445.2. Classification (NCBI taxonomy): domain Eukaryota; kingdom Metazoa; phylum Chordata; class Mammalia; order Carnivora; family Ursidae; genus Ailuropoda; species Ailuropoda melanoleuca. The sequence goes on along the minus strand of NC_048220.1, from coordinate 123,644,364 downwards.
CTCTTTTGACTGCTTTTGATGCATCCCAAAGGTTTTGGAACATCATGCTTTCATTTTCATTTGTTTCCATATATTTTTTTATTTCTCCTTTAATTTCCTCATTGACCCATTCATTCTTTAGTAGGATGTTCTTTAACCTCCATGTATTTGTGATCTTTCCAAATTTTTTCTTGTGGTTGACTTCAAGTTTCATAGTGTTGTGGTTGGAAAATATGCATGCTATGATCTCAATCTTTTTGTATTTGTTGAGCCCTGATTTGTGACCCAGTATGTGATCTATTCTGGAGAATGCCCCATGTGCACTCAAAAAGAATGTTTATTCTGATGCTTTAGGAAGAAATATTCTGAATGTATATGTTAAGTCCATCTGGTCCAGTGTGTCATTCAGAGCCATTGTTTCCTTGTTGATTTTCTTCAAGCAGTGACTTAATTTTAAAAGTTTTCTTCATTTATCAGAAATATTAGGATCTTGGAGAAGGGATGACATGTGATTTTAAAAGTTTGATTATCTTTGGGAAAAGATAGTCAGTTTCCTCTAATAAGATACAATAAATTGAACTATTTTATAAATTTTGCATAAAGATGAAAACACAAAATAATGTGAGAGAGTCTGTAAACTATAAAATCAGTACATACTTATTTTATTAATTCTATTAAAAATACTGAAGTGGAATATTTTCTTCCTTTTTTACCTAGAACTTCAAATAGTAACTCTCAAATAATTCAGTGTCCTAAATGCAGTAGACTAGTTGCATACTTGCTTGTTGGGAGATATGCTTGAAAAGAGAAAGAAAAGAGAAAAGAAAAGGGGAGGGAGGGAGGGAGGAAGGAAGGAAAGTTACTCCCCTTCAAAAATAAATCGTCAACTTCTAAAATTAAAAAAAAAAATGTCAGGGCACCTGGGTGGTTCAGTCGATTAAGCATTTGCCTTTGGCTCAGATCACGATCTCAGGGTCCTGGGATCTAGCCCCATGTCAGGCTGCTTGCTCAGTGGGGAGCCTGTTTCTCCCTCTCCTCCCTACTTGTGCTCTCTGTTGCTATCTCTGTTGCTATCTCTCAAATAAATAAATAAAATCCTTTAGATAGATAATAAATAAATAAATAAATAAATAAATAAGTCATGTTTGGCACTCAGACACACCAATTTATACATTTGTGTGTGTGTGTGTGTGTGCATGAGTATGCACGTTCTCTGCCAAAATAATTTTTGAAATCTGGAAAGCAGGTAATTTGAAAATAGAATGCTGAATTCATTATCCAAAATGTAATGAATTTAGCATCAAGACACAGATGTTCATTTGCTTGAACCTCTAAAAGTTTAGATAATACCAGAGTTTCTTCGTTTTCCCCAAAATCTTTTTCTTATGACATTCCAGGAACTTGGTCATTCCCCACACTTCTAGAGAGCCTATGCTTTTCATAAACCTTGCTGAGACTCCTCTAGACTAAGAAAATGACTAGTATGGTGAGCAAGAATGCACTAGAAGCAATGGTGCTAGGCTGGCTATACCTTCCTGCAAGAGCAATCAAAACATGGCCCTGCTCTAATGCCTAAGAAGAGTATACAAAACATGCATTCTGGCAAAGGGCTAATGATGGTAACAATTATACCCACACAGATTAAGGAATTTAAAAAAGAAGCCCTATTACCCAAAAATACCCATCAAAATCATGAATGCTAAGAAATCCCGAGGAACTTGAGAAAATCTAAACATCTCCCAAAGAGGCATATAATTTTAGTGATAGGAAAACATTTATACTTCATTACTCTTTTAAAGAATCCTGCTAGCAAAAGACATCAATATTTGTTTGAAAATAGGAAGAAAGCCATATTTGGCAGAAGCACATTTGAAATCTTTCCAGGTTGTATTTTTGTTCTCAATGGAACAACAGAACTTGGCCTTTCTCCAATTTGAGAAAGGCACACACATATTCATGTATGTACATGTTTATGTCAAAGCAAATGAAAAGTGTAACTTTAACGGTATTCCTCCCCCTTACCTCACCCAAGTCACTTTTTTTCTCTGACAGATGCACAGACAAAATTAGTAATGACCTAGATGGTTATAAAAGCTGCATTGATGCTTTGAAGGACTGTTGGGGGGTGGAGGAAGGCAAAGATTTTGTCAGGTGTCCTCTGCTAAATGTGCTTTTATACATAATATGTATTTATGCAAATATATAGTTTATAAAATCATGTTGTGTCAACTGTCTGAAACTTGCTTATTTATGTTTAGAAATACGTCTTTGAGAACTTTCTTTCCATTTGAGTACTGATATCTGTTCCTCATAACTATGAAGAAGGTCCATTACATAATATTAGCTGATATTTATTGGACATGTACGTACAAGATTTGGTGTTTTACATGTGTTGTTTCCTTTAATTCTCACAAATAAGTTAGATTCTCTTATCCTTGTCATTTTACAGATGAGAAAATAAAGTCAAAGAAAAGTTTAGCTCCTTCCCCAAGGTCACACTCTAAGGAGACATCATAGCTAGGTTTTGAACCCAGATGGACTGATTCTTCTCTACAGTATTTCAAAAGATTCTCTATAAATTACTACCATTCCTTAAAAATATTCCCTCATCAGTAGACAATCAGCTTATTACAAGTCTTTTTTTTAATAAACATTGCTGCAGTAAACTTCCTTATCTCAAGTCTTTATGTATATGAGTAAGCACCCCCTAATTTATACACCTAGAATTGCAATTCCTGGTGGAAAATTAATCATAGGCCATCCTTCAGTATTTAGTTTTGTTTTGTTTTTTTCCACAGTGAAAAATGTGCTTTCATTAAAGCACAGGAACAGGACCCGTGGGCAGAAAGAGCTGCACTTGTGATTGTGAGGAGGATTATATACCTTTTAGTTCATGGGGGTTAGGGAAAAGTGAGTCTCTAAGGAATTTGTGTATGTTGAAAGTGAGGTTTGCAAGGGCTACCATAGCAGACAGACCTAGATTCGAATTATGTTTTTCTACTTAGGGTTTTGGGGGAAAAGTTCTCTCTAACCATGTTTACTCATATGTGAAATGAAAATACTGACAGTACTCATCTCAAAATTTTGTTGGAGATTAATTGAATTAATGCATGCAAAGAATTTAATCCAGTGCCTAATACATAGTGAACATTCATAATTATCATTATTAACCTCAGTGGGAAACTTCTGAATCCTAAGTCTACCCCCATTTCATCCTACAGTATCTTACGACTCATACATTATTCCTTCCTGTTAGATTGTAAGCAATCATTTCTTTTTCTGTCTCTCTCTCTGTCTGTCTTTGGATTTTATGTTTGCTGATAGAAGGAACTATAGTTTCTATATATATCTGCAAAAGTACCTGGAAGATACCTAATATTATTCATGTTTTACAATTGAACAAATAATGGAGGTGCAGAAAACAGATCCCAAAGTGCTCTAATTCTTCCCCATCCTTTTGACCATCTGATCTAAGAATCTCTTAACATATTATTTCTATAACATTCCTTCCATTCAAACATACCAAATTTTCCTTTGTCACATTATTTCATGGGTCAGTGTATTAAAAAGAAAAACTGAAGAAGAGGTAACTGATTTTAAAAACCTAAAATCTCTCTGAAATATATAATTGGGCCAAAACAAAAGCAACCAAAAAATTTTCACCCTTAGTGCTGATCAAGACGACAACTGTGAAGGTTCTTCAGGCCACAAAGTAAACGAGTGGTTCCCGTTCTCTCATTTAGTTATGCACATTGATCAAAATAAGTGGAGAGTGAGAAATCTCCATTCATTCTCCATTGTATAGACACAGCAGGAAGTTGTTGCAGTTTGTTTTATTGTCTGCCTGAAGGAAAAGTCATTCTGTTGTTTTAATAATACATCGCGATGGTTTAATGATGGATGGGGTTTCAGAGCTCTTAATCAGCTTACCACAATGACTAGCACAAACTGAACCCGTGTAGCTGTAACAGGTTCAGAGATGAGAAGATGCAGACAGGAGAAGAAAGGCCACCTAATTTACAATCAACATGCTAACATCACTTATTATTCTATCATATGCTTTCACATTTTGTTTCATTAACTTTATAGGGTTTTTTTCTGTCCTCTTTTCCTGTCTACTTTTCATTCTCATTTTATTCATTTCATTATATTTTGTGTGTTCATAACTGACTCCAACCCCTATATTTGGAAATTCTGCTTTCATTTGAATAAAAATTTGGGATTCATTCTTATTAAGGTCAAAGGAAAAAAATATCTGCAGCTGAATGTGTGTGCTTGCCGAAGTACAAAAGTGAAATGAAATGTAGGGAGAGTATCAAAAATGAGAATGAAAAGAAATATAAGAGTGCAGGGAATTAGACGTGGTCTGGGTTCCATTTGTCTGATATGTGTAACTTCTCCCATTTACCACGGTTTTATCATTCTGCATTTGTATCTTGCATAATTTGTTATAAGAAAACTGTGAGAGAATTAAAAGATGCAGTAGAGAGTTAGGGACTAGGTTCAATTCCGAAGTTCATTTTCAGTATTGGGCAGTAAAGGGTTTAGCTCACAGAACCTAGAGAAAGCATTTATCCAGAATGCAATAACAGGGCACAAAGAGACAAGACATAAAAGAACAAGAAACAGAGTCCTGTCCGTGATCAGGTGCAAACTTGGAAAGTAGCTCTGGCAGCTTCTGCCAAAAAAGCAATACCGTATGGCAGAGGCAGATGTCCAAATGGTTCAAATAATCAGCCCCAATCCTACCATCATGTACCCAGAACACCCATTAAGGGTTGGTGCACAGCAGCCTTGGTCCTGTGCCCACTGTGATATGCTCCAAGTCTACTTCCAAAGAGCGTGGTTATTTCTGACTCCTCTCCTACCAACCACTACACTAATGAACTGTTCCTTTAACTGTCATGCAAGATCTAGAAAGAAATAATGGGCTTAGTATAGAAAAGTGAAATATTAAAATTGCATCTTCAATATCATAAGAAACCCTCCCAGTGTCATAATCAAAGTTCCAAAACAAAAGTATAATGAGTTGGAATTCTGGTGGAAAATGTGTGTAGAGTGAAGTTCTTACATTAAGGCTAGTGCCTTAGTCCTACAGAATCGGGACATCTCTCAGCTGTACGAGATGCCTCTGTCTTGGTTCTCTCAAGATGCTTGTCTCATGTAAGTTTCCTGGTTGTTTTGCATCACTGTATAGCTATTATCTATGACCAACACCAAGCCACAGCATGCCAAGCATTTCCTTATATTTGTATTGATAAATATTTTCATAGAAGTCTAAGTATGTCTGACAGCCATTATTCAATTCTACAGACTTTGTGCAGAATATGTATTCATTAAACTTTTGTGGCTCTAAGCATAGTTACTCCTAATTTGACACACTCAAAGCCAAAACATATGGTGGTTCATTAATTTCCGATTGGTGTTGTGTACATGCTCTCAGTAACTTACTGCTTAGACAGCGTTGCTTTCTGAGTTGCTTTCCAACTACCCGGGAGTTAACTGATTATACTTAATTCTTGGATAATCCTCTACAATAGCTTCCCGAGTTGCCACTAAGGTGTTACATACACATTTCTGGGTCAATGAGGTATGGTTTACCAAAGCTTTTATTCATCCACGTAATCATTTACAAATCACTTAGCGAACACACATTTGTGGTGAGGCAGTGTGATAGGCCTGAGGCTGTGAAGACACAGCTTAGTCACATTACAATCTGGGGACGAGAGATAAATGCATAAACCAATGGGTACAACATGTGATAGACACTGCAAAAAAGGATACCACAGGAGAACAAAGGAATGGTCAATTCTACTTGGGGAGAGGGAGTGGCCATTTGGCCATTTCGATAGCTCGAGAATTCTTGAAGTACCATTAAAAAGAACTTCAGATGCAGCTAAAATGTGTGTCATTAAACTGAAACTCCAAAGATATAGAATAATGTCCAAAATAGGATATTCAGTGAGCTCTCCAGAACTTTGCCCTTGTTCCTATCTGGGTGAATTAATAGTTTGCAAAATGTTGATCTCAATCAAGAAAATAAAGACAAATATCTCTTTCCTAGTATCTCTTCCAGACACTCCCATAGTCTCCTCACCATTGTGTTTTATCTCCCTGACAGAACATAGAAAAGTCAATCTTTCCAGTGAATGGTTAATGGCTATCTTCACTTCAGAAGGAAGTCAATGAAATGTATGCATTTTGTACATTTTCACCTGCTTGAATTATACTTAGGAGATTAATTTTTGTATATTTATTCTCCTATAAAGTTATTCTCTTTTAAAAAGCATATTTTCAAATCATTTCATCAATATAAAATTTAAAATATGATATATTAAATATTCTCTGTGAAACACATCTTGGTGCTATAGCTCCTCTCTTTAATCCTTCAAACAAATTCAGGATAAAATTGTAGCAGTACGGTAAGAATTGCTAATGCTTTCTATTAAAAAGTTTTTGATGATTTTCATGGTCTCAGATATGTAAATTCCACTTTGTGGTGACTTTTTTTGTTTTTAAAGTAATCATCAGTAGAATTAACTCATTTTTAGTTGTCAGACATCCAAAGGGTAGTAACAGATCATTTGTTAGCTGGTTCATAGGATTCTCAAGTTGAGACTGATGTGGTTATTTATAGTATACGATCTCTAAAAAGAAAGAAATTCTATTTTATATTCTCATCTTCCTGGAAAATCAATCAGTTGGGATAGTTCATATGCTATTTCCTGTAAGAAATGAAATAAATAAATAAATATTAGATAGAACTTTTTCTTATGGCAGACGTCATAAGATCCAATCCTAAGAACAAGAGTTTTGATTTACATATGATCATATCCAATGCATGGTCATTAATTTAATAACAAGGAACACAAGAATTATTTAACCTATATGGTCAGATAAAGTTTCTAAAATCATTAAATAATGCTTGCACTTTAGCAGAAAGAACCAAAAAACATTTGAAATAATATACTCACTCATCATTCTTTCCCCCAGAACAACCACTATTTTCTTGTTCAAAAAAAAAAAAGCATGAACAAAAGCACAAATAAAACATTACCTTTCAAAAAATGAAAATTTCAGTTAGAATCACTTTTTTTTTTAACAGAGAGAAGGGGGGGAGGAGCAGAGGAAGAGGGAGAGAGAAAATCTTAAGCAGGCTCCAAGCTCAGCACTCAGCTCAGAGACAGACGCAGACGGCGCTTGATCTCAAGAGCCTGAGATCATGACCTGAGTTGAAATCAGGAGTCAGGCACTCAACCAACTGCACTATCCAGGCACTCCTCAATTAAAATCACTTTCATAGCAATGGAAACTGCTATGATGTGATGCTTAATAATAACAATGAACAAACCACAGTGCACAGTTCACATTTTTGCAAAACTCTTTCCTCCATTAAATATATTAATATATAAATTCCATTTTTTCATAGTAATAGATATTGCAAAAAAGTTAAAATGTCCATCAAAAAGAAATGTCACCGCTGAAACATGCGTATTTAGTACATGTTTCATGTATTGCCCAGGCTGAGATAATGGCATCAAGGCCATTAGGGTATGAGAGGGTAACACTGTGTGTTGATCGAATTAAAATGAAAACAAAAACAAACTAGTAAACCTTGTTAGTCACAAAGGCAGTGGGAGCAGCAGGGACTGGGCTTAGGGCGGCAAAAAATATGTGTATATATATATATATTTGTGCTTTTTAATCCTACCTCCTATTGTCCCACAGAAAATATGTTGATTCTTTGTGCAATTAGCTCCTGAAAGAACCTACCTAAGGAGCCTTCGCTATTTCTTTACTTTCCAGGAACTACCTTAATGATATCTTTAATTACTATGAAGTTTCCACCAAGAAGCTCAGGGTGCTACATCAACAATTAAGACATCATCATTGTAAACGATAATAATTAAAACCACATACAGTTCACAGCACAGAACAGCCACAGAACACTGAACACAATGGCCTGTTGAAGGAAAAGGGTCCTTTTTGCTATTCTCCCTGTACTGTGATATTACAGAGCAATTTTATGAAGTTCAAAACCAGTTTAAAAAGCAACATCAGTTTACAAACTGCAAAATGCCTACAGGTTCATCTGGAAATCTGCTCTCATATTTGAGGATCATTGTCTCCTTTAAAATCAGAACTTTCAAAAAATAGTGTCATGCCAATTAAAAGAGGGAAGAACCTGCCAACAGAGTTTCTGACTGAACAGAGAATGCTGGTAGGATTTTAATAATTCTGTCTCCTTTTTCATATTCCCCTGCTTGTGATGATTAGTAAGTTGTGTAACCCATTTATAGTTTTATTTTAGCATGTGTGAACAAGGAGCAAAAATTGTTTCTGACACTGGAGAAATTACTTTAAATTGTACAAACTACAGATTCTATTTACCTACCAAGTAAGTCACATAACCCTTCCCACAAATCCAATGTTTACCCAAGGATACCACCTCTGGTTTGAAATACATTTTTTTCTTTTATATACTTTCAGGAAATAATTCAGTGACTTTTTCTTTATAGAAATGCCAAATACCTTTCCTTTTTTAATAAAATAAACTTTCATGGAAATCTATTCCATACACTATAAGGTGAGCAGGTATACATGCAGAGCCTGATGAATTATCACAAAGTGAGCACACCTATGTAATCCCATTCTGATAAATAGATTGAACAATTCCAGCATCACAGAAACCTCCTTCCTATCTGCTCAAATTATTACATTACTTCCAAAAAAAGTAGCCAATAGACTGCCTTCTATGGTCATCTCTTATTAACTGGTTTTGACCTGTGTGGGAAATAAGTCTATACTATGCCTAGTCTTTTTATGACTCTTCTTTTGATCCACCTTGTGTTTGCAAAATTCATCCATTATACTGCGGGTAGCAGTAGTGACTCCACTGACATAATTTTATGGCATCACTTTATGTGAATATGCCACAATTTATTTGTTCATACCAGATTGTAGGCTGTTGTTATAAACAATCCTGTATATATCACTTGATGCACATGGGTTTTCATTTCTGCTAGGTATATACTGATGGTAAAACACCAGGTCAAGACATTTGTGCATATCCAGCTTCAGTAGATATTTCTGTACAATTTTCCAAAGTGGCTGACTCATTTTACATAACCACCATCCGAATGCAAGAGTTCCAGTTGCTCAATAGCCTCATCAAAAATTTTCATTTTCATCTTTTAAAATTTTTAACTTTCATGTTTAAGTTAATTTATTCTTTTTCATTTTTAATATTATCTCATTTGGATTTTAATTTGAATTTCTCTGATGATTAATGATGTTGAGCAACTCTGTATATGCACATTGGACATCTGAATATCTCCTTTTGTGAAATGCCTCTTCAATACTTTTCCCATCATTTTAAAACTGAGTTGTCCATATTTTTCTTAATGATTTAAAGGAGCTCTCTGCACACTCCTGATGTGAGTCCTTTTTCAGATAATTATAATGCCAACATCTTCTTCCACTCTGGTTTGTCTTTTCTCTTTCTTAATGGTGACTTTTAAAGAACACAAGCAATCAATTTTAATAAAGTCCACTTTATAAGTCTTTTACTTTTTTAGCAATGTTTTCAGGTAGATAATTTAAGAAATATTTATCAACCCCCAAATCATGGAAACATTCTCCTTTGTCATCTTTTAAAGATGGATTGTTTTACCTTTACATTTAGGTCTACAGTTCACTAAGACATGATTTCTTTTTTAATTATTTGAAGTAGGGCTAAAGATTGTTTTGTTGTTGTTGTTGTTTTGGGGGTTTTTTGGGGGGGGGGTTATGGATATCCAGTTGACCTAGAACCATTTATTGGAAAGAACGTCTTTTCCCTATTGCACTTACATGGAACTTTATCATAATTCAAGCAACTATAACTTGGTGTTGTGTGTTGCTTTATTTATCTATTCTCCATTAAGTACTGAATACCAAATTCCTGAAGATTTATATATAAGTCTAGATATTTCTCAATATAAGAGTCCTCACTTATTCTTTTTCAAAATTATCATTTCTATTCTTGGTCCTTTGCTTCTCCATATACAATGTAGATTCAGCTTGTCAATTCCCCCAAAACAAAGATAAAATTTTTATAGGAATTCCATTAAACCTATAGATCAATTAGGGTACATTTCATATCATTACAATATTGGAGCTTTCCAGTCTATGAATACAGTACCTCTTTCCATTTATTTAGTCTTCCTTAATTTCTCTCATAACTAGTAGGGTTTTTTTTGTAGAGAGTCTGCAAATCTTCTGTTAGATTTATTCTTGGTTATTTGATGTATTTTAAAGTTATTCTTAAAGTTATCATTATATAATTTTTCTAACTTTTGCCTAAAATTAGAAATAAATTTTATGGGGCGCCTGGGTGGCACAGCGGTTAAGCGTCTGCCTTCACCTCAGGGCGTGATCCCGGCGTTATGGGATCGAGCCCCACATCAGGCTTCTCCGCGGTGAGCCTGCTTCTTCCTCTCCCACTCCCCGCTTGTGTTCCCTCTCTCGCTGGCTGTCTCTATCTCTGTTGAATAAATAAATAAAATCTTTAAAAAAAAAAAAGAAAGAAATTTTATGTTTACAGTTAATATCATATACAGAAACATTGCATTCAGAAGCTGAACCTACTCATTCATTTTTATTAGTTTTTAAAAATGATATGCAAATAATGACAATTTTGTTCTTCTCTCTCAATGCTTTTCATTTATTTAGTTCCATTGCACTGGACAAGAACATCAGAAAAATGGTGGAAAGAAGAGATAGTGGCATTCTTATCTCATTTGTCTCAAGGGGGAGCTTTCAATATTTAATCATATAATAGGATATGTTTGCTGTAGGTTTTGATTGATACCTTTTATGAAATGAGGAAGTTTCCTTCTATTCCTAGTTTGATAAAATTTTTTATCATGAAAAGGTGTTGGATTTTATCAAATATCTATTCTGCATCTATTATAATAATTATATGATACGTTTCTCCTTAATTCTTCTAGCACAGCAAATTACACTGATTTTTAAATGTTAATCTCATGTTGAATTCCCAAAATAAACAGGCCAAATAAATTTCTTTGCATTTTCTACCAGAATTTCAAATATGAGAATTATTGAATTAATAGAATTTTTTAATTTATTTGAGAGAGAGAGAGAGAACACCAGCAGGGGGAGGGGCAGAGGGAGAGGGAGAGAATCCTCAAGCAGACTCCCCAGTGAGCACAGAGCCTATCACAGGGCTGGATCCCAGGACCCTGAGATCATGACCTGAGCCAAAATCAAGAGTTGAGCACTCAACTGACTGAGCCACCCAGGTGCCCCGAATTAATAGAACTTTTTAAAAAAATCTATCTTTTTTTCAACTATTTCTGACATCTTTTTTTTAAGATTTTATTTATATATTTGAGAGAGAGAGAATGAGAGAGAGAGAGAAGATGAGAGGAGGGAGGGTCAGAGGGAGAAGCAGACTCCCTGCCGAGCAGGGAGCCTGATACGGAACTTGATCCTGTGACTCCAGGATCATGACCTGAGCTGAAGGCAGTCCCTTAACCAACTGAGCCACCCAGGCGCCCCTATTTCTGGCAACTTTTTGTAAGGTGTACAAAGCTACCTGCCCCAGATATCATCACTGGTTTTCTTTTACATTCAGGTATGCTTTTACAATGACCCAAAGAATTCACATTTTCTTTGTCCATTATAGCTCATATATTATAGATATTGGTCCCTGAATGTCTTAATATAGGAATTAATATGATATGTCATATATTTATCTTATTATTAGAAAATGGCTTACTCTTAAACCAATGGTTTAAAAAATATTGACCTAATAATTGGCTTTTAAATAAATATATATATATATATGGCCTTTGTATAATCAGTTCTGGTGTCCACTTTAAAACATTGGTAAAGTCTAGAATAATAAGCAAAATTTGTCTGAGCTTCCTCAGATCTCAGAGTAGTAATCAACCTTTAAGCCCCTTCTTCCACCCATCTTCCATTTCTAGATGGTAAAGTCATACAAACAGGAAGATAAGGTTAATGAAGTGTCCACATAAACACAGAAGAAAACAACCACACAGGTATGTATAGGCTCAATCACATTAAAAAGATGTTTTTTTTTCTTCTCCCATACCTCCAACATTTGGAAGTGGAAATGCTATGTACAACGTGCTATAATATGAAAGTACTTAAGTAGGAACAGACTTGCCTTCTACAAAAAGTTTTGAAAAAAATTGTTTAAGGTACATAAAAAGAACAATTATTAATCAAATGAAGTGAATGAATTTAAAAGCAAGTCATTCAGAATTTTAGAATTGCCACATATTTAGGGGAGAGGATTAATAGTCAGTATTTGGGACTCCAATACTGTTTCACGTTCAAATAGAAAATCATGGAAACTGAGCCAAGAAGGTAAAGCAGCAGCTGCAGCCCATTTTAGAAGCATACATAGGCTTTCCTTTAATGCTGTCACTAAGATACCAAATTTAGCATAAAACAATAAAGCTTGAAAAAATCAAACAGTGAGGCCTTGGAAGCTCATTTGCACCAAGAAAGTAAAGTTTATGATAGGTTTGTTGTATTAAGTTCATATGATTTAGTTCAGCTAATTTTTTTGTCCCTTTGTAGTAAAATATAAGTATTCTTCTGTCTCATTCTCTAAAGCCTGCTAGCAATGAAAGTCCATCTTTTCTAATTTATGAGAATGTTTAATCAAATAGGACTTTGAACTTTCATTATATCCTTCAAACAACGTCTGGGGATCATCTCCTAAGGTTTTGAATTCCTAGCAAGTAGCAACGTGCCTGCCTTTTACTAAATCGTCAATATATTTAATAAATAAGAAACCCTTGTTATGTGATAAAATGTTTGATTAAGGAATGCAACAATTTAACTTTCAAACTTTATCTTTCAAAATCTTGATTATGAATAGTCCATGGATCAAATTCATTAGTTAATATTTAAAAAAAAGGTTAATGTCCTTACTCCTACCTCTTATTTGGTACTATTAACTTTTAGGCAACATTGGAGCTTGGGATCCATATTTGAAACTACTGTGTTATTTTAGTATTGGAAGTAAAATTTTCTCAGATAATCCCAAGATATAGCATCATTAAGATGCAAAAATAAAAATCTTTTCTAAAAGAGAAATTGCATCTTTGAGGGGGAGGTATTTTGCTCCTGGTTGGCCTTACTAATTTTCCGCTCAGATTTTATTTTTTGTATTACTTATTAGTCTGCCCATGCAATCTCTAATGGCTAGTTTGAGAAAACATTTTTTTTCCCAAAAGTTGCAGTAAAGAGGCTTTCCTTTTAAATGAACACCTCCTGTAATAGCTTTATATTGTACTTTCAGAAATATCCTGACAAATAAATATAAAGAAATTAGTTCATGGTCTTATTTATTGAATAAAGGTGGGCACTTTTCCTCAATCTTCATGTTGTATTCATTGATAGCAAATTGCTCTTTTCAGATTGTATGAGACAAAAATGGCCAGTGTTCAAGCATTTTGGTTGCACAAAATTTAAAGGAATATAACATCACCCTATGAAAGCAAATATGGTCCCATCATCTAACAGGACGGGATTACCACTGTCATATTCACGCTCCAGTTGTTCCCTTGTCAACCTTCAAATACATCAACGCTTTTGTTTCCTTTAATTATTCATTTAAGCAATGAAATACAGGAGAAAATTCATCCACTTCTACAAAAAAAATTCTAGGCCAGATTTTATTGTTTTCCATACATTTCTATCAACTTGGTTAACAACCTTTGATTATGGAATGAGAAGGGGGCATCTTAGGAATTCTAATACAGTAAGCCGAAAAATTTATAAGTAAAATTCCTTATTAACTAAGCAGAAGCATCTGAAAATCACCACGTCACATTCATAATTCAGTTCAGTAATTTAGAGGCGGGTTTAGGGAACACTATTACTTGACAATACACACAAACCACTTCATTAGGCATTCACTCTATTTGTTCACAAGAACAAAGGGGACATCTCCGTAAAAGGAAAATGTTTGCTACTTCCATTCCCTGAAAGGATAAATTTCTTAGTCATATCTAGCAATTATATTTGAAAGACATGTGCCATGTTGTTGCATTTGAAATGTGATTTTTACGATATTATGCTGGTGACATTTTTAGTGTTTGAATGTGTTTTTCTAGAAAGTTATCGATCTAGAAGCAAGTATCAAACATCACGGACCTTCTAACAAAAGAGAGGCTATGAATGTTGAATTCAAAGAATTAAATCATATTTTGTTTGAATTCATACTTGAATTCATTAAATGTTCATTGAATGAAATCCTAAATTGAATTAAATCCCAAAATAAATTCATATATTTACTCCTCTAATGACAGCTCCTTCTCCACATATTAACAGACCTAATATGTAATAGATGTGCTATTTTATTATAGATACTATGTACTATATAAGGCATCTATATTTCTATGTATAAGAACAGTGTTTATATATATAAAGTACATACTCCAAAGCATCAAGATCAAAATTTTGAATTCACAGAATCTGAAGATACATTAATATTGTTCAAATATTAGAATAAAGTTATTTATATAATTTATTCAAGGTTATACTTATTTATATAATATACATTACATAAATAGTATATATAACCATTACCAATTTATATAATATGTATTATATAAATATTATATATAAATATATAAATATTAATGTATATAAACGTAAAATATATTCCTAAATAGATTAGAATTTTTTATGGATTCCATTATAGAAATTGAAAATAAAACAAATTGTCCTTCTCAAAGAATTTACAAATGGCTAACAAACTGCATTTTATAGGTATCTGGAAATAATCACACTCATATATATCTAATTATATAAATATCATTGCTTTACAGTATTTTCATCTTATTGCAATGTTTTTTTACAAGAAAACTGTGTACTACAGGAAGGCAGATGTTTCCTACTATGCACTATGCATTCTTTGAAAAAGTTCAGTATTCAGTCAAGGTTAAGTCTATTAAAACCAGCTGTCCCTTATGACTTACCTATTACTCTTATTCGCATAGTTAATCACTCCACCTCTTATGTTCCTGTACCTTTCCCACATTGTTCATTACCCTGTTCCTTTTTGTTTACATAGGACCTAGTAGGTATTCAGTATATGTTTTTAAATAGCATTTAATAGACTATTCCATTTCCAGAGACTCAGAACATTTGACTTCTTGATATGACTTCTAAATGTGTCCTTTACCCACCCATTCCGTAAAATTCTTCTGACTTTATCTCATACTTAAAAGTCCCTTACCTTAGTTTTGCCCATGCTGAATAATGCCACGAGATTAATCACTATGAAGCAATATTGTCATCATGCCATGCTTCTACACTGAAAATCATCAACACTCCCTCTTGCCTACAGGATAAATTAATTAATTCAATCTAAGAACATCTATTGAGTGTTTCCTATGTGCCAAGATATTATTTAAACCTCATGAGCTGGAATTCACATCACTCTGAATTAGGCGATAATCAACATTTTCAACAATATCTCTAAACTCTGAACTTCTTGGATCTTATCCTCTAGCTAAATGTTTCTTCTTGGCTCCTTTGCACATATCTTATGCCTTCCCACTTTCCACATTTTTCACATTAATGCTGCTCTCATTTTGACAGCCTTACCTAATTTTTAAGATATAATGAAACTTCTCCTCTTTTATGAAAATTTCACAAGCTTTTCTGAATATGGTTAGTTTACTTTCTATTGTATTTGATTGTATTTTAATTACAGGCTACCTTCCAATATATTTCATTTTATTGTATCAATTTTTATTATGTAAGTCAGTATTATATGCTGAAAAGAACAGGGCTTTTGAATTGGTCATATTTGTGTTCAAATTTCTAGTAAGTCACATACTAGCCATGTGATTTTGGTTAAATCAATTTCTGAATGGATTTCCTTATCTCTAAAGTAAAATTAGCAATAACTATTTCCTAGTGTGATGGTAAGAATTCAGTGAAATAGCATTGGTACTTATTGACTATGATTTTCCTACAATCCCATATTTTTTATATGTTTATGTTTACCACCTAGGTTGCAAGCCCTTAAGAACCAAAGAGAGTTTTAGTATATTTTATTTCATATACTACTATAAAAAGTAAAATTATAGGAAATATTAAATCAATTATTTAATAATAGATTGGTAATTTCATTTTCCTATATTACACTTATGGGAAAGAGTAAACCAAAGAAATAAGAACATCTTAGATAATATTCTATCATTAAATAATTAAAGCTAAATTTTATGTGTATGTGCATGTATGGATATATTTTTGTATATATGTTTAGTTAAGTTTATAGATAGTATATATATATAAATGTACATGTATACTTGTATATATAGGTTTATATAAACAAAAATACACCCTCAAACATCTGTATATACACGTACACAAAAATAATTAAGCCAGATAAGAAACTGATTTTTTTCTTTTTTTTTAAGAAACTGATTATCTTGGGGTGAAGTATTTCTGGACAGCACAGTTCTGCTGGATTTGCATTTGGAAATAATAACGCACTTCCTCAGTGGGCAATATATCAACATTTTAAGGCAGATTGCAAGTCTTCAATCTGAAGAGAGCTCAAAATGTGTATTTTGAACTGATCAGTTTCAATTATATTAAAATCAATAAGTCAGTAAAATACACAAAAATCATTTGTAAGATTATACTAATTGAAAAGGTATTTCTCTAAAAATTTGCTTTTAAGGAGCATTTCTGGATTTAGGGGGAATTTTAAATTTAATCTTACACTGCATTATTGATCAACTTGATTAAAAGAACATTCCCATTTTTCTACATTTTATTTTTTACATTAAAATCCAAGCACAAAGTGCTATGGCATTGCCCTTCACTTGTTCTTCCCAGTTGGAATGCATGGCTAATCTCTCCAGGGAATGTTCTTGCTATTTATCATTGATTTTATAGCTCAAAAACGTAAGTGGGCAGTGAATGGGCTGGATTTCAGATTAGGAAATAACCACTTAGAAGAAGAAACCAGCTGGACACTTGTGATAAATTGCTATTTTCTGTCTGAATTTTATACCTAGTGATAGGTAGTTTACAGAATTAAGCTCCATATGGACAAAATGGTGCTGAGGGGACTGCGCCATAACCTGTGCGTACTTACAGATGCCTCATTCACTCTTCAGGGACACATTTTAGGAGAAACATGTCATAATCAGGGATTTAGGAATAATGAAAGATTTGGCTTTCATCTGTTTTTCATGGATTTACCAGAGCTGAGATAAAGAAAACAAACATACACAAATGTTAGCTGTGATAGCATTAAAGCCTACTAAACAAATGCTTCCTGAAAGTGATCACACACACACAGGCACACAGGTACGTACACACATAAACACACAAAACTCTCACACAACCAGCACCAGCAGCACTGTAATTCCTAGTACAGAAATAATTCCAACACTTTACAGTAATGGAGAAACAAATAATCTGTTATAAAAGAAAATTGATGAATTCCCCAATTGCTTTCTTGGTTTTATATTATCTAATCTAAACTAACCTTATGCAGACTTCTTAAGTGCTGATCTACCAGAAATCTTCCAATTTATAATAATGATTTTGGGGGGAAAAAAAGATTTTGTGTTGAGTATTCTTTAAAACATATTATCAATAATGTTTCCACCAGGAAACTGATTAGCCAGGAAACTGAAATCACTAAATAGCTGAAATTGATAAAATTTAATGCAGGGAATTGGTTATACATATGATGGAATTGCTGAATGACCAGATAGGTGAGAGGAAGCAACACTGAGATTAGCAAAAGCATGAGGCCTCTTCTACCAACAGACTAGAGCAATAACAAGAAGGAGTGGTGATATTATCTGGGACCAGGGCCCTAGATTACCAGGAGACTTGGGCCAAGGTGGACCCATGGAGGAGATACACCTATAGCTGAAGAAACTGTCTGAAGCAGAGCAAATGGGAGAAATAATCCTTTTCAGGGCCCTCCAGTTGCCCACTGATAACTCTCATTGGATAAACCAGGCCAGAAGACAGCTAACATAGAGGAAACACCTCCTGTTGGGGTAATTCCCCTTTGATTTTGCTTTCTGGAAAAACAAACAAGCAAACAAGAACTGATCTGAGGGGAAACAGACCCAGGACCAAAACAGATAGATATCATTTTTATATAATAACTGGACAAATTTTGAACTATTTAAAACTCAACAGACTATCTTGAAATTCCAGATTCATATAAAATTTCATTGCCACGCTACAAAAACTAAAAACAGAATTTTGAGATTAAAGAAAAATTGTTTGCACCACTGAAAATTTTAGACATTTCTCATAGCCCATTTTTATTGTAGTTTATCAAGCAAAGATAATGACTGCACTAAATTACTTGGATAACTATAACAATATATACTTTACATATACTCATCAATGTATCTTAGTGTATACGTGATGATCTTTTCCTAAAATCAACATCATTAAATATGGGAAGATGGTCGTGGATTTTTCAAATGTATTTTGTACAATTTAACAATTTTATAAATTAAATATTAATATACTTGATTTGTGAAAAAGCATCAGCTGTATAACCTGTTCTTTAACTTTTATTATCACTTCCACAGGAAATAGCTGACTAATCATGTCAAAGGCAGATAACAGACTGATTTTTTCTAACTCTTCACAGAGTTAAGTTAAGATGGCACAGGATATCATACACAGTGACAGAACAAAACTACATCACAGACTACCATGATTTAGCACCTAAATCAGTCTTACCTCATTTGAAATGTACCCTCCTCCTTTCAGACTGCCAGGTTAGCCTTGAAGACCTTGAATTCCTGGCCCATCTTGGAATATCCTAAAAGAAAACAAAGCAAGATAAACTACTATGATAAACCACCTGAAACCAAGAAAGATAAACTTTTCTAAAATGATTAAACCACAAAGAATGACCCCAGTCAAATACCAGTGTAAATATGACTCTTAACTAGACTAATTATCTATAAAATACTTTTAGAGGGATACACTTGATTTTTCTAGGTCACTTATTAAAGAAAAACATGGAATGCATGGATTTAGTGGGGAATGACTGGCTTCAACAATGCTAACGATGAAGGATATTTTCAGAGCTGAGTTGGTGGAGATGGACTGCCCCAAAGGAAGAAGAAATGCTTGTGTCTTATGATTGCCCTGGGTCTGATCTGACAGTGTGACCCTTTGTATTGTGTCACCATCCTTTAAAGACCCCTCATGAAATAATGAATGTAAGTTTGAAAGATGAGAAAAGACTCAAATAAAAAACTGCCAATATTAAAACTGCTTACCACGTGACCTCAACAACCCTATTCCTCACACCAAAATAAAATATAAACCAGTTCCCTTTGAATGACTCCTATCCCTACCCTACTGAAAAATCACCTCCAAAATTTGTTGAAGTTTGGGGAAAAATGAACATCCTGCACTATTCCTGAGACTAGAGATGGGAAAATTCTAGCACAAAACATTGAACTATTCACATGCAGTCATTTCATCACTCAGGTAAAATAAAATGCAACAATACAATTAGAATTCTAAGCCATATGAGATCCAGAACCTTGGAGCTTTTCTTCATTAAAGGATTATTACCAAACCTGAATGGGACCTCCTGCAAGAAACTCAGTGAATACTGAATTTCTCATCTGCGCATCTAAAAAATACCCTTTGTATCAGGAAAACATCCATTCATATTTATAATTACATATTCATAATTATTTAGAAATGTTTTAAGTTTCTGTTTTAGAAGCAAGTACAAATTTAGAGTAATCTGTTATCTCTTCATTATTTCCAGCTTATGAAAAATAAACAGAAATTAGAGTTCCAAATATCATTTTATAATCAGCAAACTGTGAATATTCTGTTTTTAAAACACTCTACTATATTAAAGAAAGATTAATCAAAATGGTATTAGTAAAAATGGCTACAATCCTTTAATATGAAATATAATAAAAAGGAAATGGAAACCTCAAAATTAGACAATATTTAATACTTTCATCTCTCAAGTGTAAGAAACTCTAAATAGAAACATCTTTCTCCTAAGATGCCTACTTTGACCAATGAACCAGAACAAATGTGGCTAATGGAGGAGAAGAAAGAGGAAGACACAAAGAATAAGTAGCTAAGAAATGTCTTGCTTTTTGTTGTTTTTTAGTCAGAACTTTTAAAAGAATAGATTGATCTTTAAATTAATAAAAACAACACAGAGACACAAAATAAACAGAGGAATAAATTCTCTCCGTAATATGAAAAAGATAAAAAAGGGCATGGTGGCTTTCAATCCATAATGAAAACAAATAATATATGGTAAGTTAGAGTAAAATCACACATTGTCCTAAATACATCTATCTTCACGTGCATAACCCATACTAATTTTAAATATATGGCTTCCCAAACTTTTAGGTCCAGATACACACATATCTGATGCTGAGAAAAACATACAAAAATTAATAATCTTCACGTAATTTCAGATCGATAAACAGCACACATTCACAGATAGAATTCACAAATACCCGACTTATGTATTTTCTTTCTGTCTGCTATAATTAGAGGAAGACAATACATACTCATATATATGTGCATATGCGCAATCTATTCCTACCCCTCCATACACACACAAACACTTTCAGAAGATCAAAATGATTCCTGAGAGTACATGAATTAGCAATTGTAAGAAACGTAACTTGCACAATAGATTACCGGATATATACTCTGAAGTAGAGCTGGGCAGCCATTACTTCAGTGGAATAGGAACCATACTTCAGTGGAATAGGCTAACTTAGAATCAGCAACTTGTAGATTTTTCCCTCTTGAGCTCTGTGATTAATGGGACTGAGCCATCAATTCCCAGTTCCATGTTTCTCAGTTGTAATTTTCAAATGAGAGGATTTGAGGAGTCCAGCTTGAGTCAGGCACCCAATCATTCATTTATGCACTCATTCAAAAGAATTGAGCACCTACCCTATATAATGATAGTACTAAGTATTGGATATACTGAGGTTCAACATAGCAGGCAGGCATGTCATAGCCATGAGGGTGATTGAGCAGAGCCACACAGCAGAAACACGACTGTCTAGGGCCTACTCTTGGGGAGCAGAAAAGATACGCTCTGCTGATGATATCTGAATAAGTGTCTACAACATGGATATGGAGACTTGGATAAGCAGAGGTTGGTTAATGCGTAAGTACTAAAAGACTAGAGTTGATAATGTGTGGTTAGATAGCTGGACAAAGGAAAGAATTTGAGGAGACAAGTGAGTGAGCTCCCTGCCAAATGATCCTAAAAGTCCACTTTGGGACTAGATACTGGAATTCAATGTCTTAATATGTTTTCATGCATCTATTCGTAAGTTAATTTAGGGTCAATAAATTCAAATTCATCTTCTTGAAGGATTTAAAGTTGGAAAGAAAAGTAAGCATCCTATTTCATGTTCTTGGGGACTATGAAATTTCACTAATAAAACTCTAGGAAATATTGTTACCATAAATCATTGTCCTTAATGCTGTGTAATTTAAACTTACTTCTCTTCTCCCTCATACTGGTAGTTCCAAGTCAAGAAAAACTTGTATTTGAGGAGGCAATTATTTAATCTCACTTTCTTATCATATAAAATATTCTCTATTAGATTAGAGAGTTAGTAATCATTTCATGTCTTGACAAAGCAAAAGTTACTAGTTTTCTAAACCTTTTTGTGCAAGCCTTTATCTGTAAAATAGCATGTCATATAGCTTTTTACCTTATTTTCACTCCATAATAGAGGGATCTTAGTACAATTAAAGGGATATTACATTTTACTAAGGAAAACTGAACCAATTATTAATTAATAGAAATAGCAAGTAATTTAAAAACTTCTCTATACCACCCCTTGACCCAACAGCATTACATTAGCAGAATTAGAAACTACACAATTGGCCTTTTCCAATTAAATAAATCTAAGGCACTATGAGTTATGCATAATAAAGTAACAATTTAAGGTCACAGTCAGTGCACATAAAAATCAAACAGTGACTCATTTTTCTCAAGAAAGACAATTTGGAAGATAGTGATCATAAGGTTGTGGAGTTTGAAATACTAAAAGAGGTGTGAGAAAGATTAAAAAAATATAGACTTCAAATTCATAATTTTAGAAAGCTCATAACACTGATAGAAAAAAAATTACAGCATTTTATTTCCTTAAAGGAATAGTTTCTCTCTGAGAGATGTTCCCAAGAGGAAAAGAGGAAACAATCAAAACCATTCAGGAAGTAAGTTTTATGAATTAATTTATTTCATAAGTAATGGTTACATGCTCTGAATCAGGGACAAGGCAGGAAAAAATACATAGATGGTCTCACAGAATTTCCAATAAGGTGGAAGGCACAAGGGACCATAAGAGTTCAGTGGACTAAGAAGGAGGAGAAAGAAAGTAGGGGACTTCAAGGGAAAACACTGAACCTCCTACTTGGAAGGAAAGGGTGGGCTTCAAAGGCTTTTTGAAGTTGAGACCTGAGGATGAGTTAGCCTTGGGAAGAAACAGAAAGTGGGTGGGGCAGTGGGGTTAGGGATGAGAGTTTTCCAGCCAAAGGAACCATTATATGCCAAAGGTCAGGAGATCAGGAAGGCAAAAGAATAAGATTTATTTGAAGACATGAAGACAAATTCAGTAGGACTAGAGCCTAATCACACATTAAGCAACTTTAACTATTTTCCACAGAGTTGTAAATAATTGTGTGATTGCGTAAAGAGAACTAAAAGGATGAAGTTTCCAAAGTAATCTCTGGAAAGATCATTTGGAACGAGATAGGATGGTATGGGAAAGAAGCAATGGTTGGAGGTCTTCTCACTAAGTTAGATAAGAAATGACAAAAGCCCAGTGGGACAGTAGCAGTGGGGAGGAAAGATAGATTAATACAAGAGATATTGGGGAAGCACATGGAGAGTATTTTGAGATGTATTTCATATGGAGAGTTAATGAAAGGTAAGAATAAAAAAAATAAATAACTGCTTTCCAACCACTGGTTAAGCAACCCAATGGTGTCTGGTGCTCTTTGTTAGCAAAGGAGTACTGGGGTAAAAGGAGATACATATAGTCATATATTCCCTAAAAATATGAGGAGAAAAAGAAGCAAGCAGGCTAATGACTTTCAATTTTGAATTCTTCTAAGAGCTGAATAATTGAAGACTCACAATTTGCAAGATGTCATAAAAAATAATATGAATAACAGAATAATGTACGAGATGCCACAGCGCAAAATAAAACACAAAAAGAAAATGAAAATAATTGTGTAAATGAACTGAAAAATATGAGATTAACAAAGGAAAATATATATCAATTAACTAATTTGAAGGTGAATAAAGGAAATTTGAGTTTTAGAATATCGATTTGGCTATTAGTTAATGTTATGCAAATCTTACAAAATCTTGCAAAAGTAAATCCAAGAATGAATTTCAAATTAGCTTTAAACAACTTCACCGTGTTAGAGGTTTTAAAATCACCTATATTACATACTGTGAAATCCATCTCAGGAACATTTACACTTAAGAATATGTATTCTTTTGAGATACTAGGTGATAAAACAAAACAAAATTGGAAGGAGTAATGCTTTGTTAAAATGGATATACATATCCAGTGAGACATAATTCTCCCCCTCAGGTACCTAATGAAAAATGTTTTCACATATTAAAGCAGGCTACACATATTTGTCAAAAATAAATCATGTCAAGCATAGTGTCTTTCTTTGATCTTTTAGGTAGGAAAAAGCAGTATATGTTATGTGGAAATTATTCTGGCTTTGAACATTCACACTTGGCAAACAAGGATTTTGGAAATGAGAAGACTGATAGCTCTCTGGCATATAAAGAATGTCAAAGAAGAACTTGGGAAATTAGACAGGAGTCTGTATTCTTTCTGCCATGATGGCAAAAATTGACAAGTTAACAAGCAACCATGAGTCATGATAAAGGAAAGTCAAGGTCCTATGGAACCATATGGAAAAACCAGCTAACCTCATGTATCAGGGAAATGATCAGGGAAATCTTCCCGGAGGAAGTAAGCCTTAACTGAGATTTGCAGGATGAACAGAACCTAACCAATGAAGAAACAAAATACATCCCAGGCAAAGGAAACTGCACTGAGTGTCCAGTAAGAAACTTTACATGCCCTGAGCTGAAGTGTAGACAGGAAAAGGGTAATGGAAAGAGATGTAACCAACTGAGATGAATGCATTGTCCACCTTTATCAGAACATATACTTCCTCTTGGTAGTTTTACAGACATTAATATTTTGGTTACAACAGCATGGTTTATCTAATGCACCAATGAATCAGTAGTTCACTGTGTTCTTTCTTAAAACAACAACAACAAAATACTTCCAAATATCTTTCCCAATCTTATGACTCACTTATAGCCAATTTACTACTGGTATAGTAAATAATCAACTAATTATTAAACAGTTAAAATACTGAATATTCCTACTGAGTAAATGAGACAAGAAGATTAAAAAAAAGTATTTCTGTAACTTCTTAGCCAATTAGAGTATGTTTAGGTTCAGTACCTTATCATTCACATTGCTTTGTTTTTGTAGATTTCTTTTCCTAAAAATGAAAGGTCTATAGTATAATCTCTTAACAATAGTCACCAAACTCCTCTAAAACAGCTTTATTTCTTCTTTAGTATCACTCACACTTTTCAATACTCATCACATGTGGAAGAAAAGAAAAAAAAGGAAAGGAAAAGGAAAAAGAGGAAAAGGAAAGGGGAAGGGAAGGGAAGAGAGAGAAGAGAGGAGAGGAGAGGAGAGGAGAGGAGAGNTAGCTAAAAATGTGTTCTGCTGCTGGTAACGATACCCAAACATTATCTGCTTAAACCAAGAAAACTGTAATTTTTAAATGCATGTGGACATTTTCACAACATTCATGGCAGGAAGAAAGTGCAAAGAACAGTATCAGCTCCATCTTTCCTCTTTAACAATGAATAAATATCCCCAGAATCCACCTAGAAGACTTCCATTTATGTCTTAATGGCCAAAAATATGTTACATGATAACATTTAGCTACAAAGGAAGCTGGGAAAATAATTACAGCTTTTCTGGATATTATCTGGTGTTAAACAAGTGGAAAGNAAATAATTACAGCTTTTCTGGATATTATCTGGTGTTAAACAAGTGGAAAGATGTTGAAAATGACTGTTGGACCTACTACTGATTTTGAAGACTCTATGGGAAAGAATCAGAAATTTGATAAGTAAATGAATATTTTTGAACTTACACAAAGTGGATACCTATATCCTTGTCCCCTTATTGGAAAAATCTTTTAACCTCTCCGAGCTTTAGTATATTCATGGAAAGGCAGAAATAATATACACTAGATAACATAGCTTGCTTATAAAGATCAAATGCAATATTTTATGTAAAAACACTATATGAGCTAAAGAGGACTANATAAAGATCAAATGCAATATTTTATGTAAAAACACTATATGAGCTAAAATATTACATATTATTATTTTGGAACTATGATAGGCTAGGGATATGAATATGAATAACCAAGTAATGCACAGTATGAATGATTTTGATTCAAATTTCTTCCTATTGGCTGATCTGAAGATAAAATTGAAATGGATAGTAGCAACACCATTCAACCCAACCTAATGAAACAAACCATGACTGATAATATTGCTTTTAACCACTTTTTGGACCTATTTCAGTCACCATATCCAATCCCTAAGGCCAAGAATGAAATCAAAAGATTTTTAAACCTTGTTTTTGTATAGAAAATTGAAGCTTCTATAAAAATTTATTCTGGATAATACTAAAATCAATTAACAATCTTCTGACTTTTGAAAGCTTATCCTATGAAAAAGGGGTTTGAGGGTTTAAACTTTTCTACATGGCTTTAAACATTTCAGAAGAAAAATAATACATAAGTGAGCTTAATCTCAAATATGAAAGAAAAAGTTATGATAATCAATGTAGCTGATGAAACTTCCCAGTTTTTGCACTTAACAGATGGAATCTGCTTACCCCTCTGAATCTAGGCAAGCCCTGTGACTGGACCTACAGGGTCAACAGGATGTGGTAGCGTTGTCCTGTGTAACTTCTAAGGCTAGGTCATAATAGCCTTGTTGTTCCTAGTCGGGTTTCCTACAATGCTTAGTCTTGGGATATTCCCTCTTATAACCCAGCCACCACACTGTGAGAAGCTCAAACCACCTGGTGAAGCTAAATGTAGACACTTTAATTGAGAGTCTCAGTTGAGCTCCCAGACAATAGCCAGCTTCAACTCCCAGCCTTGATGTGTGCCTTCTCAGACATCCAACTCAGGCAAATATTCAGATGTCTCTGGGTTCTCACATACATATGAAGAACCCAAGTGACAATCACACATGTGAGCTCAGCCAATGTGAGAAAAATGAAAGACAATGATGCAGTTATAGAGCAAGAGATAACCAAAATGGTCAAAGATGAATACATGTAGAAAAGGTTTTCACAGGCATCAATTTTTTAATGTGTACTGAGTGCTTACTATAGGTCAGATACTGTTCCGAAATACTTTATACGCAGGATGGCATTGGGTCTTCACATAATCATCTCAAGTAGATGCAATTATTATCTCCATTTTACAGATGGAAAAATTGAGATGTGTGGAACTTAAGTAAAATGGTCAACTAGCTAGTAAACCCTTAACATGCATTAAATGAGGCCTCCTTCAATCGCATTAATGATAAGAACAGGTAAGAAGTTACCTTGAGTGTACAAAGAGCTAAGTGTTAGATTCTCATTTCCAGGATGGGTGTTAGATTCTCATTTCCAGCATGGGTGCCACAAGGAGGAGGAAGGGAAGAAGAGATGGAGAGAGAAGGAGTAGAAAGAAGGTAAGTCGTATATATGCTTCTATGTCCCAATTAGTATGCAGTTATGTTAAGAGTAGTTTAAAAGGGCCCTTCATTCATTAATTTATTCAACAAAACTTTAGTGAGCTTTTAATAAGTGCCACTCACTATTTAGACTCAGGAGATAGTGAAGGCAGAAACGACAGCAACAACAACAACAAAAACCTAGTGCCCACGCCCTCAAAGAGCTCACAATCTCAAGTATGGGGTTTCCCATTAGGGAATGTAACTAGAAAGACTAGAGAACCACATGGAGAAGCTATTGAAGACAGACTCAAGAACTGGAAGAGTTGCAATAGTAAGCTGTTAAAGTGCTTCTCGGTCCCCCAAATTTATGACTGTGCTTTGCAGAACATGCATATCCACTTTTAATGATCGATAATCTAGGTTACATAGATGCAGGTCTCTTTACTGGGGAAAAAAATGGTGGTGGTGTCTTTGAATCCCAGTGAGCCTCCTGAGAATTGAATCAGAGATATTAGTTTGTAGGGTGCTTCACCACCAGATTTCTCTTTCCTACCCAGACTAGGCTAACCTCAGAACCGAATGACATATTTCTTCTTCGTCTCTGCACTGCCACATAAGTCCCTAATGACACCACAGCTAAAGAACAAGGAGACTCAAATAATGTCTATTTTTGGAGGAAACTCGGGCTTTATCACTTTGTTGAAGGTGACATGGGAAAGTAGGGCAGGACTAATCACAGGTAAGATTGGATTTTAAAAAAAAAAAAAAAAAACCTTTTCATAAAACAGAGAATGTTGTAACAGAAATGAATCATAGAATTTGTAGGTAAGGGTAAGAAATCATTACTAACAGAACCAAATCTTCAATAAGAGCAGTGAGAGATCTTTCTACAATGAAATAAGATATTTTTAAGAAATAGCTTTGAACTGTTTTAGTTCTTTTTAAAGTAATTCCTAAACCCTCCCCACCCACTCAATGGAAAAACACTGTATTTTAGCTCATCTGAAGTGCACGAATTGTGTTTCATAGGCAAAACACTGTTTTCCATGATCTAAAGTTAATTTCATTTGAAGGGGCTTCCCTAATAACTGAGAAAGTTAAAAAAAAATGTCAACTTCCGTTTTCACAAGACCCTTTGATTCAAGTTGCAGTGGCTTTTAAAAAGCCAAGTTTCACAAAGGAAATTCTACCATGAATGCTGCAGACACAGGCCTGTGCTCCCCAAGGAGCCGAGACAATCCTTGTCAATGCTCTGAGGTAAAATTTCTTTTACTTCATCTGTATGTTTTTTTATCATTTTTGGTGAACCTGATTCTCATTCCATTCCACATCCTTTGAGGCATTTTTATTCAGAGGGCTCTCACTGACTTCATTAAGAGGAACTGTGAAGTGCAGCTCCACTTGGCCCTGAAAGCTTCTAGCGCCTTAAGAAGCACAGGAGCACGCTGTAGGCAGTTAATGTAGCATCCGTAAGCACAATGCTTTGACAGCCACTACAGATAGAGAAATATTTTTATCTCCCTTGATTTTTTTCCCCTTAACTGTGTCTGATGAATCTTCTCCAATTTACAAAAATAAAAGACTTTATGACTTTGTCACATTTTTAAACTTTTTCCACATGTAGGTAGTATTGGCATGCCATGTGTACTAGGTGGGCATTTTTTTTTCCTTTTTCTTTTTTGCAGATTGCCTCAGTGAGTTAGTCAGCTGGTACTCCGTGTTTGAGGGAAGCTAAAGAAATAGCAGAGAAAAATCCAAGCCCAGGCTTGAGCCTTATCCTCCAAAAATAAAGATATAGTCCCTGAGACCCATCTCAATGTGAACTCTGAACTAACAGGATAAGAGAGCATCTCCTTATGCTTGGGAATCCTTAGAGAACACCTTGCTGGATCCTCTGCTCTGGAGAATTCCGAATACCTAGAACAATTCCCAACATGCAGAGACCACAATAAATATAATTCAAATATAATTCAAGGCAGTCAGATGCCCAAATGTCAGGCTACAGTGGGTAAGAATCTACCAGGGTTGGATCTTCCTGGCACATTACAGACAGGACCTTATTTCTAGGCCTGCCTTGACTCCTGTCATTCCTTAAGGAATATCTTAGTATTAAAATGTCTCTTTAAGATGTTTCTTTGCCCACTTTGCAGCTAGCTAGGAGCCATACACTGTTTACTGATATCTGCAATATGGCAGTGATTTGCTTGTTCTCATGGGAGCGTGGTATGGTGATAAGAGAGAAGACTGTATACTCAGTAATTTTTAGGCTATGAAAGCAGAATGATCACCATCCAGGCAATTAACACCTGGCATTTTGCTACACACTTTATGTGTATTCGCCCATTTATCCTTGCAAAAAGCCTATGATCGGGCATTCTTGGGCCCCATGGTTCATGCACACAGATGTGCCCATTCACACAGATGTGCACATACACAGAAGAGTCTTAGGAAGAATGAATACTTGCCCAACACTTTAGACATATTAATTGCAGAGCGAGCATTTAAATTTAAATCTAGCAGACCTTTGAGCCCTTTGTTTCCTGGGATTTTGTCCTATTTTTACTACTTCCTGAATGTTAGATTTTCTGAAGGTAACTCAACTTTAAAACCTAGCTTCTTCATCCATAAAATGAAGATAAAATATATATGCCTATGGAATTGCTGTAAATATTAAATAACATATACATAAGCCAGTCCTAGTCAGTCCTAGGACATGGTCCTTAATAAATATTCATTCACTTATCTTTATTTTCTTTTACTGAATGGCTACAGTATTTCCTAGTACACTTCCACTGAGACTCTTCCAACAACTATAAAGACCAAAAGCAGAGGTCATTCACAGAAAATATCTATACATGAAAGATATATATTTAAAGATTTGTACTTTCATTATTTCAAAGGCCCATTGTTTTCATTCAGTCAGTCAGTCTTGAGTCGGACAAGCCTCTACCAGCCCCAGACTCCTTGTTGCTGTCAATGGAGCTAGAAAGATGAAAACACAGGCCCCTCCGTCTAAGAAGGTGCTGATTCTGAGAAACAGACATTTACAGTACAATGCAGAAAGCACTGTAACACAATTGGGAACTCACAGAAAAGAAACCTAAATCTATCTGTAACCTAAACCTAATGCTGTCTGGAAAGGTGTGGGGGGAGGAGATGCATGAGTTGAGAATAGAAGGAGTAGGAGTTTGCCAGATAACTTGGAGGAAAGGTCCTGCTGGCACCCACAGGAGCAAGACATGGTGGCATCTGGGAGTTCCAAGTAATCAAAGGCAAAATTACTCTCTTTCAGGGAAGTAAAACTTCAGAGGAAATGTAATCAAAAGCCTGATGACAAGGCTCACCTGCAGAAGGTACTGGTTCTACTAGATTGTGCCAGACCCACCCCATGCCTCCATGGAACAGGCTAGATGCCTAAGTCCTGACTGAGCTAGCTGGCTGGCCTGGGTCAGCCTATTATGCTGCCTTGAAAAGCAAGGGATACAATATTTGAAGTAAAAACAAACCAGAAATTCCTGGGCTTTAGATTCAGACACAGATGCCAATCCCAATGTGGCCAGCTTCTCTGTGTGCCCTTGAGCATGTTACTACCATCATCTTTGAGCCTCAGTGTTCGCATTTATAAAGTAAGCTGCAGAGTCTGTAACAGGGATGTTGGGAGTAGCAAACATAGATAGAAAAGAACTTTGCAAACTGAAAAGCGTGGCATATGAACATAAAAAATATTATTCAAAGTTGACTACTCTTGATATATAGGTATTATAATTTACATTATCTTAAATAAGAAAAATAGTATATCTACAAAACATTTATTTTGTGAATTTGATACAGAAGTAATTGACTACAGATATGCAGAATGTTTATACAACATTTGTGGTTTACGTGATTTTTGAATATGGACATCTATTCTGAAGCATTAGAACCAATCCAGTTACATTGTAGCACTTCACTGCAAAGTTAGCTCTTTCATTTCCTAACTTTGGTTATTTCTACTGATTTAGTTTTCAGCAGTTGTAATGCTTTTTATTTGCTAACTTAGCTTTTTTAATATAACTGGAATGTCTAAGATCAAATCGATATATTCATAACAATGTCTCCATGCTGTTTTATAATATCATAAATGGTAAGAAAAACTCACAGTTTTAAAAAAATTGATTTTTAAGAGTTAGAGTTAGACCTTCAAATTCTCTTATTTGTTTGATGCTTCTGAATGGAATACAGAAATGATGATATTTAAAAATCATTCTCCCCAAAATTTAAAAATTTAAAAAATAAAAATCATTGCAAGTTTATAATATATTTCCTCAACACAGGCCAGCCTTAGGCAAATCTAACCAAATCAGATGTCTACTTAAATGCATTTAAAGAGTCCCCAATGTCTTCATGATCAAATCCAAGCTCCTTGACTTGGAAATCAAGGTCTTTCCCATAACCAGTCCCCTATTGCCTTTTGACTCATCCCTGCCACTAAACAGCGAACACCCTGAACCCCCAGCCATTACACACTCCTTAAAGTCCCAGAAGCACCATGCTCCATTTTTCCTCCCTGATATTGTTTTGGTTGCTCTCTCTCCCATAAAGTTATCCTTTCCATCACTCATTTCGTACATATCTGGAAAACGCCCTCCATGTATAAACCTCCAAGAACGCAGTCAATGGCTTCAACCCACTCAGTCTCTTCTCTTGCCCTCATTCAACTCAACCTGCCTCTGCGTAACATTTTTCTGATAAACTCTATCCTCGGGCAGCAAGATAACCACAGCCGGTCCCAGTCCTACCTGCTTTATTGCCATGCCTCTCCTGAAAACTCAGCACAAATCCCAAGGAAAACTCTGACTGGCCCATGTTAGCTCAGGTACACATTCCAGAACTAATTTTTTGGCCATGGGAAGGGAGAACTTTAATTCTTACCTGCCTCAGTCATACACCCACACCCATTTTGGTAGGAGGGAAAACATTAATACCACCCAAAATCTACAAAAGACTGTGGAAGAAAGGAAGAGTGGTTCTGGTCCTCCAAAAGAAGGTACACTGACACGACACAAATCACATGCAAGTTATATATACTCAAATACAAACACACAAAGACATATAATCACTTCTTTTCTGAGTACTATCATGCATCTATCACAAGGAATTAAGTACGTTCTATTTACCGTTACAAGTATCTCTCAAATTTTAGTTTGTTTTTCTTCTCTCTACTGTATCTGTTTATTGGACAAAGGGACCAACATTTAAAAAACAGTTTAGGGGCACTTGGGTGGCTCAGTCAGTTGAGTGTCTGACTCTTGTTTTCGGCTCAGGTCATGATCTCAGGGTCATGACATCGAGCCCTGAGCTGGACTCTGGGCTCAGTGGGGAGTATGCTTGAGATTTTCTCCCCACCCCCACTACTTCCCCTGTTCTCTCTCTCTTTTTCTCTCTAAAATAAATAAATAAATCTTTAAAAAAATATAAAAAAAAGTAGTTTAATATCTAAAAATTAGAAATCCAAGTGTCGTGGTAGTAGACAGCTACAATTTGAAGGAACTTTAAAATAAAGCATTTTTTTAAAGTACTAGTTTCACAGTGTGAAAATGAATGATTCTAGCATGAAAGTTAACAAAATCAAAGTTGCAACACACAGCAAGCATAGGTCATAAGTATTCCTAAGAGGAAACTTCAGTACTGGAGAAGGAAAGGTAGGAGAAGGAGAAGAGGGAGGGGAGAAAAAAAGGGGAGGAAAGTAGGAAAGGAAGGCAGAAAGAGGTGGGAAACAA
This sequence comes from Ailuropoda melanoleuca, assembly GCF_002007445.2. Lineage (NCBI taxonomy): Eukaryota > Metazoa > Chordata > Mammalia > Carnivora > Ursidae > Ailuropoda > Ailuropoda melanoleuca. The sequence goes on along the minus strand of NC_048220.1, from coordinate 123,611,745 downwards.
TAGGGCAATTATAGTAAAGAAAAGGAAATTTTTTAGGACTAGATTTTTTTCTCTCCTCACACCACATACCAAACCTAAAATCTCATGGTGCAATATTCATGGCTGTTTAAAATATCTCAGAGACCAAGGTTATCTGAATCTGTTTCCTGGGGACTGAAATAAGAAAAAAATAAATCCTTCCCCATGTACAAAGATTAATTACATAGTTTATTTAGCATGGTTTTCTAAGGCAGTAGGTTTTCACTGACATGCAAATGAAAATCTTTTTTATTTTTCTTGCATGAATCACCCTGAAAGTATTCAATACAACTTAAAATTCTTGTTTGTAATTCATATGAATCTTATGAAAAATGCTTCTGACTTAAAGAACTGTTTCCTAAGGGCTACCATATGACCAGAGTGTGGAGCAGATGTTATCAAACAGATGAAGACAACCTTTTAAAGCCCAGAGCACACCATGATAGCTGGGGTAGCAAAGCCCTATTGGATTTCTATAAGTAAGCACTAGGAAAGGAAAATGCTTTCTGCTAAGTGGTCCACTAGGCTTTTCAGTTAGGTGAGCATTTATACTCCTAGGTCACGGTCTCTGGAAGTAAATAAGTTAAAATCCCTGATTCAGTTAGCAAGATGAGAAAGTGATCCACTTATAATTTAGAGGAAACAATTAGGAGCCAGGACTCAGATTTGACTGGAACTCAATCTTTATTGATCTGTATGTAAACTATATGCTGAGCGTGGTCAGCCAAGCTGTGGCTGTAAGGATCTCTTCAAATACAGCTTGTTATGCTTTACTCTGGGAAGCCATGTGGCAAGCCTGTAACAGTGTAATCACACTGTAAGAGGCTTTGACTCCTGAATATATTTAGGATACTTGCTGAAAATGCCTCTAAGAAGAGCTCCCTAACCTTGCCAAAGATTTCCTTAGCTGATGCTGTCCATTGTCCTGATTTATAGGTGTTGCCTTGATATTTTTCATTTCTAGCTATGAAATTTGAGCATCTCCAAGCTCAACAGTTATAATGTGGAACACATCTTGAAATGTGAGCCATGAGAGCATTTTTGTCCATGAGGTAAATTACTCATTTTAAATCAAATTGAAAGAGAATCAAAACATAAATGTCAAGAGTATATTCTCCAGCTTCTATTTACTTTCTGTTTGAACTTGAGTCCTCTACACTCCCTGATATCTTCCTTTTCTTTCTCATTCATAACACCAAAATAGATAGGAACTGCAGCCCTGCCATATGTTCTCTTCTGTTATAGGATATAAAAATCATGTGTCATCAACGTTGCCACCAACCACTGAGCTTCTCCTTTTGATACCTATGTTGAATCTCAAAGGATACAAGATAACAACCACAAATGGCATTTCCCCTGCATTCGCTTCTGCAGCTTTTCTAGCAGTCCCACCATGCATCAAAAACTGAGATTTTAGCATAGGCAATTTCAGTCCTTCCCCTCTCACCCATTCCTTCTCCCTTTCAGGAGTTCAACTCTTTTTTTCCCCCTTAGTCTTTTTACTTCCAAGATTTTATTTAAATTCAAGTTATTTAACATATAGTGTAGTATTGGTTTCAGGGTAGAATTTAGTAATTCATCATTAACGTACAACACCTAGTGCTCATCACAACAGGTGCCTTTCTTAATACCCATCACCCATTTAACCCATCCCTCCACCCACTTCCCCTCCAGCAACCCTCAGTTTTTTCTCTATAGTTAAGAGTCCTTATGGTTTGCCTCCTTCTCTGTTTTTATTTTATTTTTCCTTCCTTTCCCCTATGTTCATCTGCTTTGTTTCTCAAATTCCACATATTAGTGAAATAATATGGTATTTGTCTTTCTCTGACTGACTTATTTCACTTAGCATAATATGCTCTAGTTCCACTCGCATTGTTGCAAATGGAAATATTTCATTTTTTTGATGGCTGAGTAATATTTCACTATATATATGTATGTCTATGTGTTTCTGTGTGTGTATATATATATATATACACACACACATATCTCTTCCTTTTTTTAAAAAAAAAAGATCGTATTTATTTATTTATTTATTTGAGAGAGAGAGCATGAGCACAGGGAGGAGCAGAGGAAAGAGCAGAGGGAGAGGGAGGAGCAGACCCCTTGCTAAGCAGGGAGTGTGATGCGGGGCTAGATCCCAGGACCCCAGGATCATGACCTGAGCGAAAGGCAGACACTTAACCAAATGAGCCACACAGGTGTCCCATACCACTTCTTTATCCCTTCATCAATTGATGGACATGTGGGCTCTTTCCATAATTTGACTATCGTTGATAGTGCAGCTATAAACACTGTACACGCCCCTTCTAATTGGCACTTTTGTATCCTTTAGATAAATACCTAATAGTGCAATTGCTAGGTTGTAGGATAGTTCTATTTTTAACTTTTTTTTAAAGATTTTATGTATTTATTTGAGAGAGAGAGAGCACAAGCAGGGGAGTGGCAGAGGGACAGGGAGAAGCGGGCTCCCGACTGAACAGGGAGCCCAATCAGGGCTCAATCCCAGGACGCTGGGATCATGACCTGAGCCAAAGACAGATCTTAACTAACTGAGCCAATCAGATGCCACACTATTTATAATTTTTTGAGGAACCTCCATTCTGTTTTCCAGAGTGGCTACAACAGTCTTCACTCTCACCAACAATGTAAGAGGGCTCCCCTTTTTCTGCATCCTTGCCAACATCTATTATTTCTCGTGTTGTTAATTTTAGTATTCTGACAGATGTGAGTGGTATCCACTGTGGTTTTGATATGTATTTCCCTGATGATGAGTGATGTTGAGCATTTTTTCACGTGTGTATTAGCCATTTCTATGTCTTCTTTGGAGAAATGTCTCTTCATGAATTCTGCCCATTTCTTAACTGGATTATTTATTTTTGGGTGCTGAGTTTAATAAGTATTTTATAGATTTTGGATGCGAGCCCCTTATCTGATATGCCACTTGCAAATATCTTCTCCCATCCCATAGGTTGCCTTTTAGTTTTATTGATTGTTACCTTCATTGTGCAGAAGCTTTTTTTAAAAATATTTTATTTACTTGAGAGACAGAATAAGAAATAGAGAGAGAGAGCATGAGCAAGGGAAGGGGCAGGTGGAGAAGCAGACTTCCCATTGAGCAGGGAGCCTGACATGGGACTTGATCCCAGGACGTTGGGATCATGACCCGAGCCAAAGACAGACACTTAACTGACTGGGCCACCTAGGTGTCCCTGTGAAGAAACTTTTTATCTTGATGAAATCCCAATAGTTCATTTTTGCTTTTGTTTCCACTGCCTCGAGAGAGACATGTCTAGTAAGAAGTTGCTACAGCCGAGATTAAAGAGGTTACTGCCTGTGTTCTCCTCAAGGATTTTGATGGTTTCCTGTCTCACATGTAGGTTTTTCATCCATTTGAATTTATTTTTGTGTATGGTGCAAGAAAGTGGTCCAGTTTCATTCTTCTGCATGTCGCTCTCCAGTTTTCCCAAGACCATTTGTTGAAGAGACTGTCTTTTTCCCACTGGAAATTCTTTTCTGCTTTGTCAAGATTAGTTGACCATAGAGTTGATGGTCCATTTCTGGGTTCTCTATTCTGTTCCATTGATCAATAGGTCTGTTTTTGTGCCAGTACCATACTTCTTGATGACTATAGCTTTGTAATAGAGCTTAAAATCTGGAATTGTGATACCACCAGCTTTGCTTTTCTTTTTCAACATTACTTTGTCCATTCACTTCTTTTCTGTCAGGTGTTCAACTCATTTTTGCCTTGGATTCTATCTTAGTATTACTTATTCTCAGAAGAGCATACTTTGGATGAAAGAGATTTTAGCCACCAAAAATCTGGTTTCTAAGTCATGTAGGAAATTGGGCCTGATCTTTAAGAATCACACTGCTTGCCCTATTGTTCTAGATTCTCCAAGGTTCAAAAATCAAAGGAAAAATTGTAAAATTACACAATTTAAGCCTAGCACAACTATTTTCCTACTTGGTTCCCATATCTATGTAAAACTATCCTTAACTCATCAGCCAAAGAACTGTGTACATGTTCAAGGTTTCAAATGGCATTATCAGTGCAATATGAAATAATGAGCTTACACTGTCAGAGACACACAGCTGCCAAATCTGTAATTACTTTATTATGTAACCAGAATTTGTTCTCTGCTCTCTCAAGTTTACAGGGAAAAAAATGGAAAAACTAGGTTATCTTATTAGGAAGTGTATGTCCCACCACACCAAAGTGGAAATTGCTATTACTTTAATAATTGTCCATATACCCTCTAGAGAGAGAATGGTTTTCTTGGTGGAAGAACCTTGTACATCACTTGGTATGAAATATAAGACCCTGAGAATATGGGTGTCAGTAGGAGAAGCTACAACAAAGCTGAAGGTTTAACAACCTCCTTGGGACAAGAAAAGAATTTGATTCTCTCTTTTGTAGAAGGAGGAAAGCATTGGGGGGGGGGATGAAGAAAGAAGGAAGCCAACGAGAGGGCAAGAAAGAGGCTGAGACGAAGTACTTAGATGGGGAAGGTCACTAGAAATTTCTGGGAAATAAAGAGACCAAAAGAATATTTTAAGGTGCTAGGGCTCAATTTAAAGTTATTTCCATTCTAAATACCCTTTAGCTCTTCCCACACCTCCCCAACTCTGTAATTCTTGCAGATACTTTTTTGTGAGGGGTGCATAATGGGAAAATTTGGGCAAAGGTCTGCTTCCTACCTGTAGAAATGCTATTAAAATGAGTGCAGACTGGGGGGCACCTGGGAGGCTCAGTCGGTTAAGCATCCAGCTCTTGATTTCAGCTCAGGTCATGGTCTCAGAGTCATGAGATCGAGCCCCGCTCTGGCTCCAAGCTGCTGGAGATTCTTTCTTTCCCTATGTCCTTCCCTCTTCATGCACGCTCACTCTTTCTCTCTCAATCTCTCTCTTAAATAAATAATTTTTTCTTAAAAAGTAAGTGCATACAGGAAAAGAAGAGAATGAAAGGTAAAAGGACCTAGAAAACATGGGCACCACACTCCCCTCAACTTGCAGAGCCCTGAGCACTGCCTTGGCTTCCATTAGGCATGAACAGATGTCCATACAAGTTTCAAGAGGTCAAGAAATCCCAATTGATACCTAGGTGATCTCATTCCTAGCTGGAAACTTCTATCCATCTGTTAGTTTCAAGAAAACAAAACTGATAAACAACAACAACACAACACTATGGTGTCTTGCCTGGCTGGGAAGGGCATCTTCTTGCTTCTACCGCTAGTTTTTATGACAATTCTAACAGAGGCTAAATAAGGAATGGCCTGAAAAAAAGTCACAATGGCTTTATGAGCCTATAAAAATTAATCCCCACAGATATAATATGTGCAAAAGCAGCCAGGTCTTTTTTTTTTTAAAGATGCATTTATTTATTTGAGAGAGAGAGAGAGAGAGCATGAACAGGAGGGGCAGAGGAAAAGAGAGAGAGAGGATCTTCAAACAGATTCTGCACTGAGCACAGAGCCTGATTCGGGGATCCGTCTCACGACCCTGAGATCAGGACCAGAGCTAAAACCAAGAGTCAGACACTTAACCAACTGCACAAAACAGGCACCCCAGCAGCCAGGTCTTTCTAAGCCATTGAGATTAGACTAAGAAAACAATCAATTATTAAGTTGGTCATTTTTATCACCACCAACCATGTCACACTCAGTCTAGATATGCATCATAAAACATTTTATCAGGTACAGAATCAAATAGAAGTTCAAGGAAAAACTGAGGAGAATTTTTTTGGGTCAAAAATACACAGTTTAGTTAATATTCTTTGAAATAATTAAAAAATTAACTACTTGAGGATTTGTGAGCTCCAGCAGCCATGGCACAGTTAATGCAGGCAGAGAAGAGCTACTCCTTAGTCATTCCATAAAATGGGAAAATTAGAGAGGCAAAGCACTGACCCACTAGTAAAGAATTCAAGGTACGGAAAAAAGAGAAAACATACCCACCCCACTGACACACTTAGTGCATTCTTTCTAACACAGAGGAGTTATAAGGCTTCTTAGACAAGGGCTATAAAATACTGAGAGCTCCCCAGAGGAGGGAGTAGCCTCAGAACAGGGCTTTATTAATTGCAGGGTTTATTAAGCATGAATCAATTCTCTGTGCCCCCTCATATAACTTAGGCCTACTATTCATTTATAGGAATTTTAGGTCCAGAATAATTTTTATAAGTCTTTATCTTTCAGGGCAGATGGAGACTGGGGATGGGGAGTTCTCTATATTTTTTTCTATGAATGAATATTTTATACTTCATAATATCTTTTCCTTCATGGTGAATTTTTTTCCTACTTTTGTTTTTCTTAGTCCTTTTTTAGTCTCTTAAATTTCAAGAAAAGAAAAGAGAAAAAAAAGAAAAGAAAACAAACCCAGGTGGTTTTCCACTTGCAAGAATTATCTTCTGTTCATATTTGCATCCCCAATGCCTAGCACAGTAACATAGTATATAATAGATGTTTAATAAACATTTTCTGGGTGAATGCCTAAATTATCCACTGGGCCCATATGCTGGCTGTGTTTTGTTTTCTCCCAAATCTAAGTTAAATCCTTCTCCATTGAGCTCTGTGTCTTGGGAATGAAGCTGACTAACATGAAATATATCAATAGGGTCCCTTGCGCGGTGGCTTATTTATGACTTTGGTCAATGGAAAGCACCAGAGAAGACCAAAGGGCGGGAAAACCCGCGTATGTATTTTCCATTCTCTGACCCTGATAAGTTACCATCAAAGACCAGTTTCCTGTCAGATGACCCTCTTTATTTCTCTGAGTTCCAGGAACCACTTCCTCCCGTATCCTTTCAAGCTGTGGTGGTAAATATGACTCCAAACTGCCAGTAGCCTTAGGGGACTTCACCTCAGATTACCTTATTGATATCCCTAAGTCTTGCCCATGTCTTTGGCAGTAGTCCCTTTATTAAACTCTCCTCAATTATGGAATTGATTGTGGTATCTGTTCCCTGCTGGGACCCTGACTAATACAGCCTTATGATTTATAAAATACTATCAAAGTTCAAATGATAATTAAATAAAAACTTTAACTTCTGAACACTTTTTTTAAATGATAGCTGAGTCTGTTGATCATCTGCATACCTCAGGCTCTGGGGGGTTTTCTTGTTGTTTTTTTTAAATTGAAGACAGAATCAGTTTTCATTTCTTTTCCTGAGTAAATGTTTAGCCTTTTATTGAGCTAGTTATGATGTGGAAACTTTGTTCTCATAGAGGTGCTCAGAGGTGTTTTGTAGCTAGTAGCTATAATAGCTATGAAAATATCTTTCTGTTTAAAATATGCATTAAATGATACTTCTGTGAAATTTTGGATTAAAGTAAGAAGAATAAGAAAAAAAGAAATTATATGAAGTATACGGTTAAGCAGAGTTATTTAGACCATTTTGCTTTACAGCAAAATTTTACTAACTGCCCATTTATATTGCAAATAAGGAAATTAAATTAAAGCGTAGGCTCTAAATTTCCTTCAGTCACTGTGAACTATATTTTGTTACACATGATTGAATCAATGTGATAATGTTTGTATTTTAAATATCTATAACACAATAAAATATACATGTAATAAAGAGAATGACATTTTTCTAAATACCCAATGTCCTGAATTTTTCTCTTAAATAATTCATTACTTGAGTGGAATTTATTCTGTAAGACATATCTTCAATATATGGTAAGACACCAAATTAAAATCCATATGGCTTCTACATTAGAGAAAAAGTATTATCTTTTTAAATCTTTTCCAAGATCTTTAATTTTTTTAAATACATCAGAATAAAAAGAGAATAATCGCATCTTTCCATTCACCTTCATTCTAGTTTTCCTAACTCAAATATGAAAATAAAGAATGAGTTATGGGCGGAAAAGTACAAGAAAGAAAAAACTGGGGGAACAAAACTGCCAAAGTATTATTTCCCTCCTTTCCTCCTTGGATATCAACATTGGTATTCTCGATGCCAAATGGAAGCTTCTAAAATGGAGGATTATAGCTGGATTGGATTAAATTCAAAATGTCCTTCAGCATCACACTCTGTTTTTTATGTGGATGAAAGAACAGATTCCTCTTCCTGGATCATCATTTTTTCCCACTTGCTAGTGTGTTTTGGCAGAGTGAGAAGTGGAGGTGGTAAGCATGGTGGTACTCACAGCATCATCAATGATAAAATGGCTCCTTAACTCAGTTTTTCTTCCTCTTTTCTTTCTGAGCTCCTCTCTTTTCCACTTGCCTCTGCGCACTGGTCTGTGAACTTCCTGCTTTCACTAAATCTCTTAGCCCAGATAGAAATATTGACAAGGTGACTTGAGAACATCACCCTAAAAGCAAAAACCAGAATATTGGTATCTCATACAGGTGCATACTATCATTAAAACGCTCTCTATCTGACTCTGGAAATTTTTTGGTGCCAATTACTTATCATCTCGTAAGTTGGCCAAATTCTTTTTTTTTAAAAGATTTTATTTATTTATTTGACAGAAAGAGAGACAGCCAGTGAGAGAGGGAACACAAGCAGGGAGAGTGGGAGAGGAAGAAGCAGGCTCCCAGCAGAGGAGCCTGATGTGGGGCTAGATCTCAGGACTCTGGGATCACGCCCTGAGCCAAAGGCAGATGCTTAACGACTAAGCCACCCAGGCGCCCCATAAGTTCTATCTCTTCTCCTTGAAATATCTTGCAGACAGATGCCAAACCAAGTTTCCCAAGAGCCCAATCTTATAATCTCAGTAAATAAAGTGGTTCTCCATTGTTCATTGCTCCTAACCTTAACTCTTCTGTATAAATTTTCCCAAAGCTGTTTGATTTGATTGGGTTTTTTTGTTTGTTTTAATGCTCAAGTAAATGTCCTACTATTTCTTAGTCAATACTCTTGCTCTAGTTATACCAGACCCAAGAATACTACCTAACTCTTGATGTCAACCAAAGCTGTATCCATCCCTGCTTGCACTGGCCTACTGCCTTTTCTATTGGTTTATATCTGTGCTCTTTTTATTTTTTGCTGTTTCTTTTAGTAATCTTTCAGGATACAGGGGATGTTTGAGGAGGATGGCAAAGTAAGTGGGTAATGTGTTATCATGCACTAGGTTCTTAAAGCCATTGGCCTCAATAGCAGTAGCTCAGAGCTTCAAAAAGTTACACAAAGTCCTTGTGTTTGGAATAAGAATTTACAAGCCTCCATATCTATTGCTTATTTTTACTTTCATTGCATTTTGGCCAGAAAAGTTGCCCACAAACTACCAATTCTTTAGTATCCCTTAAAGCATCCTTTGTGGAATATGGGGTTAAATTTTATGAAATGTTCCAAATATGTCTAAAAACTATGAATTTGCTCTGTTTATTGGGAGAAGCTACATACACACACACACACGTACACACACACACAAATGTGATGAAAACAGTTTTTGTGTTGTTCAAATCCTCTATACATTCTCAACATTTTTGCCTGCTTAATCCACAAGTTTCTATTAGAATTTCCAACAAGTGTAGATTTTTCATTCTCCTTTAATATCTGTCAGATTTCTATTTAAGTATTTTGAAGTTATATTGGAATTGGATTATCCTCTGGGTTTATAATCATATTTGTCAGTGAATCTCATCTCACCAAATGAGAAGCATGGTATAGCACCATGACTGCAGGACTGTGTCATAAACCCCAGACACACTGTATTGGAAACATGCTTGAGAACTATTAGTATGGTCAATACTTGGCAATATATTGGAGATAAATATGCATTATTTGATGGTAGAACAATGTCTAATTAATTTCTGTGTCCACACTGCCCAGCCTACTCTCTGGAACATAGGGTCAGTAAATGATTGCTGACCTCTTTTTTCTCAAGATACAATGATAGTAAAGCAAAGTCAGGACAGTGGTTATAAACTTGACTAATCCATTGTCAAAATTCTGATTCCAAATTAAACTTTATAAAAGAAGATTTCTTAAACCATTTTTTTAAATCATTTGAGTTAAGAAACAAAGATCAATCGAGAAGACTTATGACTGAACTGTGGGAAAATCATAAAGAGAAGGAAGAAAACATAAAAAATAATATTAAATGGAAAAAAACAATATTTAATATGTTCTGTGTTACAGCACCATTAGGGTATTTTATATTGTTTATCTCAACTAGTATCTTAATAGTCTAATGGTAAATATAAATATCTCTATTTTATAAAGAAGAAACAAAGACTAGAGTGCCTAAATAATTTGCTCAATTTCAAGTAACTGGTAAGAAGCTGAGACAAAAGTCAGAAATATGTCAATGTTCTGCAGCCAAAGACCACCAGAAATATATGTCTAGTTGGGGGCAGGTTTGGTTTAACACTTAATACATTGGGAATCATGGGGTATCTCAAAGAAAGATGGTTGGAAAGAACCTATGATAGTGGCACCAGGGTGACTCCATTGGTTAAGGGTTTGCCTTTGACTCAGGTTGTGATCTCTGGGGTGGGGGGGTCCTGGGATTGAGCCCAGTTTTGGGCTACCTGCTGAGCAGGAAGTCTGTTTCTCCCTCTCCCTCTGCCCCTCCCCCACCTCCACCCCCGCTCCTGCTCTCTCTTTCTCTGTCAAAAAATAAATAAAATAAAATCTTTAAAAAGAGAGAGAGCGAGATCCTATCATAGGATTTTGTCATGATTGGGTGATTTGGGGGAGGATCTGGAGAGGCAGGGGTTCACTCAACATTATATGCTGTCAGACAGCACGGGAACATCTGTGATTGGGTATCTCAATAAACCTTATTGAAAAGAAGCTAAGATTAGAATGAAGATAAACCTGTATCTGATTAAAAAAAAAAAAGTACCAGTCACACATTTTGGATGAATAAGGGGGTGTTTGAAATTTTGTAGGTGGCATCGTGCCTCTGTTTCTGTGTTTAGACAGAATTATGAAGTGGCTTTGCTTTATCTTCTTTTATCATAATCTCACAGTAACCCTGTCTGAGGCTGGTATTCTGTGATATTGTTTATGCCTAGTTGGAGAATAATATGACCTAGCTGTGAGTGCCAGCCAGGCTTCTGAATGTCAGGGGCTGTTCCTTTTGTCTTTCCCAGTCAGAACCCAGAAGATCACATTTCTTCCAACCACACCATTTAATTAAAATGGGAGAAAAATTTGAAGAATGATTTTTGCATGTCTGTTTTCCACCATTCTACCAACCATTTGATAGCAACACACTGAATTAATATCAGAGAATAAAATGTTCTACTCCTGTTCCCGAAAGGGAAAAATATATGCTGAACAAAACTTAAGAGTTCTATCAAGATCATAGAAGTCTAAACCAAAAGGAGTAATTTATAAATTACTTTTACAGTGAAAGACACTGCCATTTACCACAAAACAAAAGGAACCTTGTAAAACAATGTAGGAGTTACATTTGACAAAAGCTGTCTACTTAGGTGCTGAACTTCTCTGCCTTCTCTCCTTTTAAAATTCTAGAACACATACTAAAAGAATAAAAGTTGACTTGGATGGCTGTAAAATTAAATAGTTCAAAGGATGAGGGTGAAAAGCGATGATCTGTTCCTCCTTCTGATGGAAAACAGCCTTCGTGCTTCATTAATGCACAGACAGCTGTCACTTATCCCTGATGGAAGCCAGAGGACACAATCCTTGAAACAATACATCTAGTTAAATACAGAGATATAAATCTTGAGGATACAGTTTAGCGAAAAACAAGTTACTACACAAAATATCACATGAAATATCTACCAAGCTATTTGGCGAACTTTGATGAAATCTTCAGGAATGTATTCCTTTCTAAAATAGTCAATCAATTAATAGCATTTATGGAAATACTGCTGGGTGTTTGGAGAAAATGAATGTAATGGTATTTATAGAGTGATTCTGGTTCTATCAAATCCTGGTTCTGCTACCTATTAGCTGTGTGAAGTGATCAAATAACCTTTCTGAGACTCAATTTCTTTTTAGATAATAAAAGTACCTGCTTAGGCATCTCCGTAGGGCTTAGTGGAGATCAGAATGTATATAAAAGTACTTTGTAAACTGAAAAGCACCACACGTGTAAATTATCATTATCTAAGATACAGCATACCCAGGATGTGCCAAAAGTAACACGTATTAATTCACTCACAAATAAGGGCTTATTTTATATTTTCAGGTTTTTTTCTTCAATATGATCTTATATCTTTAATTCAATATGTTCAGTACTGGATTGTCTTTACTGAGTATGAGTTCACATGCCAAGAATATGAATCTTAAATATTACTGTGAAAATTTAAACACATCATCATTTACTTTCCAGCACAAACGAGCATAATAAAGGCGAGCATCTTAAATTTTAAAATTAATAGGATTGATGAAAGATGCCATTTATTTCATGCTTTGAACTTTGTATATTTAGGATGATTGAACCTGGGTTTCCAAGGGCCCAGTTTATATCTTCAGAGAGAGATTAAAATGATAAAACCATGGTACAGCTAACTATACGATGTTGCCTTTGCAAAATTTTCCCTGGACCCTGAGGGTCAGCAGCAAATCACATCCACTGTACTTAAATGCTAAGAAAGATAATAAGCATATAATAAAAACTTGACTTTTCACATTGTATTATTTCTTATTAAAATTATAACACTATTGCATATACTTTAATTTTTAGTATTTTTGAAGACAAAAGAGACACATCAGTGAAAAAAAATAATTAGATCTTGGGATGCCTGTGATAAGTGTACACACACTTGGGAATAGAAAGAGGTTTTTGTCACAGCACGTCTCTAGTTTCAGTAACCTACCCTGGTACCCATTTTAAGGCATGGATGATCTGTTATGGAAAATTTTTAACAGTAATGTATTAGGACCAGTTAGGCACAGACTTTCATCTGTTCCTTTTACAAGTCAGTTCCTTTTATCAAATCAGAGCCAGGTTTAGATTGGAACAGGTATTTAAGAAAACAATTTCCCATAGAAAGATGTTTATAAACTTATTTGTGAGATGTTCTCTGTATCTGCTCAATAAAGTAGATCCCTGGCTTTAAATTTATAACTATGGGCCCTGCTGATAATTTTCTTTGCCATGAAACTGTTAAGACTTTTAGTAACAGATTCCCTATGAGCTATTTTTCTGTTAGGAACTCTTTAAGACAATGTCTCCATTTCTGAAACTAACACTTTAGTTTTGGATGTAATTCCCCACTTTTTTGACTTATTTAAATAATTGAAGTCAAGATTACTTAATTAATCTGAGTATTGTATTAGCTATCATTAAACTACTCTACTATTGAGCTAAGAAAATATAGCTGTTGAGTCAACCTACAGGTGTAACCTTGTTCTTTTCTCTGATTTATGTAACAGCTGCGCCTTTCAGTTCAACTCCACACAGTTCAAAGGCGAGTCTTCTACAGAGTCCGCTCTTGCTGGAGGCCATTACCTAATTGGCTACCCTCTCGTCCAGATCCATCAATTCGCAGACAGGTTCTTCACAGGTGAAACGAAGTGGAGGCATGTCACTATTAACAGAAAGACTCGGGCAAATATTATTGAGGTTGTGTTCTCTGATGTTATCCTCTGACAGACTAGAGAAGACAAGAACAGTGCAAGTGATTTCAAATGATCTCTAATGTTGGATTTGCTGCTACTGTTACTGCTATTGGGGGTAACAGCAGTGGCTGTGGTGGTGCCATGAGGCATCTTACTCTAAGTCTCATACTGATAATTGTTTATTTATTCAACAAACATTAATTGGGCCAGAATCTGACTGAGATTACTACCTGCAACATAACACAAAGACTATCACTGGACCTCCCAAACCACAACTACCCCAAAACACATAACCAGTTGAGAGATATGGAGTGTGAAGCGAAGTCCATTGTTTATTGTGAATCTTAGCTATCTGGATGACTAATGAGGTAAGGTAATATCAAGAGGCTGATGAAGGATATTGCCCCATAATATCCTCATTTCAAATCATATCCTTATCCTGATTATGTGAATTTACATGTGTGTGAAATTACTTATCACTGACCTAACTTGATGATTGTGATCGCAAATGGCATTTATAAATAGCATAAATAAAGTGATGGACAATGCAATTTTCTGACTATTACACAGTAATTATTGGGTGCTAAAGTAATTGTGGGAATTAAAAATGAGTACACTCTATGTTTAAAATCAAGGCATATGTGTATCAAAATATGATCAACAATTCAAAACAAAATATAAATCCCGAAGAAGCATTATGGAGAATGAGAGCTATAGGAGCTGGAAGGAGTAAAGGTGAGTATAGACAAAGGTGGTCAAAAAGTTTTCAGAGAGTAGAGGAAATAGACATTTGATATTGAAGAAAAAGTAGAGTTACAATAAAAGAGGGAATTTGTATCTACAATCTTTGCTTTCAAATCAACACTAGCAGGATGAATTTATTCTAGACAGGATGCCTAAAATTTAAAGTAAATGATACTAAGTAAAATTAAGTCGCCTATAACGAGTCTGTGAAGCCCAGTAGCAGTCAGCTGAATCTTACCACTTACTTACAACTAATCAATTATGCTTTTTTTCTATAAAAACACACATATTCATTCAGATTCAAAACTATGTTAATTAACAAATACTGAATATCAAACACTATGTTTAAGAACCAGCATGCCATGGTTAGTAAAATATATGACCCTGCCTTCATAGATATTTTTCAACACAATGAGGAAAGCACGTAATAATAATAATCAACAAATAAATAATAAATAAATTACTGAAAACCTGTATAAGTGCTAGAAAAGAAATGAGCAAACTTTCATGATAATAATATAATCAACAGGGGTGCTTGGGTAGCTCAGTTGGTTGAACAACCAACTCTTGATTTCAGCTCAGGTCATGACCTTGGGATCATGGGATCGAGCCCTGCGTGGGGCTCCATGCTCCACAGGAGCTGGGGATTCTTTTCCTCTCCCTCTTCCTCTGCCCCTCCTTCTGCTCATGCTTTCGTTCTCTCTCTCAAATCAATAAAATAAATAAATAATAATAATGAATAATAATAAATAAATATTTAAAATAATAATCAGCAAATGAGATATAAATTACTGAAAACACGTACAAGTGCTAGAAAAGAAATGAGCAGGTTTTTGTGATAAAAAGATAAGCAAGTTTGGAAGTGGGAGCAGTACTTCCTAAGACACAATAGAAAGACCTGTCTTAGAAAGAGCTATTTAGTCAAGATGCAATAGATGAGAAGGAGATCACTTTGAAAAAGAGAGGACAGATTGTGTACACAATGGTCTTAAATGGGGGATTGTGCAAAGGCCCGATGGGAGGTACTGGTTTTGCAAAGCCCTGAAGCCATATAGACATTGATGTATTTACAGAACAGAAATGAAGCCAGTGTAGTTGAAAGGGGGAATGAGCAGGAGGTGAAGGTGTTGAGATTAGCAGGAGCCTTCAGTTTCAATAACTATAGGTCTAAGAACCACTGGAGGTGCTTTGAATAATGGAAAGTGGCAATATAAGATGTGTGTCATAAAAAGATTGCTCTAGTTGATAGAGGAATCACAAAAAAACGTTAAGTCAGAGGTTGCCACAGTCACCCAAGCAAGAGGGGATGAGAGCTGGGATAATATCTTACAAGGTATGCATGAAAAGC
>NC_048220.1:123544706-123595357 GCF_002007445.2 Ailuropoda melanoleuca | reverse complement strand
GTCTGTGAAGCCCAGTAGCAGTCAGC
Organism: Ailuropoda melanoleuca; assembly: GCF_002007445.2. Lineage (NCBI taxonomy): Eukaryota > Metazoa > Chordata > Mammalia > Carnivora > Ursidae > Ailuropoda > Ailuropoda melanoleuca. Next base: position 123,595,331 of record NC_048220.1, on the reverse strand, counting down.
TGAATCTTACCACTTACTTACAACTAATCAATTATGCTTTTTTTCTATAAAAACACACATATTCATTCAGATTCAAAACTATGTTAATTAACAAATACTGAATATCAAACACTATGTTTAAGAACCAGCATGCCATGGTTAGTAAAATATATGACCCTGCCTTCATAGATATTTTTCAACACAATGAGGAAAGCACGTAATAATAATAATCAACAAATAAATAATAAATAAATTACTGAAAACCTGTATAAGTGCTAGAAAAGAAATGAGCAAACTTTCATGATAATAATATAATCAACAGGGGTGCTTGGGTAGCTCAGTTGGTTGAACAACCAACTCTTGATTTCAGCTCAGGTCATGACCTTGGGATCGTGGGATCGAGCCCTGCGTGGGGCTCCATGCTCCACAGGAGCTGGGGATCCTTTTCCTCTCCCTCTTCCTCTGCCCCTCCTTCTGCTCCTGCTTTCGTTCTCTCTCTCAAATCAATAAAATAAATAAATAATAATAATGAATAATAATAAATAAATATTTAAAATAATAATCAGCAAATGAGATATAAATTACTGAAAACACGTACAAGTGCTAGAAAAGAAATGAGCAGGTTTTTGTGATAAAAAGATAAGCAAGTTTGGAAGTGGGAGCAGTACTTCCTAAGACACAATAGAAAGACCTGTCTTAGAAAGAGCTATTTAGTCAAGATGCAATAGATGAGAAGGAGATCACTTTGAAAAAGAGAGGACAGATTGTGTACACAATGGTCTTAAATGGGGGATGTGCAAAGGCCCGATGGGAGGTACTGGTTTTGCAAAGCCCTGAAGCCATATAGACATTGATGTATTTACAGAACAGAAATGAAGCCAGTGTAGTTGAAAGGGGGAATGAGCAGGAGGTGAAGGTGTTGAGATTAGCAGGAGCCTTCAGTTTCAATAACTATAGGTCTAAGAACCACTGGAGGTGCTTTGAATAATGGAAAGTGGCAATATAAGATGTGTGTCATAAAAAGATTGCTCTAGTTGATAGAGGAATCACAAAAAAACGTTAAGTCAGAGGTTGCCACAGTCACCCAAGCAAGAGGGGATGAGAGCTGGGATAATATCTTACAAGGTATGCATGAAAAGCCAAGTCAGTAGGGCTGGCACCCAGATTATATGTGGGGGATAAGAAAGAGAAAGCAAGCAAGGAATGAACAAATGAGAGGGCAGGGGTGCCATTTGCTGAGATGAGGAATATTTACGGAAGATTCAATTTGAGAGAAATCAAGAGTGAGCTTACACAATTATGTAAGTCAAGTCATTATATACCTTAAACTTGTACAGTACTATATGTCAATTTATCTCAATAAAACTGAAAGAAGAAAAAACCCTCTTTATTTCTTTTGGCCATATAAGTTTGGCAAGCCTATGAGACACATGTGAAGATGTCAGTAAGAACCGCCTAAGCTTAGAAGAGGACAGGACATATAATTGGAATTTTTTTTAAAGATTTGATTTATTTACTTATTTATTTGAGAAAGAAAAAGAGAGAGAGAGAGCAGGGAGAGGGGAAGAGGGAGAGAGAAAAAATGCAAATCTCAAGCAGACCTTGTGCTGAGCACCGAGCCCATTGCAGGGCTGGATCTCCTGGCCCTGAGATCATGACCTGAGCCAAAATCGAGACAGACAGACTCAAAGGACTGAGCCACCCGGGCACCCCTGGAATGTTTTGTGATGTAGATAGTACTGACATTTGGGGAACTAGATGACATCTTCTAGGTGGAGAGTTCAGAAAGAAAATAAAAGAAGACCTGGGACAAATCCATGAAAAAAAAAATTTGCAGATGCATTGTGAAAAAGAAGTAGCCAACAATTATGACTAAGATAAAGTGGCCAGCTAGGTAAGAGGAAAACTAGGAGAATATGGTGTCTTAAAATCAAGAAAGAGAAGTGTTTCAAGGTGAGGAAGTGGTCAATCAAGTCAAATGTTTGGGACAATTAATTTCAAGTGAAGGTAATGTTCTGGTGAACATACAGCTTCATGCAGGTGCTTGAGTGCAGGCACTAAGGAGATGAATGACTGAATTCACCCATGGCTGGTACTTTATGGAGAAACTAAAAAAGGTGTAAGGTCATTGGGATATATGTCAAGAGAGTGATAGAATAATGACCCACGGACTCAAGAATGGAAGTAAAAACATGAATAGTGAGAAGATAATGCAAAGTGAGAGATTATAATAATGTGTTTTGAAACATAAGCTGTAGCAAAAAATAAGAGAGAATGAGGTATGACTACAGAATAATGAGAAACTTGTAGGATCACTGGATATGGGATCAGGATGTTATTGAGAAACTGTTGTAGTAAGATTATTGAGAAAGGACTGTGGCACACAGAAGATGGTGATCATCTAGTGTGACGTTTGAACTTGAGATTTTGGAGGTCAGGATTGAGGATGTAGAGATGAGTGGCTAAAACAAAATTAACTAAATCGTCATGAGAGAGGCAGAAGTCCTGAATCTGGAGGCCTGGGTTTAGTGTGATGATACACAGGAATTAAGAAGCCAACAAAAATGACAGCTGTTGGGCTGAAGTAGAAAGAGGCGATCCAGAGCCTAAGGTCTTCAAGTAATAATGGGAATTTCTACAATGTTTGGAGGTGAAAGCAGTGAATAAGGGATAGAATGATGGCAGAAGACTCGATTATACAGGATTTTTGCAAGAAAGAGAAGAAATAGAGAGCTAAAAAGACACATCTACCACTTCATAGCTATAAGGTTACTTGAGATATGAGAGAAAACACAACCTTCACTAGAGATGGACGCTGGGGAAGCAGTTTCCTTTTGGGATTTCCTACTTTCTTTAAGAGCCAGGATACAAAGAAACTTCTGAGGCAAAGCTGAAGTTCTAGGATACTTTCCTGATTATAGAAAGAGACACCCAAAGATTACAAATGATTTAACTAGGTATTGCTAATTATAAATACATTTAAGAAAAGTTAAAATTGAGAGACTTAAGAGGTAAATGATCTGTTTATATTTAATAACTGAATTATCTAATCCTACATATATAAAATTTAGCTCTCCTTTTCACACTTAAGAAAACTTTGCTATCTCTCATCTATTCCACTTCTAAATTTGAAAAACCTGAATCAATATTGAAAATTTCTGGTTAGTACTTATAAGAAATTACTTAAAAATTAGATATTAAAATCTTTTAGAAAAATTTTTTTAAAAAAGCTTTTAGATTTGCTCATTTACTCAAAAGATGAACTCAAAGATACATCAATAGTCTACTATATTCTAGGCACTTTTTGAGATGCCTGAAATATATAAGTAAATCAAACAGCAAATATCCTTATGTTCATGGTGCTTGCATTGTACTGTGGAGAAACAGACTAATACCATAACCACAAATATATAAATTATATATTTCTATATTACATACAATATATTACATATTATATGTTAAAAGAGGATGAGTTCTATGGAATAATAAAAAGGAAAGAAGCTGTGGGGATCCAGATTACTGGGATAATGCTCAGTGGTAGAGCATTTGACTGCAGATTAGTGGGGTAAAAGACTGCAAATTTAAAGTCGGTGTTCAGAGTAGGCTTCAATGTAGAGGTAAAATATAAGCAAAAACCCAAAAATAAAATGAGAACAGTGGGTGTAAGGGAGTGAAGCAGTTCAGGTAGAAAAAAGAGCCAGGAGGAAAGGAGTGATGCTGATACGCTGGAGGAGAGGGGAGCCAGTGTGGATGGGCAGAGGGAGGGAAGGTCAACAGAGGATGCAACAAGAGAGGTAACGGGGACCACATCACACTGGGCCCTACAGACCCTTATAAGGCCTTTGGATTTACTCTGAATAGAACTGAAGGTTTTAAGGACACGAGCGAATGATTTGGCTGGGTGTTTTGTTGAAATTAGATTATGGAGAGTCAGGCAAAATTGGTAGGCAATATTGATAAATCCATGGAGACATAACAATGGTTTTAGTGAAGACAGAGGTATCAAATGATGTGAGAAGTGCTCAGATTCTGCATTTATTTGAAAGGGAGTGGCAAGACTTTCCCAATGGACTGCATATGAGTATAAGAAAAGAAAAGGAGTAAAGGATGACTCCAAAGTTTCTCACCTTAGCAATGAGAAGAATGGAGATGCCACCAAGGGCAGATGGAAAAGGTTTTGGCATGGAGAAGATCAGGTATTTTGTATTACACATGTTGAGTCTGAGATGTATATTAGACATCCAAGTGTAGACGGTTTGCTTTTAGTCTTAAAAAAATTTGAAACTGTACTAATATTAATCACACAAAACACAACCACCATATAGCCACAAGGCTTAAGGAAATCAGCCTCTTTTTTAACGCAAAAGTCAATAAACAGGCAGCTAGTCAGATTTGACCTACAGGCTGCAGTCTGCTGATCCCTGCTTTAATGGAAATTTAAGAAAAAAAAATGTGAACCCCAGACCAGATTATATAATTTAGTTTTCTTAGATTGTGGATGCATAATCTAATGGTATCCAAAATTATCTTAAAGGGAGCACATACATGGCATTTAATACCTTTGAATAATAAAGTGTTAAATTATTTATTTGTAATTCTCTATCAATTCATTGATTATTTAAAAAGGCTCAGTTTGGTGCAGATATTTACCAACAACCTGATACTTGATAATCTCCCTTTTTAATATACACAAAAGTCTTTACCTTCAAACATGTTTTCAAGCTAGAAATACAGCTAGAATCTAATAACATCATTATGCTTTTATCAAAGCTCTTTGCCAGGTTTCCAGTATCAGTAATTCTTTCTAGTATTAATAGTGATATGATAGGTCTACTTTAAATCAATTTAAGTAAATATTGTGAATGATTTTGTAAAACTATACAATGTAGTACAGGTAGTGTTCTAACATAGTAAATACCTTAAATCCACTTAGTGAAGCACTACTGTAATGCAGTGTTTTCACATAAAAGGGGAAAAAGTGTCAGATTGGTTGGCTGGTCTGTCTTTTGTTCCCACAGCTAGCAAATGACAGAACTAAAATTAGAGCCTTTGAATCTCACCCAAGTGCTTTATCCCCATCACCAAAATGGCCTGGTTTCCTCATGCTAGAATGGAATTGTACAATTATTTATTAGGTGCTTGCCTAGAAAAACCACTATGTTAACCTCAAACTGCCATTTCCTTATTAGGACATAAACAGAAGAGACGATAAAAAAAAGTAATGATTTCTTTTCCTCATGGATGCATAGTCTGTCCAGAGGTAGAAGCTAATAGAGCTGACGTTTTCAGATCTCTCACTTTCCATGGCCCCGGTGATATTCATGCTGTCATATGTTTTGTAAAATTTATGAAAACAGATCATTTACCCTTAAGTAAGTCCTCCAAAACCATTTAAGCTTTGGGCTCCACGAAACCCAGATGTGCCCCCATGTGTATCCCATCCTATGCCAACTTCATTTCAATGTCAAAGAAAACACGATCTTATCAGCCAAACAACAAAGCTGCTCTTCGACCTTCTTTGTGAGTTGTTTTGGAAAGTTTAAAAAGATTGTGATCCCCAATAGATACCACGCTCTCCTTAGGCAAAGAATTAACTCAGTTCAAGAGTTACTGTGGGTCTGGAATCTCTTCTCCCAGGTATCCAAGAGTCTACTTGTCTTGCTCCTTCACTTCATGCCACCCTCTGCTCAAATATCATTTCGTGGAGGATATACTCTAAACACCATTTCTAAAGTAGAATTCTCCAGCCCTGTCCCCTTACACGGTTTTAGTTTTTGTCATTGCATTTATGACCACTGACATATTTAATATTATTTTGTATAAGTGTATTGTTTGTGTCCCCCCTGCTCCCAATGGAAACTCCATCATGACAGGGGTCTCCATCTATTATATTACTGTAACAATGATGTCTAGAATAGTGCCTTTTACACTGTGGACAATCCATAGCAAATTGCAGAGTGAATAAATATTCACAGAGCACCCATTCTCTGTCAGGACTATGCTAAGTTCTGGGGATTCAGTCATGCATGAGGCAGAGAACTTCTTATAAATGTTTACGACCCGTGCAGCCAGTGTCCACCCAACTGGGTCACCCCATATTTGGTGGCCCTCACAGGGAAGCCTGGTCCAGGACTCTCCCCAGATTCTCCAGGAATTTCTCGGGACTTTCCCTTGGTGAACCAACTCTAGTACTCCTTGCGGAACTGAAGACCTCTGGCTGGGCTTACTCCTTGAAGATCCAAAGCCACAGGGGGAATCTGCCAGACCACCATCACCCGAAAGGGTGAGGGATTTCCCGCTCTTGCCCTTTGAAGGGATCCTTCCCTCCCTCTCCTTTCTCTTTTTCTCCCTTCATCAGGCTAACCCTAGTACTCCTCAGACAACTGAACACGTGTGGCCAGGGAAGCTGGCTGACTGCCTGTGCCTGTAAGGGCAAAGAACCCCTTTCTTCTCCTTGCCCACTCTGTGCCCCCTGAGACCTCTCTTCCCAACATTCAGTGCAATTGGCAGCGGCAGCTCATCCAGGGCAAATCCACAAACTTTAAGGACTTGGCTGGGACCCTTTCTTGAAGCTGGCTGACTCTCAGCTACCTTGTTTCTTTCAGACCCCCCTTTTCCTTTTGTTCCTGAGGATCCAACTGCCATCTTGATCTACAGGCAAAATATGTTCCGACATGTCTGAGTGAATCCAACAATTCCACATATAATAGTGACTCAACAAGGATTCAGCCCATACCATCAGAGGGTCCCCCCACTAAATGCCATGGACCTGGCCATCAAGGAATTTCGCTCAAATTGCTTATCAGCATTTTAATATAATACCATGCTCTCATCTATAAATGCATAGAACCCCTGATGGACTGACAAGTTTAGGTAGGGATAGCCGCCCCCTCCAGCCCACACACATCCAGCATGAAGCAGCTACTGAAGATGAGACCTTCACCCAAATGCCAAAGATTTGTCACTGTCTGTCTCTCAGGGGGGAGGGCAAAGGTCGTTTTTAGGCAACAGGCTTGAGCAATGGACACCTGAGTAAGGTAAAGGGGACCACAATGACCACCAGGCAGAATGCAAACAGGCTTATTAAGCAATCCACCTCAAAATATCCATAGGCCCTAGCTGACCAATGGGCTACTTACACCTCAAAATATCCATAGGTCCTAGCTGACCAATGGGCTACTTACACCCGGGCACAGATACCAAAAAAGGAAAATTCCGTAAGTTCCCATACCTCTTCGCTGCCCACCCCCCACCATACATTCCTCTGGAGGGAGGGGGATAGTCAGATTAGCTGTCTGATCAGTTAATATAACAAACAAAGGGTTAGATTAGTTGAACTTGAATTTATCTACTAACTCTATAATTAATTACTTTATTCTTTCATTACATAAATATTTATTAAGCACCTACTTAATGTCAGGCACTGAAAAGCTAAAACTCATACTGTTGTCTCAGTGAAAGAGTATCCTAATTGGGCTCATGTCTTGTTCTCTTGCTATATTTCGGCTCACAGACAACTGCCAGCTAATCTTTACACACATCAGTACTTAAAACATTCAGTAATTCCCCTACCCAAAAAGCAATCCAAACCCCTTTCCTGCCATTTAAAGGCCTGCTATTCCTGGCCCTCACCTTATTTGCTATTACTAGTCAACTCTACTCTATGCTGTGACTCTCTATTTCTCAGAAGTACAGACAGGAATATGCCTCCACATTTTTGTTTTAAACCCTCCTCAGCCTGGGCCTCTCCTAGGCTTTTTCGGTTGTATAGAAAAGTGCCTCAGTCTGGGAGCTCAGTCCTTCCTAATGCCTGAACTAAAAATGGAGAATCACTTTATATGATGTGGAAGTTGGAACCCCTCCTTATAAAATGAAAATCTATCATGGGCTCCAAAATCACAACCTTCCTGAGCCTTTTGACATGATAACCCAGTGGTGGAGAGCTTCCACTTCAGTGCTTTTATTTGAACTCCCTCCTTGTTAACATCGAAATTCTGTTCTGAGCTCTGGTTTTCTGGATGCCCTGCCTGGCTCTTGTCAGCTTCTGTCCAAAGCAGGCTGAGCTCGTGGGCCCTGGTTCTCTAACCCACCACAGCTGGATTTTGACTCCATCTAAGGGGGGCAGATATAAGTCTGTGGAGTGGGGCCCTAAAGGCCAGAGCTGAACTGGGCAGAGCTGTTACCTGGAACGAATAAATATAAGTCACGTCAAATAGAGTAGTAAGGGTAAAGAAGGAAGCCATGAAGCTGATGATAAATGGAGCCAAAAACTGCCAACAAAATGGAGGCATCCAGGAAGTACTTATGTACCAGGACATGATCCAGGAGGTCTTCATGTGGGGAAACAGAGCAAGAGGGAACAAGACCCCTGCCATCATGGGGACTGGTGTACCCAGTCTGACTGTGGGTGAGTGCCAGCTTCACAGCTCATTGGTAACTTAGCAGAGGGTGTGAGGTGAACAACTGCCAGAGGTCTTCTTCCAAAATATACTGATCATCCAAAAACTGATATTTGTGATCAGTGAACATCACAACTTTCTGGAAAACCCAGTTACCTTTCCCTGTAGATATCGAAACTCAACTCCAAATGTGTCCACATTCACCATGCCATATCCCTTAGCCCTTCGAGTTTGATTGGTGGTGATTCCACTTAGGGGCGAATCCTGTTGCTAGGCCAGTTTCTGCAGCTTCTCTCCCAGCATCCTACCTCCCCCTCCTTATATGCTTGCTGCTTGAAAACCCATTTGCCTTGGGACCAAGCCTGTACTGGTAGGATATGTTCCACCCTATCCACCTGAACATCCACCTGTATCTTTCTGCTTCTCTTCTGCCTTTGACACGTGACTCAAGTTTTGTCTCTTCATGTATCATATGTCATTGGAACCATCTCAAAGTGTCAAACTGATCTCTCCATCTGCTAAAAGTTATCATCTTACTTTAAAACATTTATTGAGCACTTTACATAGTACTCCATGCCAGGCATTAAGTTGCTTCTCGGGGTTAGGGATTGCGTATGTAGCTTTTTACATATAAGACATCAAGAAGTGTTTATTGTCTATGGTGAAACTGAAAATAATATGAGGGAGCCTGGGTGGCCCAGTCGGTTAAGCATCTGACTCTTGACTTTGGCTCAGGTCATGATCTCAGGGTCATAAGATCAAGCCCTGCAATGGGTTCTGCACTGGGTAGGGAGTCTGCTTAAGATTCTCTCTCTCCCTCTGCCCCACTCCCCTAAAAAATAGCATAAATGAAATTAAAGATAGTTTAAATATTACCAGTGGACCAATTACCTCTTATCACTGTCTGCAATCAAAAGTGGCATATACATGAATAATTCCAGTAACCTACTTATTTTTCCTTGAAACATCCAAATGATTTGCACAAGTCTCTTTCTATTTGTATGGGATCTTATGAATCAATTTATTAACACTTTGAGATGACTTATCCATGCAAAGTGCTCTAGAGAATAAAATTCCATATCTTTCTCACTTGATGGATAAACTTATAAATAAACCATAATTCCTTCTAAAGGACAAAAGCCCTATCTTTGATACCCCATAAATTATGAGATATGTATTTTACTTTCACTGTCAGTTACCACTCTTGTGATTTCTAGAAGCTCTCCCATTCCTCTTGAGAGCATGGTGATTCTAAAGCAAATGGTGAAAAAGGCAAAAATGTAAAATAATTAGACAATAAAGGGTAAAATCTCTCCTAGCAAAGTGCCGAAGAATAGATTAGCAGCTTTTCTTCTTGAAAACTGTAAGATGAAATTATAAGCAATGGGCAATTTTCAGGTTGTCAAATATCCATAATCACTATGATTTCTGAATTTAATACAATGTAGCTGTGATTATTGTTGCTTTTCTGCCTGCAAATATTATACATTTTTGCTTAAACATACATTTTACATTTATGAAAACCCACTAAAAATGATGCAAATTTCAAAATTAGGTTTTTTTAACTTCTAATATGTGGTTTCCATTCCATTCAAGAAGGCTATTATAAGGCTATTATAAGGATTTTTTCCCCTATTACCAATGCTGAAATATTTAAGCATCTGAAAGAAATACGCAAATGTTTCCATGTAAAAAGAAACCGCGTTCTTTGGAAAACATGAATTATATAAACTATAATTAGAGCTTCAAATTGAAAGTGTTTAAACTAAGATTACAAATTGCTGTGTTAAAAAGATACTGAGACATTCAGGGGGAAAAAAAATTAAATGCCGACTAACTAAATTAATTCTCCCACATTCCAAGCTGTTCTATCTCCTTCATGCCTTCCCTTCTGCCATCACTGATGATACCTAAACATGGGTTCTACTACAATGAATTCAGGCATGATTTGCTTGCTTCTCCCGCCATCAGAGTTGGCAGTTTCTACTTGAAACTATAAATTTCTATTAATAATCTGCAACTAAACATGGTCTATTGAAGAAAGTAAACTGATATAGGTAAAAATACAAATTGAATCCTGCAACTTCAAGCTAAATTGGAAATTACTTAATTTTTAATAAAATGAGATTTGTGTATTTTCAGAAATGCACAATGGAAATTCTAAAAATTAATTGAATAACATATCAAGGCACCACAAAGCAAAACATGAGAGAATTGGACAAGAACCAGTGAGTGTTGACCTGAATGAGAATAAAGGAGCACTAGATTAAAAGAAGTTGTTCTTGGGGTGCCTGGGTGGCACAGCGGTTAAGTGTCTGCCTTCAGCTCAGGGCGTGATCCCGGTGTTATGGGATCGGGCCCCACACAGGCTCCTCTGCTATGAGCCTGCTTCTTCCTCTCCCACTCCCCGTACTTGGGTTCCCTCTCTCGCTGGCTGCCTCTATCTCTGTCGAATAAATAAATAAAATCTTTTAAAAAAAAGAAGTTGTTCTTGTTTTAATAAGCTATTCTATAAAAGTTAAAAGGATGAGTCCAAATCACACACACTAATTTTTTTTCAGATGTCATTACCCTTGTAACCAGGGGTAGTTCTTTGTCCATTACAATTCTAACTTCGTAAAAAAGAGGATTCATAGCTTTCTTCACACTCTCCTCAGTATTTACTCTAGAGGTTCAGCTACACTAGATACCCAACTAGAAAGGCTCACTCCCTGATATTACTTGCTAAAGGGAAATAATAGAGTTCTTCCATTTCTAAACCATCCTGTCATGTTTCCTACTATCATAATAGTGGGTGCTGTAAAATGCCAGGAAAAAGATTGTGGGAAGAAGCTGATTGCCCCCTTATAGATTAATGAAATTTGCATTATATCTGATGAGATGAAATAATTAAAACTCATTAAACCCAACACTTCTTGCAAGTATTACCTCCGTGAAGGTAGACATATATACTCTATCACACTAGATACCCTGATGGTTCGTAATGCAGTATTTGTGTTAAGAGTACTTTTCCTCCACCATTGTAGCAAAGATGTGTGAGATTTTCCTGTGAAGTATTACCACCTCAAATCAAAGTTAAATAGCATCAGTCAAGAATCCATTTTCCAGGTTTAACAAATGTCCATAATGCTTACTGTCACTCTGAATTTATATTTACTATTCAGAACTGTTAGCAATGGAATCTGGCATATAGAGCACTGCACCAAAATGTTAACAGACAATTTTATAGAAATCCAGTAGTTAAATCAGATTTATTAAAAGTGTATATACAAAAAAAGTTATAATGATTACAGAAAAATCTTAACCCATTTGTATTACTAATTGTTTCATGTAGCATTCCAGCAATCTGTTGAGGTGCACTATGTTAATAAAAAAAAAATTTTAAGTCTGCATTTAAAAATACTAGAACTTTCACATATTAAAAATAATGGTCTATATGAAATTTAATTTATTTCAGGACAGAGAGGGGAAAATATATGGAGAAATGCCTCTTTCATAACAACATCAATTGATCTATGACATTCATTTTTTTACTTAAATCTCTATAGGCCAAAAGACAATCTGAACTCTTTTCTCACTTTCCCTCCAAGGTGTGCAGAAACTCACAGCCTTGATAGTACTTCATTGAATCTGTTTGTTCCCTTCAGCTAAATAGTCATTACGCCTATTTTTGTGAACACTTGACAGAATTGCTACAATCTAGTGTACATGATTTGGTTAGCAGACGCACAGCTATTCTCCTACCTAGTGAACTAGCTTTCAAGAACCATCTTTTTTTTCTTTATAATATGTATGTTCTTGAGGCAATGACTTTTTAAATTTGTTTTCTAAGTTTTCTCCCAAGTCTTAATCTTATCATATCAAAGAAAAGGGATGAGACTGTCCTTTTTCACTCGAGGCTTTCTCAGTAAATACCCAGAAATTTATGATTCCATAATCAATCAATGGGGGCTCAACTGTATAGTGCCAAAATCTAATAAAATAATGGTGTCCAAATTTATACAGTATTTGATAGTTTGCAAAGCACCTTTACAAACTTTATTTGATCATCACAAAAGCCTTTGAGGTAGGCAGGGCAGATATGATCACCATATTATAAATGAGTAGAGTAAAATCACTAAGTTAGCTTGGCTGATGGAATAGCAGAGTTGGAACTAGAAGTCAGTTCTCAAATCCCTGTAACTAATCCTCTCTTCCCTAACACATATAGCTTCTGTTGTATGCAGAGGACTGTATGTCTCTTGTGTCTTACTTTTATATGTTTATACATTCTAGTGCTGAGAATAAGGATTCTCAGTGTTACTCAAATGAATTGGTAAATAAAGATTTTATGTCTTCTGAAGTTAGTGATATATAAGGAATGAAAACCAATTCATCCTTCCCCAATATAATTAATGTTTCAAACAGCAAAACTAATGAGAATATTTATTTTCCAACTATAAATATTTAGTATAAGGTCTTGTTCTCCTAAGTTCCAGTTTTGCATTTACTTTTGGTGCAATAAATCTATGTTATAAAAACTTCACATTACCGAGAAAATATATCCACTGAGTAATTTCAATGAAGGAAGATTTCCATACAACTTTTTAACTTTTGATAATTTAAATATTTAAACATTATCCACAACTATATTACATATGTTATTCATCCTTAATACCTTATCATGAATGTTGGGTATTAATATTATGAAAAAAATTATTGAGTAGAAATATTATAGAAAAATTGTAAACTGAACACGAACCAGAAATCACTAATGGAGCGCTGTACAGCTTTTTCATACAACGGGTAGTCCAGGGATCACGCATAACAGAGTGATACACCAGCTAACAACAGACCCACGGAAATCATTCCAACCAGGTTTGAACAAGACTCAAAAAAAATTCCTCTGGTGAACAAAACCCAAAAGTTTCCAGCCGTCTTATAAGTCCAGAGAGGCATCATTTGAAGCCAAGTGTTCATATTTAAATATAAGACCAAGGAACAAACAGCCACCAAAAAAAATTTAAGTTTAATTTGGCTCTCTCTCCCCTAACTCAATGGGAGTTTATCAGGCCAAAGGGATGGAGAAGTGCACAATTATCCAGTGAATTGGTCTTCATCAGGGGAATCAATCTGGATAATTGAGGCTTTGTGATTCACTTCCACTTGAACTGTCCCAAGCTCATTCAATATAGTATGTAATTATGCAACTCACTGCTTTAACTCCTAGTCAGGAATTCATTGCTAAATGTGCAGTAGGGGTGTGGGATTATATTAATATAAGATGATTATAGAGATCCTGAAAGTTAACTTCTTTGTGATCTCTTTTTTTTTCTTTCCAAGCTTATGGTTTCACACTGTGTCTTGTCTGTCTCTATATTAAGGAAGAAACTCAAATGTTAATCAAGGACTTAAAATTGAATCAAACCATTCTCCCTACCAAGTATATCCAGCTTGATTTTATACTGCTTTGATGCATCTAATTAGTCATATTTCAAATATAGAAATGAAAAGATATTTTAATTCAATAGACATCATAGACCCTCAAAAACTGAGTTTAGAAATGATTTATTGACCTTGTATATATGTGGCTTTTATCACATTTACTTGGCATGTTCTTAAAAATTTTCCCCCAAAATAGCCTAGCATTTTTCCTCAGGAAAAGCAGCAGCAAAGCAAAAGAGGAATAAAAGTCTAGTCTATTCATTTTGAATGAGTCAGAAGTCAACACTCCACAATAAAGACTACTTTATGTTATTTTTCACTGGAACAGAAGAAGTGTTCAGAAGATATTCCAATGAGAATCTATCTCTGCAGGTTTCATGAAAACACTGTAAATTTTATTATTTCTTCAGGCTTTCTTCTATATATAAGTATTAAATATCTCAAAACTTGGACTTGAACCATTTAATTATTAAGGTCAGAAAATATTAGCTTTTATTATTATTGTTATTGGAATAAATTCTTTGAGGATCTAATAAAAAACTTTTAGAAGAATTTTAATTAATATAATTGAATCAATTACTTGTTTATAATTCATTTTCTTGTTATGGTTCAATAAACATTGAACACATGGTATGCATTAGGCCCACTCTTTGGTATTCTGGATATAAAAATGAGTAAAATTGTTTGCACAAGATAAAACCCGAGGACATATGAGAGGCAATAACCCAGCTTGAGGTAAGTCTAGGGAGAGACTACAGAGTTTACAAAGCCTTCTAGAATAGATAAAGCTTGAGATTTGTCCTGAAGCACAAGTCAATGTTCTCCAACAAACATAAGTGCACAGTTGACATTTGCATGCATCTGAAAGTGAGTGCCTTCAATTTTGAACCCTGGCCACCTTCCTTGTCCCACCCTGCTACAGAGCCTCAGAAAGAAGACACTTTATCACCATCTTGGGTCTTCTGCTTAAAATCTATTTTAATAGAATTATAGAATTTGGTTAATTCTCAAATGACTTATTTTATGTGTGATATGTTAGTTAAATTCACTGGAAAATAGAGACACAAAATGCTGGATTTCTTTTTGTTCCAGTCCTGGTCTTAAATAAATATATATGCCACAAGTCTTATTCTCAATCAGGTCTATGGAGACCCACTCTTTCATCGGATTGTTAGAAAAAGGGACTTGCGTATGTTGTTTGCTAGTCTCACAGATGGAATTTCCAAATCTCAAAACTGGTAATTCCTAGAGACACCATAGAATTGACCATGCAAACCACAAACATTTTTGAGAACAAAAGAAAGCACTACTGATAATTGTGCTGCAACAACAGGCATAACCCAAGACTGCCACAAGCAAACCAGGATGCATGGCTACCCTCGTCATTCTTGTACTTCTCCTAAATTTGAGAATTATGAGAAACTCAGCAGCATTTTTTAAAATGAAGGAAACTTCCTCCTCAAAATTACCACTCTAGGAGGCCTAGAACCAAGAGGGTATTTCTTTTTGCCTTGCCCTCAAAGTCAACAGCTCATATTTAAATCTAAGGCCAAGGAACAAACAGCCATCAGAATAAAATAAAATAAGATAAAGTTCAACTTGGCTCTCCCTCCCCTACTTCAATGCAGTTTTATCAGAGTCAAAGGAATGGATAAGTGCACAATTACTGGTCTTTCTTCTGCTTTGGCCTCAAACAGCATGGAACCTCAGTATTGTCTGTCCATGTGCTGTTTTCCCAAATGAGGGAGTCATGACCACAAAGTTGGATGCATTGTGATTGTCCCTACTAAACCGCTCATGCGAATCAACAAAAGGTAGTCTGGGGAAATTAGCCCCACAGGCATAGACACACCTGAGTAGGTCATATAAAACCATGCTGTGGAGGGCTGCTTTTGCTCAAACTGCCGGAGAATATTGACTCTGAGCTATTCAGTTCCCTCACAAAAATTTTTCTTTCATTTGTCACTCTAAACCATCTCAGCTGGGTCATTTTTTTAAAAAGATGTTCAAGTTCAGAAGAAAGTCTTGTTTCTTATATAAGAAAGAAAACAAAAGGTGGAGGGAGAAAAACAAATCCAAAACAAAAATGGATTACTTGAAGTATCTCTTCCTTCTCTTCCTTCAGTATCTTGAGATATTTAAAGGGCAAAATGGGGTCAAAGATGAGTATACAGTGTAAAGAAAAGAAACAATTTAGAATGTACTTTTAGAGTACTTCTTGCTACTTGCCTGTTTTTTACCCATTGACTACTTCTTTGATATCTGTCTTCAGTCTTCAATCACTCCCTCTTGACCGTTAACAAGGCAACTCCAGCTGACACAGAGAGCTCTAATATTGACTGAGTCATTTTCTTCCTTGATTTCCACAAGAACATGGAAGTAATGTACCCAAAGTTTCTCATAAGTCACCAGGATTTCTCTACTGCCTTCCAAAAAAATGACAGAGCTGGTTTTACCCTGTGGTTAAGTTATTGCCCTAGGAAACCACATTTCACTATGGTCATTTAGCATTAATTTAGAACCTGAGATTTTTCACATCCTGGGGAACTAAGAATTAATTAGGTATATTTTGTGTCATCAAAGAAGTTTAATATAATCACTTCAGGGAATAAAATATCAAGATGAGGAACTCCTATTTTCTGGATTTTACTGTCACAAAGCATGAAAATCCCATCACATAATGCATTAGCTAGATATGAAAATAGGAGTCTAATAGTTCTCAACACCGCTCTAGGGAGACAATCCACCAAAGACCAGACTATGGAAGCATAGTCACCATTTGCTGTGCCAAATATCATTGGTTACCATCATTTCGCTGTGTGAAAATCATCTCTGCTTGCAAATTTTCATGTGAATTGTCTCACAGCTACAATATCTATGCTATTTATAACAACAGTACCTCATTAGGTGATTGTTTGGAAAGTACTTAGTAAAAAATGTTTGCTCCTCAAAATCCATTATGGAAGTAACCCCAAAACTCAAGTCTGCAAATTCAGTTTTGCTTAATTAATAATTTTTCCCTTTATTTCCTTTTAGTTTATATTAATGTTATTTTTTTTAAAAAAAAGTGGTATGTTAGCATGGTTCAAAAATGAAAAGAATATAAAAATACAGTGAGAAAACCACCTGCCACCTTGTCTGCTCACCTAATCCCAATCCTTTCAAATACACACAGCAAGCACTGTCATTAGTTTTGCATTTATCCTTCCAGCATGGCTGTATTTTTATGCAAGGAATGCAAACATCTATCCTTCATTATTCACTCTTTTTTTAACCTAAATGGTAGCAGAACATACAACTTTCCTTGCTTTCGAGGTTTATTAATTAGTTCTAAAATCGTTTTCTCTTCAAATTCATGAATTGCTGATTTTCGTCTTTCTCTATTTTCTCCTTTTAATTTTCCTCAGATTACTTTGCTATCCCCTTCCCTGATTTTTGAGTTGAAGACTGTGGCAGAGAGTATAAAATGTTCACCAAATCCTGCCTCCTCTTCTTCCTGAGTACCTATACAATTCAATTCTATACACTTCCCAGGCTCCCGTGCAGGTAGGCATGCCTGATGGTGCGACTTCAAGCCAACGGAATATGAAAGAACAAGGGATGGTCCTCTGTGTTAGGCTTTGAAGAAAAGTTTGCATCTCCTGCACAGTCCTCTATTTGCTGGCTGCTGGCAGGTGATCACGGAGCTCGAAGAGATCACAGAACCACAAAATTAAAGGAATCAGGGTGCCTGAATTACTGGATTTAGGAGAGCCCTTGATGGCCAACAACATGTACCTTGGTTTGTAGTTATTTAATTCATTTTACATTTTGTGTATGTTACTATAGTAATATATAGTGTGTTTAGCTCTTCTGATAATTAGAAAGTATAGTAGTTCTGATGGAGTGGTTACAATTTATGCATACATACCCAAGCTCTATTTTTTTTTAATTTTATTTTATTATATTATTNGATTGTAATTATTTACAATTTATGCATACATACCCAAGCTCTATTTTTTTTTAATTTTATTTTATTATATTATGTTAATCACCATACAGTACATCCCCAGATTCCGATGTAAAGTTTGATGCTTCATTAGTTGCGTATAACACCCAGTGCACCATGCAATACGTGCCCTCCTTACTACCCATCACCAGTCTATCCCATTCCCCCACCCCCTCCCCTCTGAAGTCTTCAGTTTGTTTCTCATAGTCCATAGTCTCTCATGTTTCATTCCCCCTTCTGATTACCCCCCTTTTCTTTATCCCTTTCTTCCCCTACCGATCCTCCTAGTTCTTATGTTCCATAGATGAGAGAAATCATATGATAATTGTCTTTCTCTGCTTGACTTATTTCACTTAGCATTATCTCCTCCAGTGCCGTCCATGTTGCAGCAAATGTTGAGAATTCGTTCTTTCTGATAGCTGAGTAATATTCCATTGTATATATGGACCACAGCTTCTTAATCCAGTCATCTGTTGAAGGGCATCTCGGCTCCTTCCATGATTTGGCTATTGTGGACAATGCAGCTATGAACATTGGGGTGCATATGGCCCTTCTCTTTACTACGTCTGTATCTTTGGGGTAAACACCCAGTAGTGCAATGGCTGGGTCATAGGGTAGTTCAATTTTTAACTTTTTAAGGGACCTCCACACTGTTTTCCAGAGTGGCTGTACCAACTTGCATTCCCACCAACAATGTAGGAGGGATCCCCTTTCTCCACATCCTCTCCAACAATTGTTGTTTCTTGCCTTGTCTATCTTTGCCATTCTAACTGGCGTAAGGTGGTATCTCAGTGTGGTTTTGATTTGAATTTCCCTGATGGCTAATGATTTTGAACATTTTTTCATGTGTCTGTTAGCCATTTGTATGTCTTCATTGGAAAAGTGTCTGTTCATATCTTCTGCCCATTTTATGATTTGTTTATTTGTTTCTCGTGTATTGAGTTTGAGAAGTTCTTTGTAGATCTTGGATACCAGTCCTTTATCTGTGGTGTCCTTTGCAAATATATTCTCCCATTCCGTGGGCTGTCTCTTAGTTTTTTTGACTGTTTCCTTGGCTGTGCAGAAGCTCTTTATCCTGATAAAGTCCCATAAGTTCATTTTATCTTTTATTTCTCTTGCCTTTGGAGATGTGTCGTGAAAAAGGTTGCTCTGGCCGATGTCATAGAAGTTGTTGCCTATGTTCTCCTCTAGAATTTTGATGGATTCCTGTCTCACATTGAGGTCTTTCATCCATTTGGAGTTTATTTTTGTGTATGGTGTGAGAGAGTGGTCAAGTTTCATTCTTTTGCATGTAGCTGTCCAATTTTCCCAGCACCATTTATTGAAGAGACTGTCTTTTTTCCACCGGATGTTTTTTCCTGCTTTATCAAAGATTAGTTGCCCAAAGAGCCGAGGGTCCATTTCTGGGTTCTCTATTCTGTTCCATTGGTCGATGTGTCTGTTTTTGTGCCAGTACCATGCTGTCTTTGTGATCACAGCTTTGTAGTACAGCTCGAAATCCGGCATTGTGATGCCCCCAGCTTTGTTTTTCCTTTTCAACAGTTCCTTGGAGATTCGGGGCCTTTTCTGGTTCCATACAAATTTAAGGACTATTTGTTCCAGTTCTTTGAAAAATGTCCTCGGTATTTTGATCGGGATAGCATTGAAAGTGTAGATTGCTCTGGGTAGTATGGACATTTTAACTATGTTAATTCTTCCAATCCATGAGCATGGAATATTTTTCCATCTTTTTATGTCTTCCTCAATATCTTTCAAAAGTGATCTATAGTTTCTAGCATATAGGTCCTTTACGTCTCTGGTTAAGTTAATTCCAAGGTAACGCATGGTTTTTGGTGTTATTGTAAATGGGATGGATTCCCTAATTTCTCTTTCTTCAGTCTCGTTATTCGTGTATAGAAATGCAACTGATTTCTGGGCATTGATTTTGTATCCTGCCACCTTACTGAATTGTTCTATAACTTCTAATAGTTTGGGAGTGGATTCCTTTGGGTTTTCCATATAGAGTATCATGTCATCTGCAAAGAGAGACAGTTTGACTTCTTCTTTGCCGATTTGGATACCTTTGATCCCTTTTTGTCTTCTGATTGCTGTTGCAAGGACTTCTAGTACTATGTTGAATAATAGTGGCGAGAGTGGGCATCCTTGTCGTGTTCCTGATCTTAAGGGAAAGGCTTCCAGCTTTTCCCCATTGAGAATAATGCTTGCAGTAGGCTTTTCATAGATGGCTTTTATGAGATTGAGAAATGTACCCTCTATTCCTACACTCTGAAGGGTTTTAATCAGGAAAGGATGCTGTATTTTGTCAAATGCCAAGCTCTATTTTTGCACATAGTATTTGTATTATGGGCAATGAAGAAATTAGCATTTTCTTTCTTTTTTCTCATCTATCATGGATTTTCAATAGTACAATGTATTTTCCTTCAGCTATTACATATAATTTATTCTTCTCTTATCCCATTTTACAGAACAGAAGCATCCCATTTTTTCATATATTAATGTGTCTAAAGTTGAAATACACCTTACAATCAAGGATAAGTTACAACTATAATTGGAGGTATATTTTTTCTTACTCATTGGTAAATCTCAAAATAAAGCATTTCACAATTAAGAGCGCCTTAGATATGATTTGAACTATATGAGATTTCTGATATTCAATTGTTTGGGGATTATAAAATGCTAATTCCATATAGTTCGACCTAATACATTTTCTAGCTTTCAATAAAAGTTTGACTCTCAGTTATTACAAATGAAGCCATTATCAAACACAGTTTCCCCACTGTCTTCACCCTTCCTCTCCCAATGCTTTTAAGTGAAATCATTCTTCCTCTGTGATAACAAATGGGACTTAGATTCTATACCATCCTTCTCATACCCACATTTATTATAATCATTGTTCTAGAGCCAAATATATTCAATGCTCACTTGCAGTCTTTTTGCTGAAATTACCCAGATGACTCTCAACTGACCTGCCAGACAATTCTGCCACTATTCCCTCCTCTGTTGTCCCAAACACAGATCCCCTGCTTCCTGCAAGCACTGCATCTCTCTGCATAAGCCCACCTCTCTCTTCTGGGACTGAGCCCAGAAAGGCTTCTGCCTCCATTCCTGCTCACCCTAGGTTCAGTAACATTGTTAAAACAGAGGACAAAGCATTCCCCACTTCAGGAAGGTTATATTTGCTTCCTTTTTCAGAAACCTGCATTCCTTGGTCCTCTCCCCACTCTGGGGTGGGTGGGGGTAGCTTCTTCCCTTTCATCCCTCCTTCACAGCTTCCATCACATCTCAGGTGCTTGTGGCAGTTCCCATGTATATTCTGGACTATGTGTGTTATTTCTGTCTCCTGGTTTAATTGAAGATGAAATTTGCAGGGCTGTGTTTCTTTGTTTTCCATTCTTCTTATTACTCTGTTTATGATTTGCAGGAGAGGGGTGAAAATGCTGACTTCTGCAGCCACGTTCGCACAAGAAGCCAACTTTATTTATTTCAGAGCAGTTCTCTATCTGCAGATGTGATGATCCAAATGTAAAAGAAAGCTTTATGATTTAGATGTATTGAATTTGCTTGACCATAATAAATGTAGTTTGAAACAGCAATTCACTTCTAATCAATTTCAAATCTTCATTTGTTAAAAGACAATTCTGTGGGATATGAACACTATATAACTTGATGCAACATTGGGAAATAAAAATAGTTGTTTATTTCCCTTGGACTTACTTAGTGCTTAAGTAAGCAAATCCAAGATGCTGTTACTTAAGGAAAAAATAGCATAAAAAAGGCATGTGTATTTCCTCAAATGTTCAATAAGTCTCTAAACTGAAATGCCATGAAAAAGAGGGTGCATGCACACCTGCTTTTACTGATTTCTTTCTTTAATCCATCATTTAACACCTGAAACAATACACTTGCAGTTGATGTAAAGGACATTATCTGTACATTTGCTTCCTTCAATTGCTAATACACAACTTCAGTATTCTGAGAAAGAATATACTCACTTTGCTATTAAATATGGATCAATATCATTCAAGATTAAGAGCATATCAGTCAATGCAGAAATAAAATCCTCAAAAACTCTCCACAGAATTAATCTTTCCATCATTTAATATATTCCTGGGAAATGATCCATGAGCAGTAAAAATCAAAATAAAACACACATATTTGAAAGATCCTGATTGCAAAAATTAGTTTTATACAATTCTATATTCAAAGGATGATTCTGCCTGTAGAATGTAGAAATATTGGCTCATTCTTCAAACCCATGGTCTAAACTATTAAAATGTTCCTTGCTGTTTTGTTTTCATAATTTAATGCCATTACTTAAGTATGTGATATTTATACTGGTAATACATTGTAGATTCCAAGAGAAGTTCCCAACACTCTCAAAAACAGATTAAAATAAATACACCGGTGTGTGGGAGTTTCTTCTCAGAAGCTAGTTTTTGTTGCCTTTGGCAGAATAATGCAGCTACTTGACCAAAAGATAGTTATCATTTCAAGAGAGCATATATCTTCAGGAGGAGTACATAAAGATTAGTGAGGAAAGAAAGCTCACCTGAACAGTGAGGAGAATTTGTAAAATTAATTCATGGATGATAAAAGTCACAATCAAACTGACTGCATATTGTATTTCTGCTTCTAGCCCAGAGATGGCTAAGAAGCGGTTTGCATGATACCAATTCCCGTGTTCATGGTCCTAGCAGACATTCTAATTGATAACAGTAGTCTTCTGATGTTTGAATGCAGCCTCAGAACATTCTTCATCATAGCATTGCAACCACCTCCAAGCAATCAGATTTGAGCGCACTTGAAACCTATTCACCAGTCCCATCTAGTATAGCACTACCTGCATTTTTCTTAAACTAACCAAGTCACACCCTCCTATCTTTTGCAAAACAACTATATAGAGCTTCTAAGACTTAAGTCTAAGAACTTTAAATAATGAGACTTGGAAACTCTACCCCTTGAGCTCTGAACTCTGGGGGTTGACTTCAGTTCACCAAAACTATTGGGCACTGTTGCCTTAGAGTTCTGCCAAGAATTCCAATAGGGTCTGGGAACTTAAAAGGGAGAAAGACAGGAGAGAAAGCAACTGTGTCTAAGTCACACCTATTGATTTCATCCCTGGGGTATCTATGGTTTATCGCAGCTGGAGGCTATCCCTGTTGCAGTGGCTCTGCGAGTAGAAGACAACTTCTGGAGAGACTTGACATTCCAAGACCACAGGACACTGTGAAGTGGAAAAAACTTTGCTCAGCATACTTGGATTCAACCCCTTCTGCTACTATGTGTGAGTTTTAATAACTTAAAACTTTTCTCACTTTGAGTCTTCTCATCTATATACATGGGTGATTAAATCTTCTTTAGACCCTTTATGTAAGGATTAAATGAAATAATACATGTCAAAATGGTGAATAGCAGACCCTCGATACATCTTAGTTTTCTCTCATATCTTCATCTTGGGTCCACGAGTCAGGAGGAATCACAACTTTCCATTACGTTTCCACCCAGGAATTTAAAATCTAGCTCTCTTTAAAATTGTGACCAAATAACATAACAATGATGAATAATTAGCTCCTATTGAGCATTTACTATGTGCCGGGGGGGGGGGGGGGGGGGAACCNGGGGGGGGGGGGGAGGGGGGAACCACATATTTAATGTTTACAATAACCCCAAAAGCTGAGTGAAGCATTATCTTCATTTTACAGATAAGGACAAAAAGGAGACAAAAAAGATAAAAAATGTCCCATGATCTTAGGACTTAAAAGCAGCAAAGTCATCATTTGAATCCAGAAAATCTGTCTCTTCAACTTTAATCACTATACTTCTTAATCACTACCCATAGCCAGTTTCACTCCTTACTACCCAGACTAAAAAGCTTTCATTTCATTGTTTCTATAAATGTCCTGATTTTATTTGGAAGAATAATTAACGATGTGAAAATCTGTAGTCTCTAAAGGAAAAGATTCCCCCTGTGACTATGACTATTGCTGTTACTTATACGACTAGAACATACCCAAGGCCGATAGGAAGATCTGCACCAGAATGCATTACCAGAGAACAGGGTCATTTCTGTTTCCAGAACCAAGGCAGGTGTTGTGGAAGGCCAACTAGTTTGAGCCGAACCTCAGAATTAATTGTGCTTTATATCTCGTGGCTAAAAACATTCTTTGAAATGGAAAAAAGGATATAGTTGATTATAAAAATCTGCCCTATATTTGAATCAAAGATTGATCAACCTCATGCTTACAAAAATATAAAGTCTCTGTCATAGTTCAGTGGCTCACAGGTTGCGTGTTTCTGCTTTCTCTCCAATTATAGCTAGTGAAAGACAAAGACAAAACTTTCCCTGTCTAAGAGTCATTGAAAATAAAATATCACAATACACGAGCCTTTTTTCTATCCTTCTCTACAATACTAACAAGAGTATGGTCCTCACAAAGCCCAAACAGTTGGATTCTCTCTGTGTTTTATTCTTAGTAAAAGAAAAGAAATGTAAAAATAAGTTCTATGAATGTTTTAAGACTTCTTCCATAAATCTGGAAAAGGATTTTTATGGAATTGTACCCATGCTTCTCTCCTTGCAATACCTCAAATTATAGTGAGACTCTTTCATAATCCTATTTTTCCATTTCCTGAAATAAAAGGCCTGAACTTTGTTTGCTTATCTGTGGATATTGTTTTAAAGCTAGTTACAGCTTGCGTATAGGGCAGCACTGAAAAAAAGAAAAAAAAAAGACATGTTTCTCTGTTACTCTACAAATAATATAACACAGCTGAGTTTACCAGGAATAGGTTCTACTAAATTTAATATTCTGAATGTAAATTTGAGTCTTGCAATAACTACATATTGTCACTCCCATGTCATGCAGTATTTGTACCTTACCCAGCCTCTCCGGCATGAACGATCTCATGGTCTACTGTACATGAACTTATTGTTCATTTGTTTTTCGTTCTTCTTGAAAGGCAAAAATTGTTGAACATCATAGTGCATTCAGATGTTGAGACACCTGTTATATTCTGATGTTTTGACATGAACAATCTGTAGAAATCTATTTTTTTTCATTGCACAGGGAATAAATCAGCCCTTTCAGAAAATTATTGTTCTAGTTGTTCTAACCCCTTCATAGCCAACTCACTTTATACAGTAGTTAATTCCTCTTAATAATTCTACTCAGGCTTTTACTGCTGCTTTTGATATTGCTACTGCTGCTGCTCCAACACTATAATCAATAGCTGAATGGACCAAAAATTAAATCTTTTAATGGATTTCTGGTTGAGTTCATTTAGGTTACTAGGTTTCCACTCCTGCTGGCAGCCAGCATGATTTTGTATCTCTCTATTGTCATAACAATACACATTTCCACTTGGCTGCTATCCTATGTCAAGGCATGTCATACTAGGAGCCAGTTCGGCTGTGTTTTCTAGAATAATGCAAAGAAGTCTGATATTATCTATGGTCAAAGATACCCAGAAAAATGCTGGTGAAGAGCATATTGTTTTCTTCCTCCAGACAGAGATATTCTAAGAAACCATCCTTCACTTTCAGACCTATACACTCTCTCCTTCAATGTAACCCTTACAGAAAGACTATATATGTATAAAGCAGAGGGACGATAAAGATTTGCAGCCTCAATCCAGTACTGTGTAACCCTTTGTGCTCTACAGCAGATGTCTGCTGATGTGTTTGGCATTTAAGACTAGCCAGAAGATAAATATGTCAGATAATATTACTAGTCACATACATAAGCAAATTCAAACTGAAGGTTCATAACTACTTTTTATTTCGTCATTAAATTGTATGTTTTCAAAGGAAACTTCATGCTCATGAAATGGCAGTTTCACTCCCTTATTCCTCAGACTGTTCTTTGTAAGCAATCTGACCTAAAGAGAAAGGAGTCAATTAAAAGGCAACTTTTAACCTCTAGAGTCAGCCTCTGACCTATCTGCTAAGATATCTCACAAGGGTTCCACTGTCATCTTGTGAAAACCTTCATTCATAAAGCATAGAGGAAATAAAAGAGGCATGCGTGTGCACCACCCATTGAACCCTGGCTGCTGAACAGACAATCCACAGCCTTGAACCCTGCCTCACTAAATGTTCCTGTCAGCACCTGACTTGACCTGCGACCTCTGCCTCTGACAACAGGGTGACCGACAGGCTCTTCCTCTCATACTGTCCAGAGATTAAGACCTTTCCACCCTCCCAGATATAGGTGAAAAAGACAAGAAAGACTCAGAATAGCCCTGTTGGAAAGAAAAGGTTTCTCATTAAATAAATCAATGGTTCTCAACTAGAGGTAGTTTTGCTTCCTCCCCCAATTACCCCCTCCCAAGAAGACATTTGACAATATCTGGAAACATTTTTGGTTGTCATAACTAGGGTAGGGGTGTCACTGGCATCTAACGGCATATGAGTTAGTGATGCTGATAAACATCCTACAATGCACAGGACAGCACACAATAAAGAACTATCCAGCCAATATGTCAATAGTGCCAGGGTTGAGAGATGCTTGTAGTAAAGCTTGCCCGGTACATGTAACCATCTGAGCCAGACACTGGAACGTGTAGGATTAACCTTAGACAAAACACCAATGCTGTCCTATGTTAATGTTTTTAGCAACTGCAGGGTCCTGTGGTAAACTCATTCCACAGATAACCAACCAACATTGTTCTGAACTTCTTCCACAACAACCCAAGAAATAGCGTATTTTATCCTATGGCTCATTTTCTCAGGACTCATTTTTCTAGTTCTGGAGACAGCTAGAAAATCTAATCTTTTGAGTACATATGTATTATTGCATTAAACTGTATTTATAAAATTGTGAGATTTTTGGTAGAGAAAGGATAAACACAAAGTAGTATAGATATATATTTAGGTGTTTAATACCCAGTTTAATTCACACACACATATATGCACATCTTCCTACACAAATAATCCACGCTTATTATAAGCACTTAAGGGTGTCAAATTCTGATTTTAGAGGGAAAATAAGATATTTCTCTTTCTAATGGTTTAAATAAAATATACTCTCAAAGTTGTTATTTCTTAATTGCTTAATGGAAAGCCCAACAACTCTGCTTAGGCCTCTTACCCTACTAAACAATCTTGATAAACTATCAGTGACCAAGAGAGTTGTTACATATTTGCTCTCAAGTGAAAGTATATTTCATTAGCTGATTTCAGATAGAGCCAACCTAAACCAAGAAAAATAAAGACCACTCTCTTAATACATATCCTGCAGGGCCTTCCTTGACAATCTTTTCCACACTTAGCCTTCAGTGCCACCTAAATTCCTCTAACCTCCAAATGTCAACCCTCTGGCCAGGCCATCTCCCTGACCTCCAAAACAATCAAAATATTGTCAAATCAACCTCACCTTAAATCAGTTTGAACTCAACAAATCCAAAGCTAAATGCTTGGTCTCTGCACTCTATTCC
The DNA here is from genome assembly GCF_002007445.2 of Ailuropoda melanoleuca. Taxonomy (NCBI): domain Eukaryota; kingdom Metazoa; phylum Chordata; class Mammalia; order Carnivora; family Ursidae; genus Ailuropoda; species Ailuropoda melanoleuca. The sequence goes on along the minus strand of NC_048220.1, from coordinate 123,568,106 downwards.
TGCCTATCCAAAAGGAAAGAAGATATCCATTTGGCATGTCTTACAGTTGCTCCTATCTCAATAAATTAATTATCCTTATTTAGTTGTGTAAACCAAAAACCTAGAAGCCAGTCCCTCTCTCCAAATACCCAAATCTTTGTCACCAAATTCTATAAATTCTCTTCTCAAGGTCAATCTGTTTCATATCCCACTCTTCTCATTGTCTCACATGACACTACCCAAAACCAAGCACCATCATCTCTCTTGACTATGCTGGTCTCCCCAGTCCACTCTCGCTTCCCAGGGCTCTTAGAGAAAGGCCACAATCCTGTCAACCTCTCCAGCCTTGCCAGGTGCCACCCTTCCCTGCTTTGGGGGTACAGTTCAGGTTGGATTTTTTTCTTCTTGAACTGACCATGCTATCCCCTGCCACATGGACATCATATGTGATGCTGCTTCTCTTGATGCTTGCTCTTCTGCTCCACCCAACCTTCTAACTAGTGATTCATATCCATGACTCAGACTTAACTAAAATGTCCTATCTTATGCAAGGTTTCCATGACTCTTGCCCACCACTCACCCTTAATACCCACAAATTAGCTTAGGTTACTAATAACATGTTCTTAAAACAACTGCTTTTTTCATATCATTTTATTACAAAAGATAAATTACTATCTGACTGAAGTTTGGTTTCTCACACTAGAACCCAAACTCTTCACTCTTTCCTTTGTTCTAGTTGCACAGGACATATCAATAACTATTTGTTGAAAAATACAAATGTACATAATATAGGTATAACACACTTCCATCACAAAGTTAAATATTTTTGTGAAAAAATATAAATGCAAGCTCAAAAATTCCATTCATTCTTTCTCTCCCTAAAGAGTCCACTCTAATTTTCATGTTACATAGCTGAATGGCATCGTTTATTCATGGGATATTAGAACTCAGGGGTTCAAAAATCAGAATACATAGGCTGTGGGTGTTAACAAACAGTTTTAGAATATTAAAATTTTTTGTGTAATGTGCATTTTCCTGTAAATAGAGTTCAAAGTTTTCATCAGATTGTCACCTTGATACAAGAAAGGTTAAAAAAATGTTAGTATGTTTAACATTTTTAAAATTTACTGTTGAACATTTTAACATTTACTGTTGCTAGAGTACTAAATGTGGCTGATGATGTTAATGATGATATTGCCTCTTTAAAATATGTTCCTGACATTATTTGAAAAATATAAACACTTGGTTTCTTAAAAACGGGCACTGCAGATTAGCAGAATAAGATAGTCTTTCCAGCAATCGTGTAAACAAGATATTATATATATATATATATATATATATATATATATATACACACACATATATATGTTTGTGTGTGTATGATAAAAAGTCAAAAGTAAATCTTAACCATATCTGAAAATCAACTCAAGTGAAATATAAATCTAAATCTAAAAGATAGGAAAATTTTATACGATAAACATAGAAGAATATCTTCACAACTTTGAGATAGTCAAAAAATTTTAAATGGAACATAAAAAGTATTAAACAAAAATAGAAAGACTGATAAATCAGACTACATTGAAAATAAGAACTTCCTTTTACCAAAACAGCCTATCAAGAGTCAAAAAACAAACTAAAGAGTGAGAAATATGTATAATACATTTAGCTCACAAAGGATTTATATGCAGAATATACAAAGAACTTCTAAAATGCCAACAAGAAAAAGACAGAACTCCCATTAGAAAAATGAACAAAATACTTGGGGAAGCAGTTCACAAAAAAGGATATCCAAATGATCAATGAATACATGCAAAGATACTCAACTTCATTAGCATCAGACAAGTGTTCATACAATCACAATGTTTCTCAACCACAAGAAAAAAATCTAGAAAGATCACAAATAAATGGAGGTTAATTAATATGTCACTAAATAATGAATGGGTCAACCAGGAAATAAAAAAAAGAAATTAAAAAGTACATGAAACAAATGAAAATGAAAAAACAATGGTTCAAACCTATGGGATGCAGCAAAAGCTATTCTAAGAGGGAAGTTTATAGCAACACAGGCCTACTTCAGGAAGCAAGAAAAATCTCAAATAAACAAGCTAAACTTAAACTTAAAGGAGCTAGAAAAAGAACAAACAAAACATAAAACCAGCAGAGGGAAAGAAATAATAAAGATTAAAGCAGAAATAAATAACATAGAAATCAAAAACAAAACAAAACCAAAAAAACAGATCAATGATACCTGGAGCTGACTCTTTGAAAAACTCAGTAAAATTGATAAACTTCTAGCCAAACTTAACAAGAAAAAAAGAGAAAGGACTCAAAAAAATAAAATTACAATGAGAGAGGAGAAATAACAACCAACACCATAGAAATACATTATAAAAGAATACTATGAAAACTGTATGCCAACAAATTGGACAACCTAGAAGAAATGGATAAATTCCTAGAAACATATAACCTACCAAAACTGAAACAGGAAGAAATAGAAAATTCAACAGACTGACTACCAGCAAAGAAATTGACTCAGTAATCAAAAAACTCCCAACAAACAAAATTCCAGGACCAGATGGCATCACAGGTGAATTCTACCAAACATTTAAACAAGAGTTAATACCTATTCTTCTCAAACTATTCCAAGAAATAGAAAAGGGAGGAAAATTCATTCTATGAGGCCATCCTTAACCTGATACCAAAACCAGATAAAGACACTGCAGAATAAAGAAAGAGAAAGAAGAAAGAAAGAAAGAAAGAAAGAAAGAAAGAAAGAAAGAAAGAAAGAAAGAAAAGAAAGAGAGAGAGAAAACTACAAGCCAAAATCTCTGATGAACATAGACATAAAAATTCTCAACAAAATACTGGGAAACCAAATCCAACAATACATTAAAAAATCATTCACCACGATCAAATGGGCTTTATTCTTGGGTTGCAAGTGTGGTTCACAAATCAGTCAACATGATAAATCACATCAGTAAGAAAGAATAAGAACCATATGATCATTTTAATAGATGCAGAAAAAGCATTTGACAAAGTACAACATCCATTCATGATAAAACCCTCAACAAAGTAGGTTTAGAGGGAACAGACCTCAACATAATAAAAACCACCAATGAAAAACTCACAGCTAACTTCATCCTTAATGGGGAAAACCTGAGAGCTTTTACCCTAAATTCAGGAAGAAGACAGGGATGTCCACTCTCACCACTTTTAAAATTTATTTATTGAGGTGGGGGGCGCAGTGGGAGAGGGAGAGAGAATCTCAAGCAGACTTCCCACAGAGCATGGAGCTTGACATGGGGCTTGATCTCATGATCCTGAGATTTTAACATACCTAGGAATAAACCTAATCAAAGAAGTGAAAGAGTTGTACTCTGAAAATTATAAAACACTGATGAAAGAAACTGAAGATGACACAGAGAAGTGGAAAGACTTTCTATGCTCATGGATTGGAAGAACTAATATTGTTAAAATGTCTGTACTACCCAAAGCAATCTACGCATTTAAAGCAATCCCTGTCAAAATACCACCAGCAATTTTCACAGAGCTAGAACAATCTCAACATTTGTATGGAACCACAAAAGACCCCGACTAGCCAAAGCAAACTTGAAAAGAAAAAAAAAAAAGCAAAGCTGGAGGCATCACAATTTTGGACTTCAAGTTATATTGCAAAGCTACAGTAATCAAAACAGTATGGTACTGGCACAAAAATAGACACAAAGATCAACAGAATAGAAAACTCTAAAATGAACCCATGATGATATGGTCAATTAATCTTTGACAAATCAGGAAAGAATATGCAATGGGAAAAAGACTGTCTCTTCAACAAATGGCGTTGAGAAAATTGGACAGCAACATGCAAAAGAATGAAACTGGACCACTTTCTGACACCATACACAATAATAAATTCATAATGAATTAAAAGCCTAAAAGTGAGACCTGAAACCATAAAAATCCTAGGAGAGAACACAGGCAATAACTTCTTTGACATCAGCCATAGCAACTTCTTTGTAGATATGTCTCCTGAAGCAAGGGAAACAAAAGCAAAAATAAACTATTAGGACTACAGCAAGATAAAAAGCTTCTGCATAGGGAAGGAAACAAATCAATAAAACTAAAAGACAACCTAGATATTTGCAAATGGCATATCTGATAAAGGGTTAGTATCCAAAAAACAAATAATTCAGTTAAAAAAATGGGCAAAAGACATAAATAGGCATTTTTCCAACGAAGACATACAGATGGTCAAAAGATACAAGAAAAGATACTTAACATCGCTTATCATCAGGTAAATGCAAATCAAAACTTCATTGAGGTATCATCTTATACCTATCATAATAGTTAAAATCAACAACACAAGAAACAACAGGTGTTGACAAGGATATGGAGAAAGGGAAACCTTCTTGCACTATTGGTGTGAATGCAAACTGGTGCACTCACTGTGGAAAACAGTATGGCGTTTCCTCAAAAAGTTAAAAATAGAACTACCCTACCATGTGGTAATCTCACTACTGGGTATTTACCCAAAGAATACAAAAAACACTAATTCAAAGGAATATATGCACCCCTATGTTTATAGCAATATTATTTGCTATAGCCAAGATATGGAAGTAGCCCAAGTGTCCACTGATTTATGAGTTGATAAAGAAGATGAGGTGTATATATACAATGGAATATTATTCAGCCATATTAAAAAGAACAAAATCTTGCCATTTGCAACAACAGGGATGGAGCTAGAGAGTATACTGTAAGTGAAATAACTCAGTCACAGAAAGACAAATACCATATGATTTCACTCAGATGTGGAATTTAAAAAACAAAACAAATGAGCCAGTGGGGAAAAAAGATAGAGTGAAACAAAGCAAGAAACAGGCTCTTACCTGTAGAGAATAAACTGATGGTTACCAGAGGGGAGGTGGGTAGGGGGATGCATAAATTAGGTGATGGGTATTAAGGATTGCTTGTGTCATGATGAGCACCAGGTGTTGTATGCAAGTGTTGAATCACTGCATTGTACACTTGAAACTAATATAATACTGTATGCTAACTAACTAGAATTAAAATAAAAACTTTAAAAAAATAAAACATAAAATGAAGTAAAAGCACAATGACATTTCAGTATACTTCCACTTATATGGATGAAATTAAAAACACTTACAATGAAAAACTCCCAACTTAAATATCAATGTACACTTCAACATGCTGATAGAAGCTCAAATTAGTATAATGACTTTGAAAATCCCTTTGGTAAAGTCTTCTAAATTGTATCGTATGAGACAACATTTCTATTCCTGGTATATACCCAGAAAAGGGTACCTACATGCCCTAAAAACATGAACATGGAAGCTTATAGCATCATTGTTCATAGTAACCAAAAACTGCAAGAAATTTCCCATCAACAGCAAAATAGATAAATTATGGTATCTCTATATAATCTCTGAAATAAGCTCTAATGTATAAAATATCAATAAAATGGAAACGTATACATCAATTTAAAAGAAATAACTACTGTTACATTCAACAATACGGATTAATCTCATGAAGGAAATGTTGACTAAAAGAGGCCAGACACAAAAAAAGCACACAGTGTATGATTCCACTTACATAAAATTCAAAAACAGAGCAAACTTATCTATAATTTCAGAACTCAGGATTGTGTTTACCTATGGGGGCAGGGAGCATGACTGGGAAGGGGAAGGGGGAGGAGAGATGAGATTGCAATGTTTGTAATATTCTACGTATTAATCAGATGATAGTTTCATGGAAGCATTCACTTTCAGAAATCTTTCCAACAGGTACATTTAATATTTGTGACCTTCTCTTTATGTATGTTATAGTTACATGAATAAATTTAGTTTTTAAAAGTGAGAATATTTAGGTGAAAATATCCATATTAGTGGAATAAATATATGGTATGGTCTTACATGGGGTTGGCTATCATTTTTTACTTGAATCACAAAAAATCACAGTCAATTAACCACTAAAGAAAGTATCTGTATCAGAAAACCCTTTCTCTTGTCCTAGATACATAGATCTAAAACCAGAGCATCTGTTTTAAAAAACAAACAGGAAAATCTTCAGGAAATGGACTTTCTTCACTTGACTTATTTCAGTTTCTCCATATACAAGTCTATCATTAGATTATCAGTGAGTTTAAAAAATCGTTTAATTTTTTTTTCACTTTAAGAGGGAATAATGATCTCCAACAGAAGCTGAGAACTAATAATCTAATGAAAATATATACTCATATATAGGAGAATTATAAAACTAAATGTAAGTCATATAAATTTAGGTAGAAGTGTGTAGACTAACATCCCTGTTATATTGATATAAACATTAAGGCATCTCCATTGTAACTAGGTAGATATCAAGAGGTTCTTGAGTCACAGGTTCTCTCAAATTGGGATGCTTAGAGAACTTGCCTCTCTTTTCTCATCTCTGCCCTGGTGTTGGCATCTGTCACCAAGAGAAAGTGATAAATATATACGAGTAACTACCGTTATGACTGGGAAGTGGATGTGAATTCTCAGCTGCTAGAATTTCATTCATTGATTCATTCAGAAAAATACTTATTAAACACCTATCATGTGCCAGGCACTGAGTTAGCTGCATGATCCTTGTCTTCCAAGAGCTTGCATTCTAGCAACCAAAAAGAAGGAAGATAGAGAAGAGAGCAAACAAGCAAATACAATAAATATAGAGTGTATAAGTGTCTATAAGAGACATGAATGAAAAAATGAATTTTGGAAATATTTTTAAAAGGGCTAGTTTCGGCTAAGGTGTTCAAAACCTCTTTGAGGCAGATAACGTTTAAAGGTGAGAGCTGAAGAAGAAGAGATGGAAGCGAGTGCTGGGCAAAATACAGTACCTGATATTCACAGCTAAGTCTTACTGAACACTTAGGATTTGCTGGGCGCTCTTCTCAATATTTTACATCCAATTTTCAGGACAACTCTCTGACACTGACACTATTATTTTCCTCATTTTCCATATGGATGAGGAAATGAATGTCATCACAGAGAGCTTAAGTGATTTGCCCAAAGCCACCAGCTGGCAAGTGGTATGATCAGAAGGCAAATCCTGGCTGCAAAGTACAGGAATATAAGCATCACACTATATTCCCTCTATGGCAAGGAGACCATGATATTGGAAAGAAGCTGATGTGTTTTAAGAAATCCTGATGATCTGTATAGGGGGAATAGAGTCAAAACCTAAAACTAGACAAACAAACTGAGACCAGATTTTGCATGGTTTTATAGATTGGGTAACAAAGTTGGACTTTTTCTAAGTGTACTGAGAAGTCACTGGGGGATTTTATTTATGTATTTTTAATTCCAGTGTAGTTAACATACAGTGTTAAATTAGTTTCAGGTGTACATTATAGTGATCCAACAATTCTATATATTACTCAGTGCTCATCATGATAAGTGTACTCTTAATCCCCTTCACGGATTTCACGAATCCCCCCTCCAACTCATTGGGAGATTTTAAATAATATGATATAGTTTAATAACTTATGTTTTAAAAATCTCATTCTTCATGCTGCTATGTGGAGAACAGATTTAAAGGGGAAAAAGAAGGAAAAGAGGCCAGGCGAGGAAAATGGCTATAATCCAGAAGGTAGATGAGGGTGGCCCCAACAAGATGGAAACAGATGAAAAAGGGAAAGAAGTAGATGATTTCAAGGTACATTTTGAAGGCAGAATTCACAGGATTTGCTAACAAGTTAGTAGAATAGGAGGAAAGAAGGGAATGACTTATAGGAATCTAGTTTGAATAAGAAGGTAAATAGTTTCTATTTACTGAAGCAGACAGATAAGGATAATTATGTTTATTACTTACCATGTTCTGGGGAATGGAGTTGACTTTAGCATCCAAAGACACAGAGTTGAACAAAAATCAAACCTTATTCACAAGAGCTAACAGTTTGAAGGGGGAAAGAAAAAAATCATTCATTATGGAAAATGTAATTTCATATCAGAATCATAATGTAGGGGCGCCTGGGTGGCACAGTGGTTAAGCGCCTGCCTTCGGCTCAGGGCGTGATCCCGGCGTTATGGGATCGAGCCCCACATCAGGCTCCTCTGCTGTGAGCCTGCTTCTTCCTCTCCCACTCCCCCTGCTTGTGTTCCCTCTCTCGCTGGCTGTCTCTATCTCTGTCGAATAAATAAATAAAATCTTTAAAAAAAAAAAATAAAAAAAAAAAAAAAAAAAAAAAAAAAAAAGAATCATAATGTAAAACTGGATGCAGCAAATGACAAGCTAAAAAATGTGTTATGGCATGCCTTTAATTTGATACTTGGGCCCATCCCTTGAGACTTTCAAAGCAGTTGTCAGTCATCTGAAGTAGGACCATTTCAATGGCTATTTTGAACAATGAGGTAAATTATGCTAACAGTGTGCCCACTGTATTCTAAATAATTACAGTCTTTTGGACAGAGGTATTGCTCTATACATAATTACGGGATTTTAGAACATGCATTTTCTTGATAGCTAAAAATACATGCACTCAAATCTGTATCTTTGCATACCCTGATTTACTTAAACTTCTAGAACAAAGAAAGATTAAAGCACATTAATAAATGAAAAATTTTTAATTCAATTAAGTAGAATAGAAACATTTTATTGCATGGAATAGGTATTTTTCAAAGTATTATCCAACTACCCATCATTTGTATAAACTACAATATCTTATAAATTATCTTTATAGTTTTTCAAATATGCCTGTATTTACATTCTAAATAACAATCCTGATGAATTATGTTCCATTTAAGAAAAGTACATCTGTTCTAAGGCATTAATAGTCATAGCTAAATTCTTAATCAATTACAAACATATTTCTCCCATTACTGATTTAAAATTACCCTCCCCCTTCAGAACAACGAAGAAACTAACTTTAGCCACCCAGGCAGTAAGACAGCAAAGTAGAGAGGCTGGGCATTTCTACAAAGAAAAATAACAGAGCAATTTCTCAAAGTGTAAGACATCTGTAAACAACAGGAAAACAGAAAAACAGATTGTATTATACCCACACAATGGAATAATAATCAGCAATAAAAAGGAGCAAACTACCAATACAGACCGTATTTCTACTGCTACATGGATGAATCTGAGAACACTGAGAGAGTACCTATGGTGTGATTCCATTTTTATAAAGTTCTAGGTCAGGTAAAGCGAAACTGTGATGATAGAAATAAGTGGTTGCACCTCACTGTAGGATTAACAGAAAGGTCATGAGAAAACTTCCTGAAATGGTGTAACATTCTCGACCTTTTATACAAGTGTATGCAATTATCAAAACTCAACAAATTGGAACACTTAAAAACTATACATTTTTGTGTATAAATTATTCATGGTTTTTTAAAGCAATCAAAAGTTACTTTTTAGTAACCTAAAAAAAAGAATGCTTGGGATAGATTGATAAAAGGCAAAGTAGTCCATACTTATTAAAAGTCCTCTCTAGAATTTTTAAATAACTATCTTCTGAAATTCTCTTGTTGTATTATTATTATCCTTTTAAAATTAAAAGAACAAGAATTACTGGATATCCAATAGATATCACATCATGTTTTATAGCCTTTCTACTGATGGAGGTATTTAATATTCTTTTCCAGAGAGATCACCTAACACTTTGATATTTCTTCTAGGGATGCAAGATTCCCTCACTTGGAAAAAAAAAAAAAAGCCCTGCATGATCAATTTTGGAAATAATGAAAGCTCCTGTTTCTCATTCTGACTTTTTCAATTCTTTTCATGGAACACTTAACTCAATTAAAGTTGTTGACATGCCACAGTCCAATTTTTAATGTCATGATGCAGAGATTGACCTCTTTTACTCCAGGGTGTTCTTTTATTAATCATGTTTATATGGTGCCTGTTGGCTCGACTCAGAATGACAGGCCCCTTGTCGTGACTGCCTGTTAATTAAGTGATTTTACCAGAAACATCCCTTCAATATGGCAGGACATGGAACACTGAAACAAACACTAAGATTTAATGTTTTGAAATTCAGATGTGCTATGTTCATTAAAAATTAAATAACAGTGAGCCCTCTTATTAAGTTATTACCCATTGAATATGAGATTAATATGAAAGAGATGATGACAGCTGCCTGCCCACATCTGACAAGGGTCCTGTCTGAATGGAGAGTTCCAGAATAACATTCTTTCCCATGGAAGTACCTCTCAAATTAGAGGCAGAAGGCCATCGTAAGTAGTACCCTGATAAAATTGCCAGTTCAATTTCACTTAAAATATCTTCAAAGAATTTGCACAAGTGTTTTATTAAAAAAAGAGAGAGAGATATGCATACAGTGTGGTATATCCAGGAGGGTTATTATAATTTTTTCATCTACAAAGACATTAGCACACCATGAACGCAGATTGACCTTTTGCCCTATACCAATTTGCTCTTCTTCTCAACAGGACAGCGAGTCAATTGCAGAAGTCCCCTGATGAGAAGAGCAGACTTTAGTATGCCTGATATATGCTGTTTAAGTTATAGGTTGTAGAGGTCTGAGAAAAAGCTGGAAAATGGAGTTGGAGCTATATAAGAGATAAAAAGAAGGATCACTTTCATAGCCCAATTGACTTTGTAAATAATGCTGGACTCCCTGGGGGGATTTATATTGTTACCACTAAATTTACATTTTAAAAATCTCTAGAATTTGCTTGCTTGTGAAGCTTTAACCTGAAACATAAATCCTACCCAATTATAACATGTGAAAAAGTGGTTGCTAGCTAAACAGTAGATCTCATTACACAGAACATGGTATTTTATCTTTGTATTACTATCATTGTTTTCCCCAACTGTGTTCGATTTAAAACTTGCTTTATTTTTTTAAGGAAAGACCTAGTCTCCATGATATAAGCACCTATTATTTCTACATAATACTGCTGATGTGTGTGAAAATAAAAAGAAATCCATGGTAGGCAACCAAAGAAAGTAAACCTGTAAACTAACATCCTTTCTTCAAAATATGTTTCTATCACCTCACTGAACTGGATTAAAAAACAAAAACAACTCACCTTGTCCTTTATTTCAGGTAGTTTATTAGCCTGTTGTCATGTTGATAGGGTGTATTATGTTACAGATTATTATTTGTGCATGGAATAGCAGTCTCACTGATTATAGAGCAAAATCTCATTTTGGGGACCGGGTCTAGATCAATGTCATGATACAGAAAAAATCATTTTTCCTCATTATTTGAAGGACTGTCCAAAAATACTACAAGGATACTACAAGAAAAGAAACTTAAGGATACATCAACTATCTTCCAGGAATGAATTTAAGTATGAGAAGAAAATAAACTATTTCACAGAAGGAGAAGAAAATCTTAGTAAATGCCACCCACGGAGGGAATCTATTCTGTTCCAAGGACCATGTATGAAAATACATATAAAGATAGAAGTTTTAGTCTTTACCTTTGAGAAACTCTGATGCTAGTTAGAAAGATACAATATGCAGCTTTAAACATTAGGGAAACTTGGAGAGATATTTATAGCAGAAGAAACCCTATGGTAAAAAGCATAACTACATGTTTTTATTAGAAAAATACAGACTGAGGAATAGACTTTCTCTTCCTTGTGGATATCAGAGGAGTGATAATTGTGATTTGAACCTTCAAGAAAACAGAATTTCAATTAGGACACAAAGAAAGCAAAATCCTCAGAAAGAAGAGCAAAAATTAGGGAATAAGCATGCACTATGAAAGTTCTTTTTAAATGCCAAAAGTTTACTTAAAGTTGAAGGTTTATGAAGATTGAACTGAGTGGTGATAGCAAAGGAGAGCAGTGTGAGTTAGGAAGAGACAGCTGAGAAGCAGCAGTCGATGTATTTGAATGGATAAAGTAGGACGAGTCACATGAGGAAAACAGATAAATTTGATCATAAATCTTCATAAAACATTAGGAAGCTTTTGTAGGTCTTAAGTAGGAAGGAGGATTATAAGAGCAGTGCTTTATTTATATTCACCTATCAACTGTGTGCAAGGTGGATTGCAGCAAGAATGCACTGGAGGCAAGGATACTGGTTATAAAGCTACTGCAGCATTTGTTTGACAACATAAGAACCTGGAATATCCTGGCTCAGTTCACAAGTTTGGTCTAGGCACTACACTGGACTCTTCCAGCTTCACAAGTGCAATGAGAATGTTGGGGATATGCTGTTGGGGAGGTAAGAGAAGAGGCATTTAGCCCATCCTAGGTGAGAAAAAGGAAGGTCTCTTGAGTAGGTTATATTTGAACTTAAGTCTTGAAGGTTGTGGGAGAATTACAATGGCTGGAGGGAGGAATAAGTGTAGAGGAGGAAAACCATAATATAATACAAAGAACAAATGCAGTCTTTTGGGTCATCTTATGGGGCTTGGTATTGATTTTATAGATGAAAGAATACCATTCTAATTTTAAGAGTGTTATGGTCAGGTTCGTGTTTTAGAAGTTTCCTCTAAGGCATAAATTAGGACAAGGTGAGGCTAGAAAGAAGAAATCTAGTTGGGATACTGTTAACATAATCCTGATGTGAAACAGCATTAACCTGTGCAGAATAACAGTGATGAAAAACTGAGGAAAGACTCTAGAAATATTTCAGAGATCAAATGGAAAGGATTGTGGGGTTTATGGGATAAGAAAAGTAAAGAAGGAGATTCAGTCTTGAACATGTCTCATCTGAGGCACCTACACAACTTAAATGGATAAATAGAGCAGGCTGTAATAAATCTGAACATCAGTGGAGTGGTCAAGACAAGATATAAACGTTTGGGAATCATTAGCATTTAAGCAATTATAAAATGATGAGTGAGAATGAGATTTCTAAGAAAAGGAATGTAGCCTGAAGAGAGCAGAAGGAATAAGGCAACAGAGCAGTTAAGGGATAAAGAAGAAGAAATGTAGAAGTAGGCAGAGAAGAAACTGGCAAAATTGTAGGATGAAAACTGGTTAGAAGTGATAAAATAGAAGTCAGAAGAGGAGAGAACCACCAGAAGATCAACAAAGAGAAACCTTGTGCACAAGATATAAGAGAAAGTAGTGACTGATGTGATTCAGAAGTGATCTTGAAAAATTCAGTTGTAATTCCTCACAAGGACTTGCGTCCAGGGAGCTGGGACAAACATGCTAACACTGATAGAAAAAGCATTTAAGGTAGATGAGCCTAAGAGAGGTTTTATGGGTGTGAGTTTTTTGCCAGTCCTCATTTTCTAGCCTGCCAATCGATGTGAGTCTACAAAATACTGTATAGTTTGCGATTCAGTAGCATTAAAACTCAAATCCATCCCTATGTTCAAGGACTGTTAGGCTCAATCAAGGAACTCTTAACACTTGGTAGACTTCACAAATCAGAAGGAACAAGACAATTTCCACGAAGGACTGTGATTCTTATAGTTGTTTCCTTTCCTCACTTTATAATGGTACCATTAGTTAGACTTCCAGACACTACACAAAGTGAAACCATTCACTCAGACTGACATTTATACAGGCTAATCAAATGGCTGTGAGGTATAGCAAATAACTAACCACAGTACCTGACACTAGTGGGAAAAAAGTCATAAAATACATTCACAGTATATGCTAAAAAGCCAACAAGTAAGGTTTTTCTCAACAATGAGAGATACAGAGAAAGGTAATTATGCAGGCAATTCAACACCTACTGAAGTATATGTGCTAAAACCCCTTCTATCTCGCCTCCATGTATAAGACATTCTACAGCAAAAGTGAGCTTAAATCAGTGACAAGTTCAACACATGTGCCCCCTCCCTTCCCGTTGCTAGGTGAAAGCCACTTGGCCACACTTTCTCACTTTTTGCAAAGCTGAGGGGATGAGGATACCTTTGAAAGAGTCATATTCAAGGAGAAGCTAGACGACAGGAGTGTGTAATACCACTGAAGATGCTGCCCTCAGCATCACCCTTCTCTTCAGCATGCTTCAAATGGAAGGCAATGACAGGCTGCACTGATTGATACTGGAACCTCCTGGTGGCCTCACACAGCAAAATAAGTGATTCTGAGGCTATCTCTAGAGCATTGACCTTTTTTTTTTAATTGTAGCTATATCTAGAGATTCATAAAACTAAACAGATTCATGAAAAGTGAAGGAACAACTGAAGAATACCAAGAGGAATATCCTCAAATTAGGTGTGAAATCTACTATGTGGCATGATGTTCTTTAAAACAAAAGAATGAAAAAACTTTATTCGGATCTTCTCCTTTTTTTATTTGTTTTTTATCTTTGAAGTTTGTATTTAAATTCCAGTAACAGTTAACATACAGTGTAATATTAGTTTCAGGAGTACAATACAGTGATTCAACATTTACATACATCACCTGGTGTTCATCACAAGAAGTCCCCTCCTTAATCCCCATCACCTATTCCACCCATCCCCCCCTCCCCTCTTGGAACCACCAGTTTGTTCTCTGCAGTTAAGAGACTATTTCTTGATTTGCCTCCCTCTCTCTTTTGTCTTTCCCTTTGCTCATTTGTTTTGGATCTTCCCTATTTCTTTCATGCCCAGCAATCAGTAAAGCCAAACACAAGAAGTGTTAAGTAAACTACTCAAACCACTTTATTCTGCAGAGTTCATAGGTTCCAGATGTTCAGTCACTTGAAAATAATACTTTGCACCTCAACAGCACCTTTAGGTCAAGGGTCTTGGAGTATTTACAAACATGAATTGCCCCTACAAAACTCTGTGAATCTGCCCATGTTGTTGACTGGCTATCTTTGGAGAGATTTAGCAGAACTGTGACCTACTGCACTACAAGTCACTTGTGGACGCAGAAATAACTCCCACGACCTTCTGCTGACTGTGCTCTGTTCAAAACATGATTTGACATCTCTGCCCTCATTTTGAATCACTGGTTTCTTCAAATATTAGGAGACGATATAGCCTCAAAGATAGAAAATACGTGAAAGTAAAATATTGAAGCTGAAGACAAAAAAAAAAAATACTGCAACTATTTAAGGATGCCCAAAATACTACTTCAGGGTTCATGTGTTCTCAAATCTGAAGCATGAGCATTTTTTCCAAATTCATGTAGGAAATTCACTTGTTATTTCTTTCTCTTTCTGTCTCTCTCTCTTACATTTTGAATTTTTTAATAAAAGAGAAAAAAAAAACTCTAATGATCCCCTGGAATACTTCTTTCCCAAAAACACAGTGAAGAAACTTCAAGAAAATAAAATGGCACCTAGGTACCAAAGTAAATGACATGAAGTTTAGGAACAAAATCATGCACACTCTCTCTCACAAAAAGTTTTTATTTTATTTTTTAAGAATTTTTAAACCCTCACTATTTACAAGTTATTTAATATGAATGCTAAAAAGTCCAGCTATCAATGTCTTGTTTTACAGCAGATTGGAAGTGCAAATTTGAGGGAAAGTAAATCGGTGACTAGTGGCAGGTAAACAAATTATGAGCAAACTTCTTTTTCAGAAAATACAAGAAGCTCAAGATCTTTTCCAGATGTTTTCATTTTGCTAACAAATATTTTCTTTTAAAGAAAACTATATCAGTTCTCTATTATTGCATAATAAATTATCCCAAAACGGAGCAGCTTAAAACAGCACACATCTATTTCTTACAGTTCCTATGGATAGGAAATCCAGACTGCAGCTCAGCAAGTCCTCTGTTTAAGGGTCTCTCAGAAGGCTGCAATCGTGATTCAACTGAGCAAGGTCTGCTTCCAAGCTCACTGAACGGTTATTGCGAGGATTCAGTACTTCCCAGTCTGTTGAATTGAGGGATTGAGCTCCTCAGTAGTTATTGGACTGAGGGTGTCTTCAGTTCCTTGCCACATAGACTTCTCTGAATTAGTCAGGGTTCTCCAGAAAAACAGAACACATAGGATTTATACAACTATAGAGAGTTTTATTTTAAGGAATTGGCTCATGCCATCGTGGAGACTGGCAAATTCAAAATCTGCAGGGCAGACTAGGCAGACTAGAGACCGAAAGAAGAGTTGATGTTTAAGCTCCAGTCTGAAGACTGTCTGCTGGTAGAACTTCCTTTTCCATAGGCAACCTTAGTCTTTTCTCTTAAGGCCTTCAATTGATTGGACAAGGCCCACCCACATTATCTACTTTACTTAATCTGCTTTACTCAAAGTCTACTGATTTAAATGTTAATCACATCCAAAAAATACCTTCAGAGCAATACTAGACTGATGTTAAGCCAAACAACTGGGCACCATAGCCTAGCCAAGCTGGAAAATTAGCCACCACAATTTCCAACGTAACAGTTTCCTTCATCAAAACCTGAAAACCAAGAAGTCAATAAAGAATCTGCTGGAAAATTGGGACTAAGAGTTTTCATAATCTAATTGCAGAAATTTTGCCATATTCTATTGGTTAGAAGCAAGTCACTAGGTCCAACCCAAGCTCAAAGGGAAGACAATATACAAACCCACGAATACCAGGAGACAGGTATAATGGGGGGCCATCTCAGAAGTCTGCCTACCATATTACCCCAATTCAAAAATTCTTATTTATAAACTTTGTATTAATAGCTTTTATTTTACTTAAAAATCATTGTTTACTTAAGATTTAGAAAACACGGAAAGCTACCAAAATTCCACAGTTTAGAGACAACACTTTTAATAATCCTTATTACTTTTTAGGGAGTCGGGACTATACTATAAAATATAACATTAACCATAGACTTTATCATAATTGAACAGTAGTTCTTCTTGATCTTTACATATAATCTGCTATAGGCAAAAATCCTTGGCATATTATTACACAGGGCAGGTTAACAATGAAATACTAGAAGGACATAAAAATTGAAAGGCCATGTGGTCTAGTAGTTTTCAAGCCTTTTTTTTACTGTGGTAAAATATCCTTAAGATTATGTTTCTCATTTTAACTATTTATAAGTATAAAATTCAATGGTATTAAATATATTCACAATGCTGTGCAACTTTCACTACTATTTATACCCACAACTTTTTCATGATCCCCAACAAAAACTTTATACCCGTTAAACAAAAACTCTCCCTGCTCCACTTCCCCTAGCTCCAGGTAAACTCTATTCTACTTTCTGTCACTATGAATTTGACTATTCTAGGTGCTTCATATAAGTGGAATTGTATAATATTTCTCCCTGTGAGTCTGACATTTCACTAAACATAATGTTTTCAAGTCAAACCATATTGTTCCCATATCAAAATTTCATTCCTTTTTTATGACTGAATAATATTCCATTGTACACATATACACATTTTGTTTTTCCATTCATTTGTTGATGGAACCTTAGACTGTTTCCATCTTTCTGCTATTGTAAAGACTGTTGCTATGAAATGGGTATACAAATATCTGTTTGAGTCCTTGTTTTCCACTGTTTTATATATATATATATATATATATATATATATATATATAAAATTGCTTGGTCTTATGGTAATTCTATGGTTAGCCTTCTGAGAAACTACCAAACTGTTTTCCACAGTATTCCCAGACTTTTGAATTTAGTAAACCAGGAAATAATGAACAAACACACACACACACACACACACACACACACGAATCAGCATAGGGTTGTTCCTAATTTTGCCAAGAAGCAAAGACATTAAAAATGAATAAATAAAAATTTTCTCTTCTATTACATATAAAACAAAGTGCTGCCACCAGAAAGGTAGGAAAAACATGATCTCAGAATAAAGAATGAGTTTAAATTTTCTCTTTTTTGTTCTTTTAAATATGTATTTCGAATTTTATTATTTTCTCTTTTTTGGTTTTGTTTTAGATTATTGAAAATCTTGTTGGAGCCAGGCATTAGTCCGTGAGGTGACATTTCTAAACCACTGATCTAACTGAACACAACTCCTGTTTTAAATGAGAAGCAAAAGCCAGGAGAGACTAACACATTTCTCAGAGATCACAAGGCTACTTAGAGATATAGAACCAGGACCATAACTTGTTGCAAACTCAGTTGGGTTCATCATCCCCTCATTTCAACCAAATAGCCAGAGACTTGGATGAGAAAAATCAAAATAGTAATACCAACAGCAGCAGCAGTAGCAGTAGTACACCCAGCAGCTGCCAAAAGTGATTAAATTGAAAATTAGAATCTAGAAACGTCCCGTATTTAATCTTCTGAAATTTGGCACTATTCTTCAAAAGTCTGCCAAAATACTAAATTTCTGTTCAGTCTTCCTCTTGTTTCTTTTGCATGGTTAGTCCCTTCCACCAACACTCTCAGCCCGACCTCCAGTCATCTGTCCAGAAGGTGCTATAATGGCACCCCTCTGCCACTGGGCTCCTATCACAGTCCTTTCCAAACCCACAGCCCTGTGTTGATCAAAATGTGGGTAATTCCAGCCTTTTAAAATCACCATCTTTTTCACAGTTTTCAATTTGCTCTAATAATTCTTGGACCAGAAAAGTCCTCAAAACACCAAAGGTGCTCAAAGTGTAAAAAAATTCATTCCCACACTTTTTCAGAACATGTATTGTTTTCCCAGTTAAAATTACAGAGTTGTGATTAGAATATCACAACTTAGCTCCTTACATTTTAGATTTTTTTATCACAAACAAGTCTCATTTATTTTAAGGATTCAAGTCACACAAATTATGTTCTTTACAAAGTATGTTCTTTGACCAATGTAATTATAATAGAAATAAATAAGACAAAAATTTCTGGAAAATATCCATATATTTGAAAAGTAAACAATCACAATCTATGGGTTAAAGAAGAAATTAAAAGAGAAATCAGAAAGTATTCTGATGAATGAAAATGATAACAGAATGTATAAAAATCTATGGGATGCTGTTAAAATAGTAAATAACTATACTGGAAAAGAAATGTCAAATCAATGATGTCAGTTTCCACCTTAAAAAACTAGAAGAAGAACAGAAAACGTAATCCAAAGTAAGCAGAAGAAGCTATAAAGATTAGAGTGGGTAGCAATGAAACCAAAAGTAGAAAATTTTAGATTCTAAATGTTTTCTCCTTAAGTCATAAATAGTAAGTGCTAATAACTGGAAATTATAGTTAAAATCTGCAAGTGCCCACACCAAGCTATAGCTAAAAGCACCCAGAAAAACACTCTAAATCAGGTATTCCAAGAATACATGCCAGACATCCTGAGTAGGAATTTCTAAGGGAGTGGCCAGGGAACCTGATTATGATAAAAGATCTCAAAAGATTTTGATATACAAGAAGATTTGGGAATCAATAGTCTGACAAAAGTGACCCAAAAAAAGGTAAATACAGAAGTGTGCAGGAAATGACAGATGTAATTTATTATTAAATTGATTCTCTTGGCTGGAAATACAATAAAATATCCCCCTGCAATTTCTAGTATATACATAAAATGGATTAAATTGGTTAATGAATTTATCTGATATGCCACCTTTGCAAAGTTTCCCGTTGAGTGATTGATGGCTGAGCAGAACTGAATTCCTGAGGGGAAAATAGTGACTTACACATGCATCAGAAAATGAGACCTTTGGTTAACTGTTTAAAGTCATTTATCAAAAATATTTTATATCACACAGAGCACTTTACCAGAATACAGATATGTACAAAAGCACAACCAGTGGAGAGGCGCTGCTCCCGAGAAAGGGTAGAACGTTGGCAACTAAGGACAGTGGAGAGCCAGCTCAGGATCTCATGAGACTTGGGGGAGGCAACTGTCCATTGGTCTTTCACATTTCTGCATGTCTTCTGCGCAGAGGCATTGATAGCTTTTGTTCTTGACTATTTTTTTTTTCAAGGATGTTTTTATAGCAAAGAGCCCTGGATGGTGAAGGATCTCCATCTGGTGCACGAGGCAGTTTGGTTCCTGACCAGAATAAGAAAGATAGCATATCTCCCTAGGGCAAAAGCGGGCAACTTGGCTTGTTCCACTTCATAATACTAGGATTTCTTTAAACTCGGGATTCCTCAGCTGTGACACACGCCCACTGAGTTCAAAACACCCCCATGTATCACCCGTCAGGACTGTCGGACAGGAGAACTAATGCAAACTGAAGCTCGGGCCACCGGCTCTTCTGGGAGTTGTAAAGTCCTTTGTCTCTAACCCAAAAGTCTGTATCCTCTGCCAACATCCATGAAGTTGTGGCAGACCAAGTTTTTAACTTGCAATTTGAGTAACATCTCTAACTCCTCCCCATTCTTGACAGATTCTTACATTTCTAAGTTTTGCTTTCTATCTGATTTCATCTCTCTCTGCGCTTCTTGCCATTTCTCATTTCTGTTGCCACCTTCCGATAAAGAATTATTAATTGACCTCTACTTTAACACCAGCACTACCCTATGCAGTGTGAGAGCAGGAACTTCAAATGGAATGACTGAACCACTGAACCAGTTTTCGCCTGAACACAAGCATATTCTGTGGCAGTGGACGCTGCGTCACTAACTCTAAGAGACGCTCTAGTGCTGTCCTTAGCTGCGTGAAAGCGAGATGGCTGATTTTTCTGACCATTTATGGTTCTACTGAAGGTAGAGAGCCAATGGTACTTCATGTGGTTTTACCGAAATTCTCTGTCCCCAGACAGTGGTCATTTTAAACATAAAAGCTCTGACCAGCACTTTACACTGGCAGCAGAAGTGTAAAGGGCATTAGGTAGCTAAGGACTAGGTTGAAGTATTTTGAGCATAAAATAGCTCCACGTGGAGCTAAATTGTCATGGCAGCTTTGCTTCACAAGAGATGAAATCCATGACCAGTGCTTCCCCTTTAATCTCCCCATCATATCTATGGAAAGTAAAAGAGCAAATATCATTATTTTCATGCTATAGAAACTGATTGACAAAGTAGGAAAGTAATCTACTTGCTGTTACATTAATCACTGGCTTAGCTGAAATTTTCTGCAATTGACTTCTTTTTCCANAGCACTGGCTAAGCTGAAATTTTCTGCAATTGACTTCTTTTTCCAATAGTTTGAAACCTACTCATTTTAATGCTAAAGAAAAAAAGAATATATATAGTTTCCAAATCTTTAGCCTAGAGACAAGACTTGCAAAAACTGACAGGTGGGAGTTCTACATGCCATAGAAAAATAAAGATTGTTTTCTCTTCACATGTCTATAAGGCAAATTGTTTTTAAGGCTGGAAGTGGAAAATCCATAAAGAATAGATTGGTCAAAGTTAATTTTGATTCCTTGGGGGATCATTTAATTAACAAAACAATTCACCATTCAATCAACAAATATTTGCGAAGTGTCTGCAATGAGCCCAGCACTGTTAGATGCTGGGGATTCACTGCTGGTTAAGACGCTCGCTGATAACAATCTGGGCTGCCTGGTAGAGGTGATGAAGTTTGCTGCAGAATTAGCCAAATAGGTGGCTATGGATGCACGAAGGTGATGGGTGCACAAAGCGTCATCCATAAGAAGACACAGTAGCTTTCAAAAGTTATAATCCTGAGAATCTAAATGGATGATGATGTTAGTTTTGAAAATATGGAGAAATCTGTCTTCATTATTTAGCTTATAAAGCTATTCTTACATAAAGTCACATATATTTAGCTTATCAAGCTAGAGTCTTCAGTGTGCATAATACATCCTTAAAAACCAATTTTGATGTAGTTACAATATCAGTGACAGAAGTATTAAATATGTTTTACTTCTTTTTAAAAAGACAGGTTATCTTATATTGATAATTAGAAAATGTCAAAGATACTAATTATACCCTATACTACACACATTTAATGGGTTTAGTGGATAAAAAATGTTATTTTGACAGACTCTTAACATGTTTTATATAAAGGATTGTATAAAAATTGTGTTTGATTTGTCAATAAATGAATCAATTCTACAGCTCCAGGAAGGTACCACACCAACATGTCAAACTATTGTTATTAAATATATGAATTAGGATTCAAATTGGATATAATTTATGCATACAGATTATGTTGTGAAGGGAAAAGTGACTTTTATTCCATTCTAAAATATTTTGTTTGAACTAAAACAAAACAAAACAAACTAACAAACAAAAAAAACGCCACCATGATCTGTCAAAGACTTATTCTGTGAGTGAATAATCACTATTCAGAGATATATAAATCCTTGATTCAGGGAGAATCTGTGACTGTAGCTCATTCCTGAGAATAGCTGTGAGGAAGGTGAAATTTGAAAGCTGACTTCCCACCTTCCTTCTCTTTGCCCATCTCTGGAACTAAAAATTCAAAGGAATGCCCTCCTCACCCTACCATCACATACTGTGCCGAGATACACAGGCATGCCAACCAGACAGTACTCTTCATTCTGAACACACCTTCCCTCAGCCTTATTCACATAACACTTGTAATTCCCATGGAGTATAAATCATACTTCATTGCTTTGTCCTGACATAACACCAAGAAAGTGAGACTTCAAACTCTAGCACAACTCATTCAGTGTCTAAACGCTGCCCCAAGAGATATCAACTTACGAGCATGTCTACCTCCATACTATGGACTAAAATATGTGCCCCCAAAATCCATATTCTTATTGAAGCTCTAACCCCGAAGGTAGGGCCTTGAGGAAATAATTAGGTTTGGATGAAACCATATAGGACCCTCACAATGGGATTAATACTCCCAGAAGAAACCAGAAAGCTTACTCTCCTCCACCTCTACTTTATACCATGTGAAGATGCAGAGAGAAGGCCGATACCTACAGAAGAAAAGAAAGTTCTCACCAGAAAACAATCATGGTAAAAGCTTGATCTTGAATTTCTAGCCTCCAGACTGTCAAGAAAATAAATTTCTGATGTTTTAGCCACCCAGTTTACAGTATTTTGTTATGGCAGCCTGAGCTGACTAAGAAAGTGCTACATGCCAACAAAGTGGTGCCAGCACCCAAGGGTAGTTGTCCCAGTGGAGTTGAGCGCACAGGCCATAAGAAGCAAAAGACTCAGAATCTGAGGGGTGTACACGAAGAAACAGTAAAAGAGATCCAAGGGGTTCTGAGCAGAACTCCAACTGAATCCTCCTACTAGAGTTAGGAAGCAAGAAGAATTAAGTAGGAAGCAAATGATTCTGAGTGATTATCCAGAAAGCCTTGTTTATAGCTGTCTTTCAATGCAGGAAGAAGGCAGAGTAGCCACCACCTTTATTTTAAAGAAACAGTGGGGGGCGCCTGGGTGGCACAGCGGTTGAGCGCCTGCCTTCGGCTCAGGGAGTGATCCTGGCGTTGTGGGATCGAGCCCCACATCAGGCTCCTCCTCTATGAGCCGGCTTCTTCCTCTCCCACTCCCCCTGCTTGTGTTCCCTCTCTCGCTGGCTGTCTCTATCTCTGTCAAATAAATAAAATCTTAAAAAAAAAAAAAAAAGAAACAGTGGGATATGGACCCCACTAGTAAAATGATAATGGATATCTGAAATATAATGTAATATAATGATTTCATAGTTCACAAAGTTGTAGGAAACTCTTCAGGGTATGGGCATTAACCTAAAAACCAAGATTTTTAAAACTCGGTCATATCAATACTTAGCACAACC
>NC_048220.1:123532695-123544588 GCF_002007445.2 Ailuropoda melanoleuca | reverse complement strand
TGGTCAAAGTTAATTTTGATTCCTTGGGGGATCATTTAATTAACAAAACAATTCACCATTCAATCAACAAATATTTGCGAAGTGTCTGCAATGAGCCCAGCACTGTTAGATGCTGGGGATTCACTGCTGGTTAAGACGCTCGCTGATAACAATCTGGGCTGCCTGGTAGAGGTGATGAAGTTTGCTGCAGAATTAGCCAAATAGGTGGCTATGGATGCACGAAGGTGATGGGTGCACAAAGCGTCATCCATAAGAAGACACAGTAGCTTTCAAAAGTTATAATCCTGAGAATCTAAATGGATGATGATGTTAGTTTTGAAAATATGGAGAAATCTGTCTTCATTATTTAGCTTATAAAGCTATTCTTACATAAAGTCACATATATTTAGCTTATCAAGCTAGAGTCTTCAGTGTGCATAATACATACTTAAAAACCAATTTTGATGTAGTTACAATATCAGTGACAGAAGTATTAAATATGTTTTACTTCTTTTTAAAAAGACAGGTTATCTTATATTGATAATTAGAAAATGTCAAAGATACTAATTATACCCTATACTACACACATTTAATGGGTTTAGTGGATAAAAAATGTTATTTTGACAGACTCTTAACATGTTTTATATATAGGATTGTATAAAAATTGTGTTTGATTTGTCAATAAATGAATCAATTCTACAGCTCCAGGAAGGTACCACACCAACATGTCAAACTATTGTTATTAAATATATGAATTAGGATTCAAATTGGATATAATTTATGCATACAGATTATGTTGTGAAGGGAAAAGTGACTTTTATTCCATTCTAAAATATTTTGTTTGAACTAAAACAAAACAAAACAAACTAACAAACAAAAAAAACGCCACCATGATCTGTCAAAGACTTATTCTGTAAGTGAATAATCACTATTCAGAGATATATAAATCCTTGATTCAGGAAGAATCTGTGACTGTAGCTCATTCCTGAGAATAGCTGTGAGGAAGGTGAAATTTGAAAGCTGACTTCCCACCTTCCTTCTCTTTGCCCATCTCTGGAACTAAAAATTCAAAGGAATGCCCTCCTCACCCTACCATCACATACTGTGCCGAGATACACAGGCATGCCAACCAGACAGTACTCTTCATTCTGAACACACCTTCCCTCAGCCTTATTCACATAACACTTGTAATTCCCATGGAGTATAAATCATACTTCATTGCNCTCATTGCTTTGTCCTGGCATAACACCAAGAAAGTCAGACTTCAAACTCTAGCACAACTCATTCAGTGTCTAAATGCTGCCCCAAGAGATATCAACTTACGAGCATATCTACCTCCATACCATGGACTAAAATATGTGCCCCCAAAATACATATTCTTATTGAAGCCCTAACCCCGAAGGTAGGGCCTTGAGGAAATAATTAGGTTTGGATGAAACCATATAGGACCCTCACAATGGGATTAATACTCCCAGAAGAAACCAGAAAGCTTACTCTCCTCCACCTCTACTTTATACCATGTGAAGATGCAGAGAGAAGGCCGATACCTACAGAAGAAAAGAAAGTTCTCACCAGAAAACAATCATGGTAAAAGCTTGATCTTGAATTTCTAGCCTCCAGACTGTCAAGAAAATAAATTTCTGATGTTTTAGCCACCCAGTTTACCGTATTTTGTTATGGCAGCCTGAGCTGACTAAGAAAGTGCTACATGCCAACAAAGTGGTGCCAGCACTCAAGGGTAGTTGTCCCAGTGGAGTTGAGCGCACAGGCCATAAGAAGCAAAAGACTCAGAATCTGAGGGGTGTACACGAAGAAACAGTAAAAGAGATCCAAGGGGTTCTGAGCAGAACTCCAACTGAATCCTCCTACTAGAGTTAGGAAGCAAGAAGAATTAAGTAGGAAGCAAATGATTCTGAGTGATTATCCAGAAAGCCTTGTTTATAGCTGTCTTTCAATGCAGGAAGAAGGCAGAGTAGCCACCACCTTTATTTTAAAGAAACAGTGGGGGGCGCCTGGGTGGCACAGCGGTTGAGCGCCTGCCTTTGGCTCAGGGCGTGATCCTGGCGTTGTGGGATCGAGCCCCACATCAGGCTCCTCCTCTATGAGCCGGCTTCTTCCTCTCCCACTCCCCCTGCTTGTGTTCCCTCTCTCGCTGGCTGTCTCTATCTCTGTCAAATAAATAAAATCTTAAAAAAAAAAAAATAAAGAAACAGTGGGATATGGACCCCACTAGTAAAATGATAATGGATATCTGAAATATAATGTAATATAATGATTTCATAGTTCACAAAGTTGTAGGAAACTCTTCAGGGTATGGGCATTAACCTAAAAACCAAGATTTTTAAAACTCGGTCATATCAATACTTAGCACAACCAGGCTNGGGCTTTATGTACAATGGGTGCACACACACAGACACACACACACACACACACACACACACACATATATATAGGGACCACTCTTCTTGTTTAATATAAATGGGCCAGTGTACGTATATACACATATATATACATATATACATGTGTGTATATATGCATATATAATACTCCTGGTTAATAAACAGTGGAAATAGATTAAATGATTCACACCTGGCATCTANATTAATACTCCCAGAAGAAACCAGAAAGCTTACTCTCCTCCACCTCTGCTTTATACCATGTGAAGATGCAGAGAGAAGGCCGATACCTACAGAAGAAAAGAAAGTTCTCACCAGAAAACAATCATGGTAAAAGCTTGATCTTGAATTTCTAGCCTCCAGACTGTCAAGAAAATAAATTTCTGATGTTTTAGCCACCCAGTTTACCGTATTTNCCCTTTGCCCTTTCTCTTCTAGCTGTTTTTAGCCATTAGGAGGCACACGTTGGCAATTTGAGGGCACAGGAGTGTAAGCTGGGATATTTTTCCTGCCAGCTCTCTTTCTGCCAGGTGTTTATGAGTTGGGGGAAGCCCTACAGTGAAGGCACCATTCATCTAAGGCAGCTCTCCCCATACAGCTTCCCATTTGGGTTAGAACTAGCGATGGTAAGGACAATTCTGTCACTCTTCTTAGGGCATTTCAATCTCTTGTAGGTTTCTTTAATCTACACTAACACCTCTGGCAAATTACCTCAAGCTATCAAGTGTATGTGTATGTACCATTGGACTAATCACTAATGTGACTAAGAATTACTTTGCCAAGAATCAAAAGACAAAAGTTTCATGGAGTAGACTTATTTGTAACATATCACTGATATGCAGTACATTTATAATAATCCTAGAATAGCCAAAATAGAAAGAAAATCATTATTTTCCTTTTTTATTAGATTGGCATTCTGTATGTTAGTATTCCTAATAAGTAAACACTATTCCAAAATCATTTCCGCTAGGAAAACATTTCTGAGGATCATTGGACAATGATGCCATCACCAAAGAATGATGATCTCCAAATTTCCTCCACCTATTATTTTTATTCACAAAATACACATCTATGCTACCAAACCTGATGATATTTATGCACCTTTATCTCTTCAGTATCATTCAAATTCATTGAAAGGTAAAGAACTTACTGGACTTGAATCAAAATAATTTTTGAAAGACAGGATTAAGCAAATCTGTGTACTTTCATTACTATTGGACTTCTCAGAGCCCACACTGCTTTGTGCTGTGCATTGTGCATTTTCAAAAGGAGCTACGTTGCTATGCAGTGCTCTTCAGATATGTATGACCACAGAACTTTTCATTGTTTTCATGAAATACCTATTAACATCTCTCTTGCAAAATGACGATTTGGCAGAACTCTGTTGAGAAATAGCACACTAGTGAGTAATGGCTCTCAGTGTACACATCTCAGCCACCCCCTGGGATGTCAGCATTTGAAGGCAGAGAGACTGCCTCTCTGCTGTCACACTAAACCCTGCACTTCCTTCTATACGAAGGAAGTCGCCTTGTGATTCTCTATGGCAGCCTCCACTTACTCATTCTTAGCACTCATCACTCTCCACAATATTATTTGTATGTATCTCTCTTGTCCCGCATTCCCCTGCCAGTCTTATGCAAACATCAACCAGGAAGAAACTTCATCTGCCTTGTACTCTGCTGTACAATGCCTGGCATCCAGTAAATATTCAAAAGAATGAATGACTCATACAGAAGACATGGTCAATATTTTGTCAGTTTGGTACAATTCAGCCCATGTGTATTCGTAGGCTGACTCACTCAAACCACCAGAGAACCTACTAGTCCCGGGGTGAAATCATTCTGCTTAATGTGTGGGAGGTTGCACAATCATGTTGATGAAGTTTTGTTTTTTGGCTTTCATTATATTTACAAACATAAATATTTTAATTATGCAGTACATCCACTATGCCATATATGATGCCTCCAGACAAGGCAGAGTGGTGAACGTATCTTTAAACTGAATACAACTACTGTTACTACTTCCTCTGTAACCGTATCGCTGTATTATGGAATATACGGCTCATGCATGCTTCAAGTACATTTGTGACAACGCTGATTAAAAGACACTGGATCAAAAGATGAGCTTAGGAGCAGAAAAAAAAAATTGCATTAATATTAGTTTTTCTTCTTAGTAGGCCTCTGCTGAGTAATTCTTTGTAAAGACATTCACAGCAACAACTGGTTATGCTGGATGATGCAGCAGAAATGAAGGATGTTAGGTCTATAAGGTATGTAGTATAGCATGCACATTGCAATATTTCACAGCAAATGGCAGTCGTGGAGGCAAGGAGATACTGATTTAACTAAGCACTATAGTAGATCTCATACGTTAGCCACCCAAACTAACGAACACAAACAAAACAAACAAACCTGCCTGAAAACATGGGTTGTAAAATGTGGCCCTGTTACTAAACCCAATTAATCTAATGAAGGATTCTATTGGTATACTCGAAACAGAGGAGATTGGCCAGTAGATTTCCCATTCGAAGAGAAATATAGATCAGTGTGAATCTGATGCTATCTATAAAGATAGGTTTATACACTGCACTTATGACACCATAAAATATATTTCACTCTAAGGGACTGACACATATGAAAGAAGCTTCTGGGAGAGATTTTTTTTAACTCTATCGTGTATCCTTCCTCTTTTTTCCTCAGTTTCTCAACTCTTGAAAATAGAATATTTAATGCTTAATTCTATGAAAACAAATTACAAGGAAGTATACTTATAAACCCTAAGACACTGTTTCTATACAAGTACTTCAGTGAAAATTATCCGTGTTACTATGTCAGGCGTTTCACATAGGTAATGAAATTCTAAGAGATTAAGTGTCTCCATTGACCAGGTTAGTATTTTTTTAAATAGTTTTACTGGTTAAGTGGTAATTCTAGGAACTTTTCAATAAGCAGACAGCAGCAGACAGACTCTGAAGAGTGTTGAGGTGCTCCTCATGGAACACCATAAACAAGTCAAGGCAGCAATCTAGAAGCTCACAGCATCAATTGCCCTTGAGGGGCAGCTGCTCCAGAGTTTGGGCTTGAATTTTCTAGTTTCACCAAGCTGCCCAGGCACAGTCCTTATGAATGTTTATGCCATGTGTCCACTTAAAACTGAAGGAGACCAGTATTGGCCAGGACTCTTGGCAGGTGTCCCACAGCTATAATCAATGCTTCCAGAGAAAGATGAGACCAGAAAAATGGTGCTGAGGAAGGGAACACCTCATTCTGTTTGGCCACAGAATTAATCAATCAATAGAGAAGGAACATACACAAAAGAGGACTGCAGTAGCTTCTTTTCCCACAGTTTCCACTTAATTAATTTTTGCCACATTGAAGAAACAAGCCAGGCTTAATGTATATCCTCTGTCTGGACCGACCTGATCATGCTTTGGACCCTCTGGACTTTTTTCTCTCTAAATTAGTTTGTCAGAGATAGGTCTACTTCATGCTAACTCTATGCCCCAAGGGCCATATCTTTCCCACACCACTGAAGTAGGCCTCCAATATAATTACATGTTTCTTAAAAATCAAGATCAATAAACGTGTTTGATTAAACAGGTGTAGCTTATGAAAAAGGTGTAACTTGTGAAAAATAAGATGGCATTACTAATTTTCAAAAAACACTGTCACTAAAATATAAGTGTATATATTATAAAATGTTACAGATGAGTAAGCCCTTGGAAAAATGTTTGTGTTATACAGGAACTATTTTCAGATCTTAATCAATGACTCAACAGCCCACGTGAATTTCACCATGGCTGATGTAGATTTTGTGAATTCTTGTGGAAAGAGAAATTCTGTGTGTCAGATGCGATCATGTGTCCCCATCCATTTAAAATCCAATTTAATGAGGCTGTCTTCCATATGTATAGTTACTATTTGAATTACATGTACAAGGTTATATATTCCGAATAAATTCTGACATTTAAAAATGGATTTTGTGATTATTTTAAGACATTTCAAAATAAAATAAATGTTTTGTAGCCTGCTTCTTTTTCATATCACTGAAACAAATGTGAATTATTTTATAAGGAGAGAAAAATTGGGTCAAGTAGCAATAGGCATCACTAGTACCTAGATAAGGATTCCAGATGCCCTGGTTTTTGACAGACTGTACTTACTGTCTAGGATTTGGTTATTCTTGACCTCAAATATTTTCTCTATGGACACTTACAGGCAATGGATTTGAAAGGGCATTGTCCCCAGTGAAGATTCTCTCCCAAGAGCAATATTTTAAAGATCCATAGATAGCTTTGTAAATGCCATATTAAGAGTTTAACTTATGGGGAATACAGTAATTCACTGGCCACTGACATCATCTCACCATTTTTCTACAATTACATATGATCCAAGCCCTCATAGAAACCAATAATAACTTGTTGCTACACTGTAAAAACAAAAAGTCGTAATATAGTCAGCTGCTAGAATCAATATATTTTGAAGAATTATGACTAATTTTATTAAGAATCTGAAAACATTTTAGAACTATACAAATACAAATACTAAAAACAAATGTGACATTTGTGATATAGACCTACAATTTCACAACCCCTGTGCCAGACTACTATCATTTATTAATGCAATATATGTATGCCCCCAAAATTACTGAGAAACTAAATGCCAACATAAACACAGTATACTTCCTTCACTCCATAGTTGACAGACTGCTTACATAGATTTGGGTATTAATGGAACAGATTTCACTTTTTTCAAAACAAGGGAGTTGTACTTTTCTGCCAAATAAATGAATCCCTTAAACTTAAATTTTTGTAGTTTCACTGGAAGCTTCAAAGAACTACAGAAAACCAAGTTGCCAACACTTCATATTGATACAAGAGTTGTTCCTGCTCAGCATTAAGAGAAGAAAGAAGGACAGGAAAAGCCTGGCAAAAACAGTCTCCACACAGTTGAAACTTGATTGTTGGCCTTCTCTCTACAACCTTCCAACATACAGACCCTTTTATTACCTCCCTTTGTACCATCTGTACACATTTATGTTATAACAAGTACATAGTCTATTCTTTTGTCCTTCTTGCCTAATGATGGTTTCTAAGGGCCCTATAGGCATTCTTTGGCTCCCAGGAAAATCTTTAAGATTAAAGAACTTACTAAACACGATCAGAAGGACCCTCAATGTTTAGAAATGTTGGATATAAAGCAAGAGGACACTAAGCTTTGTTTTTAGCAATAATAATAACTAATATTCACTTAGTGTTTCTTCTGGTCTGGTGTGCTAAAATTCTCTTCGAAACCTCACAACAATTTAAGAGGTAGAAACTACTGATGCATTCATTTATTCCTCCAAAAGAATGAAGCCAAGTATCCCTGACTTAGCAGTTTCATGCTAGGCACAGCATATACTATGATAACCAAAAGATATATGATCACTGCCTTTACAGAACTCGTAGAGTACAAGAGTTTCACATATAAAGCAGCAGAGTTGTAACTTTAACCTTACATTCTCTCAACCATGAAGATGTATGGCCTTAACCATTTATCCCATGAGGGAACATACAAAGACTTTCACATCCCTTCCTAGTTAAATAATTGATCAAATGTGGAGACTTCAAGTCAAACATGCTTATTCAAAACCCTCCATTGGGCAGGTGTGAATTTTGCTCCTCATGGTAACCTTGGGGAAAGCACTTATTCTTGCAGAAACCCAATTTCCCAATTCTAAAATGACCTCGTATGATTAGCTGATCTTTGAGTCCCTTCCAGCTGTAGAACTTTAGATTTCCTGATGGAAATTGGTTCTACATAACAGATGGGCCCAGCAAGATTTTTAGCTTAAGCAACCTATGAAATACGGCCTGTCCATTTACAGCTAAGAATATAGATAAAGGAGAGTAGTTTACCATGGTAATGGGGTCAGTGAAAAAAGGAACTCATTCTATGACACAATTTTCTTTTATAGTACAATTCTGCCCTTAATACTAGGCATGTACTTTTATGACCATGGCCTGCTACCTTCTCAGGTAATCAGAATCCTCTGCTAATTTAAAAGTAGGGAGAGAGAGGAAAAATTAGGAGAGTGGTAGAGGGTGTAAAGAAAACAGAGGTGGGCCAAGGGGCCCATTTATTGAACTATAAAATAAACAGAGGAATGTGGAAGTGCAAAGAATAGATAAAGGGAGAGGTAGAAACTGAAGAAAGTGTTACCAACATTAAAAAAAAAAGCTCTTCCTTAATTCTTCATACTATGTAGGATTTCTGGGCTGAAGGGCATATGGAATATTAGTCAGTGTAATAGAAAATGCAGAGACTTTGAATTCAGATAAGACCTAGGTTTAGGACCAAGCTATTCAAACTTGAAGTTGTGTTTTAATTTAACTGAGTTTCCATATTCTTATCTAGGAAATGGAAATAATAATATACATTTGAAGTTTAAATATACAGCTTATAAAAAGATAATGACATTCAGAAGCATTCACAAATTAGATTCCTAGCTGCCTGTAACTTAGAAAACTGCAAATTAGTGAGATTAAGTCATCTTCCTCAAATTCCACAGCTAGTTAGTGATAAAGTCAACCCACTGGAAGAAAAAGAGTTTTTTTTTTACCTTCCTTCACACTGCACCACTTCTTCTTGACTTCTTTTTCCCTCTTATTGAGAACCCAGAATGTCAAAGGTACTAATCGAAACAGGTACTAATCTGTACTGATACAGATATTCTAAAGAATGCAAAGATTCAGAACGTTATGCACTACTATGGCTCTCTCACATACTTGCATTTCTGTCCCTTACGTCTGTGTTCTTCATGAAGGCTGAGAAAAGACAGGTAGGATCAAATAACATATAATTCAATTCACATTGTGTTGGCCCTGCCATTTTTTGGGAGATGCTTTATGAGATTACTAGAAGTCAAATGCTTTAATTTAACACCCTTATAGGCTTGTTTACATTCATGAATATCAAGCCTTCTCTTATGCAATAACTCCATTATGCAAACAGTATATTCCTACAGTGCAGTGCTTAGAAACCTTAGCCAAACAGAACCCTACCATGGGATAGAGCAAATAAGTTCATAAGGCTAACCTTCACCAAAAGACATTTTTCTGCACCTGAATGTACTACTGTAGCTCCCCTACACCACAGCTCTGCATCCTCCAACAAATAAGCATAGCAGCTACCAGAAATGAATACCATTAACTCCTAACTTCCAAACTAACAGATATACTTATAGCTACCTTTTCCTTATTACCATGAAATTAATGTTGTATCTGGATATAATGTGCATCTTCTACCCATGACCTTGTCCTAACCTTTTGTTGTGTTATGAATCTGGCTTGGCCATCTATAGCCTCCTTCTCCAGTAGAGTCAACTTGCACTATCTTGAAATATTCTCCTTCCTACCACTTTCCACTGGGTCATCACAGTCTGCAATTGCTATTGCGTTCTTTGTAGTAATATTAGTAGTAATAGCAGTAGCATATGATGACTTCCAAACTTCTCTTTCTAGCCCAAATATTTCTCTTGAGGATGAGTTTGAAACTTGGTTTTCACATCTACCTTAAATTAAACCATTCAGAAGTTTACTCATCTTCTCCCCTTCAATGCTTCTATTCTCCTTCTGTTATGCTCCTTAGCTCAGTGAACAGTATCCAGTCCACCCCCTTGTACAAGAGGTAAACTTTGAACTGCTCTTTAATTTCTTCCTTTACTTTCCACATCCAATTAACCAAATTCTGTTGCTTGTATTCCCTACATGCAATGGGAATTTATTTCTCTCTCTCACCCTTCTACTTCACTGCATGATCATCCATTACCACGATATATTCAGCATGATATATTTAGACCCTGTGCCTTCAGTCCCATCCCTTCTAAAACATAAATCTATGTCACTCCCCTACTTAAAATCCAAACTACATATATTGTGTTCAAATCCAAACTACATAATAAGCCCATCTCCCCATAACCTCTTAGGCTGCTATCTCCTTCTCATTCTTATAATCTTAGTTTAGATGTCACTTTCTGAAATCTCAGTCAGGTTGTCTCTCAGAGTCACCTATAGCATCCCGGACACTATGTTTGTTCTGTGTCACGGCACATGACACGGTAACTATCAGGTTACTTGTCTACAATTCTTTGAGAAAGCAAGAGCTGGTCTATCTTATTTCCTGTCATATTTATCATTTATCTCTGAAACAATATGCTCCTACCACAAAAATTCCTGCTATATTGCCCCTTCTCCCAGGGAATCAATTTTGATTTTACTGAAACTATCCAGCCTATCACCCTAATCATACTTTCCCCTGATTCGCTGTTTCCTTTGCCAACACTGTACTCTCTTTACCCAAGTCTGTGGCCCCTTGCCACTCTGAACTCACTCTTTTAAATGCAAATATTGGCACACAGTTATACGACACTGAGCTATGAGAGAAACACGGCACTGAAATTCCTCTGACTCTTCCTTCCCCTAACTTTGGCATTTTTTAGTCCTTAGAGAAGCTCTCCCATTTCATCCAGATACACTTACAATGGATTCTTTCTCTAGACTTCAATGACCTCTTCATGAAGGATCCTATGCTCATATATCAAGCTTGAACCTCTTTCTGTGTTCTAGGTCTGTATCTCCACCCACTTACTGAACATGTTCACTCAGATTTCACCACCACTTCAGACTCAAAATATCTCAAACTCATATTTTTATATCCCAAATAACACTCTGTAGTAAGGTTTTCTGACTCCCTGTCTTTTATATGTAACAAGCCAAGATGTTCTTTCTCAGCTTTC
The DNA here is from genome assembly GCF_002007445.2 of Ailuropoda melanoleuca. Lineage (NCBI taxonomy): Eukaryota > Metazoa > Chordata > Mammalia > Carnivora > Ursidae > Ailuropoda > Ailuropoda melanoleuca. The sequence continues at coordinate 123,533,435 of NC_048220.1, read as the reverse complement.
TTTAATGTTTCTCACTTTTTGTTTCCCCACCTGGGAAATTCCCCTCTCTTATAAACATAGTTTACGTTTGTCATATGCCATTACTTTTGACTTTTCAGTACCTATGAATACTTGTATTAGTTTGCTAAGGATGCCATAGCACAGACTGGGTGGCTTAAACAACAGAAATTTATTTTCTCACAATTGTGGAGGCTAGAAATCCTAGATCAAGGTGTCAGCAGGGTTATTTCTTTTGAGACTTCACTCTTAGCCTTGTTGATGGCCATGTTTTCCTTGTATCTTCACATGGTCTTCCCTCCCTGCACATCTGTGTCCTGATCTCCTCTTATTATAAGGACACCAGTCAAACTGGATTAGGGCCCACACCCAATGATGTCATTTTGCATTAATTGCCTCTTTAAAGTTTCTTTCTTCAAATACTGCCACATTCTGAGGTACTGTGGGTCGGTACTTCAACATATGAATTTTGAGGGGACACAATTCAGTCCATAATAGCACTCTTCTTGTATTTGGGGAATTTCCTACATTATGAATCTTTTCCTACTGCCNATTATAAGGACACCAGTCAAACTGGATTAGGGCCCACACCCAATGATGTCATTTTGCATTAATTGCCTCTTTAAAGTTTCTTTCTTCAAATACTGCCACATTCTGAGGTACTGTGGGTCGGTACTTCAACATATGAATTTTGAGGGGACACAATTCAGTCCATAATAGCACTCTTCTTGTATTTGGGGAAT
>NC_048220.1:123513420-123532595 GCF_002007445.2 Ailuropoda melanoleuca | reverse complement strand
CAATGATGTCAGTTTCCACCTTAAAAAACTAGAAGAAGAACAGAAAACGTAATCCAAAGTAAGCAGAAGAAACTATAAAGATTAGAGTGGGTAGCAATGAAACCAAAAATAGAAAATTTTAGATTCTAAATGTTTTCTCCTTAAGTCATAAATAGTTAAGTGCTAATAACTGTGAAATTATAGTTAAAATCTGCAAGTGCCCACACCAAGCTATAGCTAAAAACACCCAGAAAAACACTCTAAATCAGGTATTCCAAGAATACATGCCAGACATCCTGAGTAGGAATTTCTAAGGGAGTGGCCAGGGAACCTGATTATGATAAAAGATCTCAAAAGATTTTGATATACAAGAAGATTTGGGAATCAATAGTCTGACAAAAGTGACCCAAAAAAAGGTAAATACAGAAGTGTGCAGGAAATGACAGATGTAATTTATTATTAAATTGATTCTCTTGGCTGGAAATACAATAAAATATCCCCCTGCAATTTCTAGTATATACATAAAATGGATTAAATTGGTTAATGAATTTATCTGATATGCCACCTTTGCAAAGTTTCCCGTTGAGTGATTGATGGCTGAGCAGAACTGAATTCCTGAGGGGAAAATAGTGACTTACACATGCATCAGAAAATGAGACCTTTGGTTAACTGTTTAAAGTCATTTATCAAAAATATTTTATATCACACAGAGCACTTTACCAGAATACAGATATGTACAAAAGCACAACCAGTGGAGAGGCGCTGCTCCCGAGAAAGGGTAGAACGTTGGCAACTAAGGACAGTGGAGAGCCAGCTCAGGATCTCATGAGACTTGGGGGAGGCAACTGTCCATTGGTCTTTCACATTTCTGCATGTCTTCTGCGCAGAGGCATTGATAGCTTTTGTTCTTGACTATTTTTTTTCAAGGATGTTTTTATAGCAAAGAGCCCTGGATGGTGAAGGATCTCCATCTGGTGCACGAGGCAGTTTGGTTCCTGACCAGAATAAGAAAGATAGCATATCTCCCTAGGGCAAAAGCGGGCAACTTGGCTTGTTCCACTTCATAATACTAGGATTTCTTTAAACTCGGGATTCCTCAGCTGTGACACACGCCCACTGAGTTCAAAACACCCCCATGTATCACCCGTCAGGACTGTCGGACAGGAGAACTAATGCAAACTGAAGCTCAGGCCACCGGCTCTTCTGGGAGTTGTAAAGTCCTTTGTCTCTAACCCAAAAGTCTGTATCCTCTGCCAACATCCATGAAGTTGTGGCAGACCAAGTTTTTAACTTGCAATTTGAGTAACATCTCTAACTCCTCCCCATTCTTGACAGATTCTTACATTTCTAAGTTTTGCTTTCTATCTGATTTCATCTCTCTCTGCGCTTCTTGCCATTTCTCATTTCTGTTGCCACCTTCCGATAAAGAATTATTAATTGACCTCTACTTTAACACCAGCACTACCCTATGCAGTGTGAGAGCAGGAACTTCAAATGGAATGACTGAACCCCTGAACCAGTTTTCGCCTGAACACAAGCATATTCTGTGGCAGTGGACGCTGCGTCACTAACTCTAAGAGACGCTCTAGTGCTGTCCTTAGCTGCGTGAAAGCGAGATGGCTGATTTTTCTGACCATTTATGGTTCTACTGAAGGTAGAGAGCCAATGGTACTTCATGTGGTTTTACCGAAATTCTCTGTCCCCAGACAGTGGTCATTTTAAACATAAAAGCTCTGACCAGCACTTTACACTGGCAGCAAAAGTGTAAAGGGCATTAGGTAGCTAAGGACTAGGTTGAAGTATTTTGAGCATAAAATAGCTCCACGTGGAGCTAAATTGTCATGGCAGCTTTGCTTCACAAGAGATGAAATCCATGACCAGTGCTTCCCCTTTAATCTCCCCATCATATCTATGGAAAGTAAAAGAGCAAATATCATTATTTTCATGCTATAGAAACTGATTGACAAAGTAGGAAAGTAATCTACTTGCTGTTACATTAATCACTGGCTTAGCTGAAATTTTCTGCAATTGACTTCTTTTTCCAATAGTTTGAAACCTACTCATTTTAATGCTAAAGAAAAAAAGAATATATATAGTTTCCAAATCTTTAGCCTAGAGACAAGACTTGCAAAAACTGACAGGTGGGAGTTCTACATGCCATAGAAAAATAAAGATTGTTTTCTCTTCACATGTCTATAAGGCAAATTGTTTTTAAGGCTGGAAGTGGAAAATCCATAAAGAATAGATTGGTCAAAGTTAATTTTGATTCCTTGGGGGATCATTTAATTAACAAAACAATTCACCATTCAATCAACAAATATTTGCGAAGTGTCTGCAATGAGCCCAGCACTGTTAGATGCTGGGGATTCACTGCTGGTTAAGACGCTCGCTGATAACAATCTGGGCTGCCTGGTAGAGGTGATGAAGTTTGCTGCAGAATTAGCCAAATAGGTGGCTATGGATGCACGAAGGTGATGGGTGCACAAAGCGTCATCCATAAGAAGACACAGTAGCTTTCAAAAGTTATAATCCTGAGAATCTAAATGGATGATGATGTTAGTTTTGAAAATATGGAGAAATCTGTCTTCATTATTTAGCTTATAAAGCTATTCTTACATAAAGTCACATATATTTAGCTTATCAAGCTAGAGTCTTCAGTGTGCATAATACATACTTAAAAACCAATTTTGATGTAGTTACAATATCAGTGACAGAAGTATTAAATATGTTTTACTTCTTTTTAAAAAGACAGGTTATCTTATATTGATAATTAGAAAATGTCAAAGATACTAATTATACCCTATACTACACACATTTAATGGGTTTAGTGGATAAAAAATGTTATTTTGACAGACTCTTAACATGTTTTATATAAAGGATTGTATAAAAATTGTGTTTGATTTGTCAATAAATGAATCAATTCTACAGCTCCAGGAAGGTACCACACCAACATGTCAAACTATTGTTATTAAATATATGAATTAGGATTCAAATTGGATATAATTTATGCATACAGATTATGTTGTGAAGGGAAAAGTGACTTTTATTCCATTCTAAAATATTTTGTTTGAACTAAAACAAAACAAAACAAACTAACAAACAAAAAAAACGCCACCATGATCTGTCAAAGACTTATTCTGTAAGTGAATAATCACTATTCAGAGATATATAAATCCTTGATTCAGGAAGAATCTGTGACTGTAGCTCATTCCTGAGAATAGCTGTGAGGAAGGTGAAATTTGAAAGCTGACTTCCCACCTTCCTTCTCTTTGCCCATCTCTGGAACTAAAAATTCAAAGGAATGCCCTCCTCACCCTACCATCACATACTGTGCCGAGATACACAGGCATGCCAACCAGACAGTACTCTTCATTCTGAACACACCTTCCCTCAGCCTTATTCACATAACACTTGTAATTCCCATGGAGTATAAATCATACTTCATTGCTTTGTCCTGACATAACACCAAGAAAGTGAGACTTCAAACTCTAGCACAACTCATTCAGTGTCTAAACGCTGCCCCAAGAGATATCAACTTACGAGCATGTCTACCTCCATACTATGGACTAAAATATGTGCCCCCAAAATCCATATTCTTATTGAAGCTCTAACCCCGAAGGTAGGGCCTTGAGGAAATAATTAGGTTTGGATGAAACCATATAGGACCCTCACAATGGGATTAATACTCCCAGAAGAAACCAGAAAGCTTACTCTCCTCCACCTCTACTTTATACCATGTGAAGATGCAGAGAGAAGGCCGATACCTACAGAAGAAAAGAAAGTTCTCACCAGAAAACAATCATGGTAAAAGCTTGATCTTGAATTTCTAGCCTCCAGACTGTCAAGAAAATAAATTTCTGATGTTTTAGCCACCCAGTTTACAGTATTTTGTTATGGCAGCCTGAGCTGACTAAGAAAGTGCTACATGCCAACAAAGTGGTGCCAGCACCCAAGGGTAGTTGTCCCAGTGGAGTTGAGCGCACAGGCCATAAGAAGCAAAAGACTCAGAATCTGAGGGGTGTACACGAAGAAACACTAAAAGAGATCCAAGGGGTTCTGAGCAGAACTCCAACTGAATCCTCCTACTAGAGTTAGGAAGCAAGAAGAATTAAGTAGGAAGCAAATGATTCTGAGTGATTATCCAGAAAGCCTTGTTTATAGCTGTCTTTCAATGCAGGAAGAAGGCAGAGTAGCCACCACCTTTATTTTAAAGAAACAGTGGGGGGCGCCTGGGTGGCACAGCGGTTGAGCGCCTGCCTTCGGCTCAGGGAGTGATCCTGGCGTTGTGGGATCGAGCCCCACATCAGGCTCCTCCTCTATGAGCCGGCTTCTTCCTCTCCCACTCCCCCTGCTTGTGTTCCCTCTCTCGCTGGCTGTCTCTATCTCTGTCAAATAAATAAAATCTTAAAAAAAAAAAAAAAAGAAACAGTGGGATATGGACCCCACTAGTAAAATGATAATGGATATCTGAAATATAATGTAATATAATGATTTCATAGTTCACAAAGTTGTAGGAAACTCTTCAGGGTATGGGCATTAACCTAAAAACCAAGATTTTTAAAACTCGGTCATATCAATACTTAGCACAACCGGGCTTTATGTACAATGGGTGCACACACACAGACACACACACACACACACACACACACACACATATATATAGGGACCACTCTTCTTGTTTAATATAAATGGGCCAGTGTACGTATATACACATATATATACATATATACATGTGTGTATATATGCATATATAATACTCCTGGTTAATAAACAGTGGAAATAGATTAAATGATTCACACCTGGCATCTAAATTTTCTTTCATAAAGGACATAAAAATGACCCCGTGCTGAATATAGTCCATTTTCCTCTCCAAAATCAATTTAGACTCTTCTTCACTCTGTTCTGGCCTCAAAGATTGACTTATATGAAAGTCATCAAAAGGCGCCTTTGCCCTTTCTCTTCTAGCTGTTTTTAGTCATTAGGAGGCACACGTTGGCAATTTGAGGGCACAGGAGTGTAAGCTGGGATATTTTTCCTGCCAGCTCTCTTTCTGCCAGGTGTTTATGAGTTGGGGGAAGCCCTACAGTGAAGGCACCATTCATCTAAGGCAGCTCTCCCCATACAGCTTCCCATTTGGGTTAGAACTAGCGATGGTAAGGACAATTCTGTCACTCTTCTTAGGGCATTTCAATCTCTTGTAGGTTTCTTTAATCTACACTAACACCTCTGGCAAATTACCTCAAGCTATCAAGTGTATGTGTATGTACCATTGGACTAATCACTAATGTGACTAAGAATTACTTTGCCAAGAATCAAAAGACAAAAGTTTCATGGAGTAGACTTATTTGTAACATATCACTGATATGCAGTACATTTATAATAATCCTAGAATAGCCAAAATAGAAAGAAAATCATTATTTTCCTTTTTTATTAGATTGGCATTCTGTATGTTAGTATTCCTAATAAGTAAACACTATTCCAAAATCATTTCCGCTAGGAAAACATTTCTGAGGATCATTGGACAATGATGCCATCACCAAAGAACGATGATCTCCAAATTTCCTCCACCTATTATTTTTATTCACAAAATACACATCTATGCTACCAAACCTGATGATATTTATGCACCTTTATCTCTTCAGTATCATTCAAATTCATTGAAAGGTAAAGAACTTACTGGACTTGAATCAAAATAATTTTTGAAAGACAGGATTAAGCAAATCTGTGTACTTTCATTACTATTGGACTTCTCAGAGCCCACACTGCTTTGTGCTGTGCATTGTGCATTTTCAAAAGGAGCTACGTTGCTATGCAGTGATCTCCAGATATGTATGACCACAGAACTTTTCATTGTTTTCATGAAATACCTATTAACATCTCTCTTGCAAAATGACGATTTGGCAGAACTCTGTTGAGAAATAGCACACTAGTGAGTAATGGCTCTCAGTGTACACATCTCAGCCACCCCCTGGGATGTCAGCATTTGAAGGCAGAGAGACTGCCTCTCTGCTGTCACACTAAACCCTGCACTTCCTTCTATACGAAGGAAGTCGCCTTGTGATTCTCTATGGCAGCCTCCACTTACTCATTCTTAGCACTCATCACTCTCCACAATATTATTTGTATGTATCTCTCTTGTCCCGCATTCCCCTGCCAGTCTTATGCAAACATCAACCAGGAAGAAACTTCATCTGCCTTGTACTCTGCTGTACAATGCCTGGCATCCAGTAAATATTCAAAAGAATGAATGACTCATACAGAAGACATGGTCAATATTTTGTCAGTTTGGTACAATTCAGCCCATGTGTATTCGTAGGCTGACTCACTCAAACCACCAGAGAACCTACTAGTCCCGGGGTGAAATCATTCTGCTTAATGTGTGGGAGGTTGCACAATCATGTTGATGAAGTTTTGTTTTTTGGCTTTCATTATATTTACAAACATAAATATTTTAATTATGCAGTACATCCACTATGCCATATATGATGCCTCCAGACAAGGCAGAGTGGTGAACGTATCTTTAAACTGAATACAACTACTGTTACTACTTCCTCTGTAACCGTATCGCTGTATTATGGAATATACGGCTCATGCATGCTTCAAGTACATTTGTGACAACGCTGATTAAAAGACACTGGATCAAAAGATGAGCTTAGGAGCAGAAAAAAAAAATTGCATTAATATTAGTTTTTCTTCTTAGTAGGCCTCTGCTGAGTAATTCTTTGTAAAGACATTCACAGCAACAACTGGTTATGCTGGATGATGCAGCAGAAATGAAGGATGTTAGGTCTATAAGGTACGTAGTATAGCATGCACATTGCAATATTTCACAGCAAATGGCAGTCGTGGAGGCAAGGAGATACTGATTTAACTAAGCACTATAGTAGATCTCATACGTTAGCCACCCAAACTAACGAACACAAACAAAACAAACAAACCTGCCTGAAAACATGGGTTGTAAAATGTGGCCCTGTTACTAAACCCAATTAATCTAATGAAGGATTCTATTGGTATACTCGAAACAGAGGAGATTGGCCAGTAGATTTCCCATTCGAAGAGAAATATAGATCAGTGTGAATCTGATGCTATCTATAAAGATAGGTTTATACACTGCACTTATGACACCATAAAATATATTTCACTCTAAGGGACTGACACATATGAAAGAAGCTTCTGGGAGAGATTTTTTTTAACTCTATCGTGTATCCTTCCTCTTTTTTCCTCAGTTTCTCAACTCTTGAAAATAGAATATTTAATGCTTAATTCTATGAAAACAAATTACAAGGAAGTATACTTATAAACCCTAAGACACTGTTTCTATACAAGTACTTCAGTGAAAATTATCCGTGTTACTATGTCAGGCGTTTCACATAGGTAATGAAATTCTAAGAGATTAAGTGTCTCCATTGACCAGGTTAGTATTTTTTTAAATAGTTTTACTGGTTAAGTGGTAATTCTAGGAACTTTTCAATAAGCAGACAGCAGCAGACAGACTCTGAAGAGTGTTGAGGTGCTCCTCATGGAACACCATAAACAAGTCAAGGCAGCAATCTAGAAGCTCACAGCATCAATTGCCCTTGAGGGGCAGCTGCTCCAGAGTTTGGGCTTGAATTTTCTAGTTTCACCAAGCTGCCCAGGCACAGTCCTTATGAATGTTTATGCCATGTGTCCACTTAAAACTGAAGGAGACCAGTATTGGCCAGGACTCTTGGCAGGTGTCCCACAGCTNTCTTAGGGCATTTCAATCTCTTGTAGGTTTCTTTAATCTACACTAACACCTCTGGCAAATTACCTCAAGCTATCAAGTGTATGTGTATGTACCATTGGACTAATCACTAATGTGACTAAGAATTACTTTGCCAAGAATCAAAAGACAAAAGTTTCATGGAGTAGACTTATTTGTAACATATCACTGATATGCAGTACATTTATAATAATCCTAGAATAGCCAAAATAGAAAGAAAATCATTATTTTCCTTTTTTATTAGATTGGCATTCTGTATGTTAGTATTCCTAATAAGTAAACACTATTCCAAAATCATTTCCGCTAGGAAAACATTTCTGAGGATCATTGGACAATGATGCCATCACCAAAGAACGATGATCTCCAAATTTCCTCCACCTATTATTTTTATTCACAAAATACACATCTATGCTACCAAACCTGATGATATTTATGCACCTTTATCTCTTCAGTATCATTCAAATTCATTGAAAGGTAAAGAACTTACTGGACTTGAATCAAAATAATTTTTGAAAGACAGGATTAAGCAAATCTGTGTACTTTCATTACTATTGGACTTCTCAGAGCCCACACTGCTTTGTGCTGTGCATTGTGCATTTTCAAAAGGAGCTACGTTGCTATGCAGTGATCTCCAGATATGTATGACCACAGAACTTTTCATTGTTTTCATGAAATACCTATTAACATCTCTCTTGCAAAATGACGATTTGGCAGAACTCTGTTGAGAAATAGCACACTAGTGAGTAATGGCTCTCAGTGTACACATCTCAGCCACCCCCTGGGATGTCAGCATTTGAAGGCAGAGAGACTGCCTCTCTGCTGTCACACTAAACCCTGCACTTCCTTCTATACGAAGGAAGTCGCCTTGTGATTCTCTATGGCAGCCTCCACTTACTCATTCTTAGCACTCATCACTCTCCACAATATTATTTGTATGTATCTCTCTTGTCCCGCATTCCCCTGCCAGTCTTATGCAAACATCAACCAGGAAGAAACTTCATCTGCCTTGTACTCTGCTGTACAATGCCTGGCATCCAGTAAATATTCAAAAGAATGAATGACTCATACAGAAGACATGGTCAATATTTTGTCAGTTTGGTACAATTCAGCCCATGTGTATTCGTAGGCTGACTCACTCAAACCACCAGAGAACCTACTAGTCCCGGGGTGGAATCGTTCTGCTTAATGTGTGGGAGGTTGCACAATCATGTTGATGAAGTTTTGTTTTTTGGCTTTCATTATATTTACAAACATAAATATTTTAATTATGCAGTACATCCACTATGCCATATATGATGCCTCCAGACAAGGCAGAGTGGTGAACGTATCTTTAAACTGAATACAACTACTGTTACTACTTCCTCTGTAACCGTATCGCTGTATTATGGAATATACGGCTCATGCATGCTTCAAGTACATTTGTGACAACGCTGATTAAAAGACACTGGATCAAAAGATGAGCTTAGGAGCAGAAAAAAAAAATTGCATTAATATTAGTTTTTCTTCTTAGTAGGCCTCTGCTGAGTAATTCTTTGTAAAGACATTCACAGCAACAACTGGTTATGCTGGATGATGCAGCAGAAATGAAGGATGTTAGGTCTATAAGGTACGTAGTATAGCATGCACATTGCAATATTTCACAGCAAATGGCAGTCGTGGAGGCAAGGAGATACTGATTTAACTAAGCACTATAGTAGATCTCATACGTTAGCCACCCAAACTAACGAACACAAACAAAACAAACAAACCTGCCTGAAAACATGGGTTGTAAAATGTGGCCCTGTTACTAAACCCAATTAATCTAATGAAGGATTCTATTGGTATACTCGAAACAGAGGAGATTGGCCAGTAGATTTCCCATTCGAAGAGAAATATAGATCAGTGTGAATCTGATGCTATCTATAAAGATAGGTTTATACACTGCACTTATGACACCATAAAATATATTTCACTCTAAGGGACTGATACATATGAAAGAAGCTTCTGGGAGAGATTTTTTTTAACTCTATCGTGTATCCTTCCTCTTTTTTCCTCAGTTTCTCAACTCTTGAAAATAGAATATTTAATGTTTAATTCTATGAAAACAAATTACAAGGAAGTATACTTATAAACCCTAAGACACTGTTTCTATACAAGTACTTCAGTGAAAATTATCCGTGTTACTATGTCAGGCGTTTCACATAGGTAATGAAATTCTAAGAGATTAAGTGTCTCCATTGACCAGGTTAGTATTTTTTTAAATAGTTTTACTGGTTAAGTGGTAATTCTAGGAACTTTTCAATAAGCAGACAGCAGCAGACAGACTCTGAAGAGTGTTGAGGTGCTCCTCATGGAACACCATAAACAAGTCAAGGCAGCAATCTAGAAGCTCACAGCATCAATTGCCCTTGAGGGGCAGCTGCTCCAGAGTTTGGGCTTGAATTTTCTAGTTTCACCAAGCTGCCCAGGCACAGTCCTTATGAATGTTTATGCCATGTGTCCACTTAAAACTGAAGGAGACCAGTATTGGCCAGGACTCTTGGCAGGTGTCCCACAGCTATAATCAATGCTTCCAGAGAAAGATGAGACCAGAAAAATGGTGCTGAGGAAGGGAACACCTCATTCTGTTTGGCCACAGAATTAATCAATCAATAGAGAAGGAACATACACAAAAGAGGACTGCAGTAGCTTCTTTTCCCACAGTTTCCACTTAATTAATTTTTGCCACATTGAAGAAACAAGCCAGGCTTAATGTATATCCTCTGTCTGGACCGACCTGATCATGCTTTGGACCCTCTGGACTTTTTTCTCTCTAAATTAGTTTGTCAGAGATAGGTCTACTTCATGCTAACTCTATGCCCCAAGGGCCATATCTTTCCCACACCACTGAAGTAGGCCTCCAATATAATTACATGTTTCTTAAAAATCAAGATCAATAAACGTGTTTGATTAAACAGGTGTAGCTTATGAAAAAGGTGTAACTTGTGAAAAATAAGATGGCATTACTAATTTTCAAAAAACACTGTCACTAAAATATAAGTGTATATATTATAAAATGTTACAGATGAGTAAGCCCTTGGAAAAATGTTTGTGTTATACAGGAACTATTTTCAGATCTTAATCAATGACTCAACAGCCCACGTGAATTTCACCATGGCTGATGTAGATTTTGTGAATTCTTGTGGAAAGAGAAATTCTGTGTGTCAGATGCGATCATGTGTCCCCATCCATTTAAAATCCAATTTAATGAGGCTGTCTTCCATATGTATAGTTACTATTTGAATTACATGTACAAGGTTATATATTCCGAATAAATTCTGACATTTAAAAATGGATTTTGTGATTATTTTAAGACATTTCAAAATAAAATAAATGTTTTGTAGCCTGCTTCTTTTTCATATCACTGAAACAAATGTGAATTATTTTATAAGGAGAGAAAAATTGGGTCAAGTAGCAATAGGCATCACTAGTACCTAGATAAGGATTCCAGATGCCCTGGTTTTTGACAGACTGTACTTACTGTCTAGGATTTGGTTATTCTTGACCTCAAATATTTTCTCTATGGACACTTACAGGCAATGGATTTGAAAGGGCATTGTCCCCAGTGAAGATTCTCTCCCAAGAGCAATATTTTAAAGATCCATAGATAGCTTTGTAAATGCCATATTAAGAGTTTAACTTATGGGGAATACAGTAATTCACTGGCCACTGACATCATCTCACCATTTTTCTACAATTACATATGATCCAAGCCCTCATAGAAACCAATAATAACTTGTTGCTACACTGTAAAAACAAAAAGTCGTAATATAGTCAGCTGCTAGAATCAATATATTTTGAAGAATTATGACTAATTTTATTAAGAATCTGAAAACATTTTAGAACTATACAAATACAAATACTAAAAACAAATGTGACATTTGTGATATAGACCTACAATTTCACAACCCCTGTGCCAGACTACTATCATTTATTAATGCAATATATGTATGCCCCCAAAATTACTGAGAAACTAAATGCCAACATAAACACAGTATACTTCCTTCACTCCATAGTTGACAGACTGCTTACATAGATTTGGGTATTAATGGAACAGATTTCACTTTTTTCAAAACAAGTGAGTTGTACTTTTCTGCCAAATAAATGAATCCCTTAAACTTAAATTTTTGTAGTTTCACTGGAAGCTTCAAAGAACTACAGAAAACCAAGTTGCCAACACTTCATATTGATACAAGAGTTGTTCCTGCTCAGCATTAAGAGAAGAAAGAAGGACAGGAAAAGCCTGGCAAAAACAGTCTCCACACAGTTGAAACTTGATTGTTGGCCTTCTCTCTACAACCTTCCAACATACAGACCCTTTTATTACCTCCCTTTGTACCATCTGTACACATTTATGTTATAACAAGTACATAGTCTATTCTTTTGTCCTTCTTGCCTAATGATGGTTTCTAAGGGCCCTATAGGCATTCTTTGGCTCCCAGGAAAATCTTTAAGATTAAAGAACTTACTAAACACGATCAGAAGGACCCTCAATGTTTAGAAATGTTGGATATAAAGCAAGAGGACACTAAGCTTTGTTTTTAGCAATAATAATAACTAATATTCACTTAGTGTTTCTTCTGGTCTGGTGTGCTAAAATTCTCTTCGAAACCTCACAACAATTTAAGAGGTAGAAACTACTGATGCATTCATTTATTCCTCCAAAAGAATGAAGCCAAGTATCCCTGACTTAGCAGTTTCATGCTAGGCACAGCATATACTATGATAACCAAAAGATATATGATCACTGCCTTTACAGAACTCGTAGAGTACAAGAGTTTCACATATAAAGCAGCAGAGTTGTAACTTTAACCTTACATTCTCTCAACCATGAAGATGTATGGCCTTAACCATTTATCCCATGAGGGAACATACAAAGACTTTTACATCCCTTCCTAGTTAAATAATTGATCAAATGTGGAGACTTCAAGTCAAACATGCTTATTCAACCCTCCATTGGGCAGGTGTGAATTTTGCTCCTCATGGTAACCTTGGGGAAAGCACTTATTCTTGCAGAAACCCAATTTCCCAATTCTAAAATGACCTCGTATGATTAGCTGATCTTTGAGTCCCTTCCAGCTGTAGAACTTTAGATTTCCTGATGGAAATTGGTTCTACATAACAGATGGGCCCAGCAAGATTTTTAGCTTAAGCAACCTATGAAATACGGCCTGTCCATTTACAGCTAAGAATATAGATAAAGGAGAGTAGTTTACCATGGTAATGGGGTCAGTGAAAAAAGGAACTCATTCTATGACACAATTTTCTTTTATAGTACAATTCTGCCCTTAATACTAGGCATGTACTTTTATGACCATGGCCTGCTACCTTCTCAGGTAATCAGAATCCTCTGCTAATTTAAAAGTAGGGAGAGAGAGGAAAAATTAGGAGAGTGGTAGAGGGTGTAAAGAAAACAGAGGTGGGCCAAGGGGCCCATTTATTGAACTATAAAATAAACAGAGGAATGTGGAAGTGCAAAGAATAGATAAAGGGAGAGGTAGAAACTGAAGAAAGTGTTACCAACATTAAAAAAAAAAGCTCTTCCTTAATTCTTCATACTATGTAGGATTTCTGGGCTGAAGGGCATATGGAATATTAGTCAGTGTAATAGAAAATGCAGAGACTTTGAATTCAGATAAGACCTAGGTTTAGGACCAAGCTATTCAAACTTGAAGTTGTGTTTTAATTTAACTGAGCTTCCATATTCTTATCTAGGAAATGGAAATAATAATATACATTTGAAGTTTAAATATACAACTTATAAAAAGATAATGACATTCAGAAGCATTCACAAATTAGATTCCTAGCTGCCTGTAACTTAGAAAACTGCAAATTAGTGAGATTAAGTCATCTTCCTCAAATTCCACAGCTAGTTAGTGATAAAGTCAACCCACTGGAAGAAAAAGAGTTTTTTTTTTTACCTTCCTTCACACTGCACCACTTCTTCTTGACTTCTTTTTCCCTCTTATTGAGAACCCAGAAGGTCAAAGGTACTAATCGAAACAGGTACTAATCTGTACTGATACAGATATTCTAAAGAATGCAAAGATTCAGAACGTTATGCACTACTATGGCTCTCTCACATACTTGCATTTCTGTCCCTTACGTCTGTGTTCTTCATGAAGGCTGAGAAAAGACAGGTAGGATCAAATAACATATAATTCAATTCACATTGTGTTGGCCCTGCCATTTTTTGGGAGATGCTTTATGAGATTACTAGAAGTCAAATGCTTTAATTTAACACCCTTATAGGCTTGTTTACATTCATGAATATCAAGCCTTCTCTTATGCAATAACTCCATTATGCAAACAGTATATTCCTACAGTGCAGTGCTTAGAAACCTTAGCCAAACAGAACCCTACCATGGGATAGAGCAAATAAGTTCATAAGGCTAACCTTCACCAAAAGACATTTTTCTGCACCTGAATGTACTACTGTAGCTCCCCTACACCACAGCTCTGCATCCTCCAACAAATAAGCATAGCAGCTACCAGAAATGAATACCATTAACTCCTAACTTCCAAACTAACAGATATACTTATAGCTACCTTTTCCTTATTACCATGAAATTAATGTTGTATCTGGATATAATGTGCATCTTCTACCCATGACCTTGTCCTAACTTTTTATTGTGTTATGAATCTGGCTTGGCCATCTATAGCCTCCTTCTCCAGTAGAGTCAACTTGCACTATCTTGAAATATTCTCCTTCCTACCACTTTCCACTGGGTCATCACAGTCTGCAATTGCTATTGCGTTCTTTGTAGTAATATTAGTAGTAATAGCAGTAGCATATGATGACTTCCAAACTTCTCTTTCTAGCCCAAATATTTCTCTTGAGGATGAGTTTGAAACTTGGTTTTCACATCTACCTTAAATTAAACCATTCAGAAGTTTACTCATCTTCTCCCCTTCAATGCTTCTATTCTCCTTCTGTTATGCTCCTTAGCTCAGTGAACAGTATCCAGTCCACCCCCTTGTACAAGAGGTAAACTTTGAACTGCTCTTTAATTTCTTCCTTTACTTTCCACATCCAATTAACCAAATTCTGTTGCTTGTATTCCCTACATGCAATGGGAATTTATTTCTCTCTCTCACCCTTCTACTTCACTGCATGATCATCCATTACCACGATATATTCAGCATGATATATTTAGACCCTGTGCCTTCAGTCCCATCCCTTCTAAAACATAAATCTATGTCACTCCCCTACTTAAAATCCAAACTACATATATTGTGTTCAAATCCAAACTACATAATAAGCCCATCTCCCCATAACCTCTTAGGCTGCTATCTCCTTCTCATTCTTATAATCTTAGTTTAGATGTCACTTTCTGAAATCTCAGTCAGGTTGTCTCTCAGAGTCACCTATAGCATCCCGGGCACTATGTTTGTTCTGTGTCACGGCACATGACACGGTAACTATCAGGTTACTTGTCTACAATTCTTTGAGAAAGCAAGAGCTGGTCTATCTTATTTCCTGTCATATTTATCATTTATCTCTGAAACAATATGCTCCTACCACAAAAATTCCTGCTATATTGCCCCTTCTCCCAGGGAATCAATTTTGATTTTACTGAAACTATCCAGCCTATCACCCTAATCATACTTTCCCCTGATTCGCTGTTTCCTTTGCCAACACTGTACTCTCTTTACCCAAGTCTGTGGCCCCTTGCCACTCTGAACTCACTCTTTTAAATGCAAATATTGGCACACAGTTATACGACACTGAGCTATGAGAGAAACACACAGGCACTGAAATTCCTCTGACTCTTCCTTCCCCTAACTTTGGCATTTTTTAGTCCTTAGAGAAGCTCTCCCATTTCATCCAGATACACTTACAATGGATTCTTTCTCTAGACTTCAATGACCTCTTCATGAAGGATCCTATGCTCATATATCAAGCTTGAACCTCTTTCTGTGTTCTAGGTCTGTATCTCCACCCGCTTACTGAACATGTTCACTCAGATTTCACCACCACTTCAGACTCAAAATATCTCAAACTCATACTTTTATATCCCAAATAACACTCTGTAGTAAGGTTTTCTGACTCCCTGTCTTTTATATGTAACAAGCCAAGATGTTCTTTCTCAGCTTTCTTTAATGTTTCTCACTTTTTGTTTCCCCACCTGGGAAATTCCCCTCTCTTATAAACATAGTTTACGTTTGTCATATGCCATTACTTTTGACTTTTCAGTACCTATGAATACTTGTATTAGTTTGCTAAGGATGCCATAGCACAGACTGGGTGGCTTAAACAACAGAAATTTATTTTCTCACAATTGTGGAGGCTAGAAATCCTAGATCAAGGTGTCAGCAGGGTTATTTCTTTTGAGACTTCACTCTTAGCCTTGTTGATGGCCATGTTTTCCTTGTATCTTCACATGGTCTTCCCTCCCTGCACATCTGTGTCCTGATCTCCTCTTATTATAAGGACACCAGTCAAACTGGATTAGGGCCCACACCCAATGATGTCATTTTGCATTAATTGCCTCTTTAAAGTTTCTTTCTTCAAATACTGCCACATTCTGAGGTACTGTGGGTCGGTACTTCAACATATGAATTTTGAGGGGACACAATTCAGTCCATAATAGCACTCTTCTTGTATTTGGGGAATTTCCTACATTATGAATCTTTTCCTACTGCCATTGAAACCAGATTCCCAGGTTCTCTTAAAAGTGACTTGAGCTCATGGATAACCTGGTGACACAAAGAATGAGGGACTCTGGGCAATCCAATCTCAGGAGAACAAGGCAGGTACATCTTGTTTCCAGAGGCAGCAGTATCAAGATTCTAGCTTTACGTCTAGTGTCCAGCCATGGTATCAGTGGTGTCTCTGCTAGAAATGATCTAGGGTACAATTTGGGGCATAGAGTCTGGAGAAAAAGTCTCTACAGCTAAGGTTTTCAAACCCCTCAGAGAATCTGTGAGTTACCTTATATTCTTCCTAAATTTCTTTCATCTAAATTGAGTCTGTTTTTATTTTTTCTTTGCAGTTAAGGACTTAAGCTGATACCCTGATTTGTAGATAGACTTACATGAAAGTTTGTTCCAACTGAGGTATAATGACAAAAGACATTGATCAGAACTTATCAATTACTAATAGTCACCTCACAAAACTATTTTCCTTTTTCTTGCTTTCATCAATTCTAAAAAAGGTAACTATATGCACCCTAATTTGGGCCTTATCAAATGAATCTTTTATCCAGTCTTTCTGACTCAACTTCACACATTACTAATAAATCCTGCATATATTCACCAGGTGCATTTGTTTCAAAATTGATCCAAAACTTTCAAAACTTTCCAAATCTATCTATAGCCTACAGGATAAAGTTTGAATGCCTTTTTGTGCCATTTTAAGTCTTCTAAAACCTAAAGTAAATGTACTCTATCTTCCAATATAAATCTTCTCTTTCTTCAAAATAAATGAATTAAATGGAACAATCAAAATTTATTTGGCATCATGACATTTTGAAAAACTTGTTAATAAACACTGTTTCTGACCATACACATAATTGTGGGTTTATTTTTTTTTAAGATTTTTTTTATTTATTTGACAGAGAGAGAGAGCAAGAGAGGGAACACAAGCAGGGGGAGTGGGAGAGGGAGAAGCAGGCTTCCCGCTGAGCAAGGAGCCTGATGTGGGCCTTGATCCCAGGACCCTGGGATCATGACCCGAGCTGAAGGCAGACGCTTAAGGGCTGAGCCACCCAGGCACCCCTAACTGTGGGTTTATAACCCCAACTTGCATAAGAAGAATCTGAGACTAAAAAAATAAAATTAAATTAAATTAAAGTGCCTAAGGTCACACAAATAATAAATGATGGACTGGGTTTTGAAACCAAGTATTTCTAGCCTCTTCTCTCACTGTGTGATTCTACTGTTTCTCATACATTTTCCAGTCTTTATGCATTTGCTTATAGTGGGCTATGGCCTGGAGTATTCAACCAATCTCTCTTTCATCCACCCAAATCTTACTCATCCTTCGGAGCCCAGCCCAAGACCTTCAATCTCAATGAAGTTTCTTTGAAGTCTCCACCCACCTGTTATTTTTCTCTTTGTAACTTTTACGGTATTTACTACCTATCTGTACCCCCTTTTTGATGTTTTAACATAAATCACCTCATATTAATCTCTTTATATACATTGCTTTTCTTCCTGTTCATGAAAGTCAAACCTTACAAGTATAAGATTTGACATCTTTTGCATGTCACCAAGTACTCTGTGTGGTTTTATGCAAAGGAGTATTACTACACGAATTGAATAGTCCACATTCTTAAAACATGTAAAATCATGTTTTACATTAATTTTCATCTTCAGATGAAAATATGCTTCAAATGCTTTTTTTGACTCAGCATCTCCTTGATATCAACTTCTTTAGAAAAGGGAGGAAATTCTCATACATTTTTATCGTTTACTTTAGGTCTGTAGAGACAATATATTCTTAAAAGTACTTTTGGTCATTTCAACAAAGTGGGTAACAAACCCTAATTCCATTGATAAACTAGGTAATTTTGGTTTAACTGAAAAAAGCAGCCTGTAATCAAGCAGGGAAGACAAATGTACCACAGTTTACAGCAGATCATTTTCAAACTTTTTGGAAAGCAAAACAGATCATCATATTGCCTCTGCATCATAACCCACTGAAAGCAATGAACTTGCACAGGAATTTGAGGTGGAGCTTTTAAATTGCATTTAATCACAAACAAATAAGGGTTTAAATTCATTAGAATTATTTTATGTTTCATGCTAATTTGCAGAACACAACCATACAGAACAAGTCACTCAACTTTTGAAATTAGTACACATCAGAAGACATCAGAAATAAGATGTACAGAGATGCATTCGTACATGACTATATCAAATTTGCTTTTTTAAATTTAAATGACCATATTAAATGGTCCAACTACTATTTTCATTTGTGTAGAATTCCAAGCTCTATTTTATCCTTTGTGTGGGCATAAACTATGAAGGAATGACTATGGTGACTATAATTGTATGTTTTTATCCTCAGTAATCTGAGCATCCTCTCCATCACTAAGATAAAATTCTAAATTTTAGTTTTGTAACTATCAGCAAAAATTAAAAATTAGTTTAAATCTCTATATAAAGCTGCTGAAACTAAATATCTTAATTGCACTAAAGTTTACTTTCTATTTTAACTGTACACCACAGCACCCCCTAAAAAGAGAGTCAACAAATTCATTGTAGCTGCCCCAGTGATTGCAGGACTGTTGCCTAGAAATGGAGGCTGGGAAATTTCAACAGATTTTTCCCTTTATTTATAATGTAGTCCATGTCCACTTAAATATTTGTCTGGTGTCTTTCTGTGTCTAACTGATGTGAGTAGATTGTCTGTGAGAGAAACAAGTCATACATTCTGGAGAGTCTTTGGCCTACAACAAACCATGGTAGAATAGGATGATGATGGAAA
>NC_048220.1:123318521-123512514 GCF_002007445.2 Ailuropoda melanoleuca | reverse complement strand
CTGAGCCACCCAGGCACCCCTAACTGTGGGTTTATAACCAACTTGCATAAGAAGAATCTGAGACTAAAAAAATAAAATTAAATTAAATTAAAGTGCCTAAGGTCACACAAATAATAAATGATGGACTGGGTTTTGAAACCAAGTATTTCTAGCCTCTTCTCTCACTGTGTGATTCTACTGTTTCTCATACATTTTCCAGTCTTTATGCATTTGCTTATAGTGGGCTATGGCCTGGAGTATTCAACCAATCTCTCTTTCATCCACCCAAATCTTACTCATCCTTCGGAGCCCAGCCCAAGACCTTCAATCTCAATGAAGTTTCTTTGAAGTCTCCACCCACCTGTTATTTTTCTCTTTGTAACTGTTACGGTATTTACTACCTATCTGTACCCCCTTTTTGATGTTTTAACATAAATCATCTCATATTAATCTCTTTATATACATTGCTTTTCTTCCTGTTCATGAAAGTCAAACCTTACAAGTATAAGATTGACATCTTTTGCATGTCACCAAGTACTCTGTGTGGTTTTATGCAAAGGAGTATTACTACACGACTTGAATAGTCCACATTCTTAAAACATGTAAAATCATGTTTTACATTAATTTTGATCTTCAGATGAAAATATGCTTCAAATGCTTTTTTTGACTCAGCATCTCCTTGATATCAACTTCTTTAGAAAAGGGAGGAAATTCTCATACATTTTTATCATTTACTTTAGGTCTGTAGAGACAATATATTCTTAAAAGTACTTTTGGTCATTTCAACAAAGTGGGTAACAAACCCTAATTCCATTGATAAACTAGGTAATTTTGGTTTAACTGAAAAAAGCAGCCTGTAATCAAGCAGGGAAGACAAATGTACCACAGTTTACAGCAGATCATTTTCAAACTTTTTGGAAAGCAAAACAGATCATCATATTGCCTCTGCATCATAACCCACTGAAAGCAATGAACTTGCACAGGAATTTGAGGTGGAGCTTTTAAATTGCATTTAATCACAAACAAATAAGGGTTTAAATTCATTAGAATTATTTTATGTTTCATGCTAATTTGCAGAACACAACCATACAGAACAAGTCACTCAACTTTTGAAATTAGTACACATCAGAAGACATCAGAAATAAGATGTACAGAGATGCATTCGTACATGACTATATCAAATTTGCTTTTTTAAATTTAAATGACCATATTAAATGGTCCAACTACTATTTTCATTTGTGTAGAATTCCAAGCTCTATTTTATCCTTTGTGTGGGCATAAACTATGAAGGAATGACTATGGTGACTATAATTGTATGTTTTTATCCTCAGTAATCTGAGCATCCTCTCCATCACTAAGATAAAATTCTAAATTTTAGTTTTGTAACTATCAGCAAAAATTAAAAATTAGTTTAAATCTCTATATAAAGCTGCTGAAACTAAATATCTTAATTGCACTAAAGTTTACTTTCTATTTTAACTGTACACCACAGCACCCCCTAAAAAGAGAGTCAACAAATTCATTGTAGCTGCCCCAGTGATTGCAGGACTGTTGCCTAGAAATGGAGGCTGGGAAATTTCAACAGATTTTTTCCTTTATTTATAATGTAGTCCATGTCCACTTAAATATTTGTCTGGTGTCTTTCTGTGTCTAACTGATGTGAGTAGATTGTCTGTGAGAGAAACAAGTCATACATTCTGGAGAGTCTTTGGCCTACAACAAACCATGGTAGAATAGGATGATGATGGAAAAGCCAAAACAGCTAAATTATTTATGCCCCCAATTAGATTATTCTACCATATAGATCTAGCAATTATTAGAGCCTGGGAGTTCAGAAGCAATCATATAGTAATCTAAATACTTTTATAATAATGATCACTCAAGTTATATTTTTAGTGCTTATATTCTGTCACAGGACTGGACTAATAAAAGTTGATAAAGCTACAAACACATGTACAAACTACCATGCTAGGTAATTAGGAAATACTTCTCAAAGTCTGTTTTGGAGTTAAGTAAGAATTCTGGCACATTCTCCATCATTTTTTTTTCCAGATTCTTATTTTTGTTTCTCTTATATTTTATTCGCCATTCTTTTTCTTCAAACTGGACATACAAAATCCAGAATTCAAACAGGACCAAAAAAAAAAAAGAGAGAAAAGATGAGAGGGATAAGGTTTGAAGGCATGCATAGAATGTTTAAGTCTTCTGTGCACCAGGTGTATCTTAAAGGTCCAGAATTCTATGCAGTAATTTCACATGTTAGAAAGACTAGGCTCTGTAGCTTATTCCCTTATGCAACAAAAACCACTGAGGGCCATTTTGTGCAAGTCACTGTTCTAGGCACTGAGAATTCAGTGCTATACCCATAAACAGCTGATTTGAGGTTACAGCCCAGGAGAGGTAGCATTCAATAAGCAAATTATTTCACAAATTGCCAATTAATAATATTTATGCTAAGTGCTTCAAAGGATAAAGAAAAAGCTTTACAGAGCTATAGAGTGATTACATATAGGTAGGTAGTCAGAAACTATTCTACAAGCAGGGAATATTTAAGATGACATCTGACAAATAATTACAATTTGGTTTAGCAAGATGAATGTATTTGTATTTAAGGTCAGTTTATTATTTTGTTTTATTTTAAACATGAGAACCCCTTGAATACATCTAAGAGCTGTTTAAAAAGATGCAGTAAACATAAGCAATTAAAGATTAGAGAAAGAGAAGGGCTAGTGGGTGGTTTAAGTTTCCTGTGGAACGGAGGGACTAACCTTAGGTAGAATAGTTAGTACCTCTGCTAGTTTGTGCCAAAAGGTTTAGAATTTGAACTTCACTATAGTATTTTGCTTCATATGTTATTACTTGATAGGATTTTAAATTATTTTAAAACATCATCTTTCATGCTTTACATATAAGAATCATACATATGTGAATCCATCTACTAATACCTATGGATATCAAAAGTTTAAATATATTCTTCTTCAGATTATTCTTTCACATCAAGCACATTGGCAAAAGTTTATAAAAGTACCAATTTTGGGGTGTATTAAGTATCCCCACTCAGTTGCTTCTGCTAATATTTAAAGCTTTAGTCTTGACTGTGGCCTTCTATTATCTGCATGAGTTGCAACTTCTCTCATTTCCACATGTCAAGATTATCACCCTTTTTTTAGCTTTATCTGAGGTATAATATATCTATTTTTTTAATGCACACATTTAGGGGCACCTGGGTGGCTCAGCTGGTTGAGCGTCGGATTCTTGGTTTTGCCTCAGGTCATGATCCCATAGGCTGTGAGATCGAGTCCTGCAATGGGCTCTGCACTCAGTGAGGAGTCTGCTTGGAGATTCCCTCTGCCCTTCCCTCCACTCCCTCTCTTTCTCTAACAAATAAATAAATCTTTAAAAAAATGCACACATTTAATGCATACATCTTTATGAGTTTNTATGATGATGCAAAAGTTTAAATATATTCTTCTTCAGATTATTCTTTCACATCAAGCACATTGGCAAAAGTTTATAAGAGTACCAATTTTGGGGTGTATTAAGTATCCCCACTCAGTTGCTTCTGCTAATATTTAAAGCTTTAGTCTTGACTGTGGCCTTCTATTATCTGCATGAGTTGCAACTTCTCTCATTTCCACATGTCAAGATTATCACCCTTTTTTTAGCTTTATCTGAGGTATAATATATCTATTTTTTTAATGCACACATTTAGGGGCACCTGGGTGGCTCAGCTGGTTGAGCGTCGGATTCTTGGTTTTGCCTCAGGTCACGATCCCATAGGCTGTGAGATCGAGTCCTGCAATGGGCTCTGCACTCAGTGAGGAGTCTGCTTGGAGATTCCCTCTGCCCTTCCCTCCACTCCCTCTCTTTCTCTAACAAATAAATAAATCTTTAAAAAAATGCACACATTTAATGCATACATCTTTATGAGTTTGGACATACATTTGGACAACCATGATAAATACTATCACCCTAACTAAAGTTCTAAACATATATGTGACCTCCAAAAATGTCCTTCTGTGCTTTTATAGGCTTTTGTTTCGTTGTTTTGTTTTTAAGAACAGTTAACATGTGTTCTCATGAGATCTATCCTCTTAACATATTTTAAAGTGCCCAGTACTGTAACTACTATTTTTTTAGGAGCGACCCTGTAGCATTTTTTTTTATTCTCTTTATTGACATTTACACAGCTATGTTTCATTCATATTACACAAATAACTAATCCAACCAAAGTAAATCAAATTTCTCTCCTTAATACCATTCCAAGAAACACCTTTTAATGCATAGTCCAAGACCCATTTTATTCATAAAGCCTAGGTACTGCAGCTTATGCTGGAGTCCCTTCTTGTGAGTTTCTTTAACACTTCATATTCTGTTCAGAAAACTAAATTTGACTATGAACTATCTTATGTGGTTCACTATTTCTGTCATGCAAGCATATGTCATCTCTAAAATAATTTAATTTGTTCCTCCTTTTTTTTATAGCTTTGATTTTTTCCCCCAAATGCCTAGTACAATCTGGGGCACAAAATAGATGCTAAATAGATACATTGTTTCAACTTTGTGATATTCCACCGATGCTGATGGACTAGTCAAAATCCTGGATGTTATTGCTGCTGTCTAGATATTAAATGAGATTTGTGAATGAAGTTAATAAAACCTCTCAAGGAAATAAGGGCACCTTTTGTTGTGGGGCCAAGTTTCTAAGTTTCACAATCATACAGAGGTTGACCCTCACTGGGAAGGTCTTTAGGCTGTCTGCATGTGATTTGAAGTCACATTTAATGCCACTGTGGATGCATCCTCCTCAAGCATAGACTGGATTTATAGATTTGTTTTTCATCTTTTATCAGAGCATTGTTTTATATCACACTGCTGAAATGGCAGAATGGTAATGGTTTTCTCTTCTGTATAGTTAATGGAAAATTTTTACTGCTTTTAGATTCCTTATATAACTACATTTTATTCAGGCCTAAGTCCATTTGACTGTCCCTAGTCTGAAAAATGATCTGTAATCTCTTGTGAGTCTTTGTGTGGGAGCATTTCTAGGTGACTGACTCAGGATCTTTACAATGGTTCCCATAGCATATTAAGTCATAAAAGGTTTGCCAAGAGTTTTAAGTATAGCAGAACAAGGGTTGCTATTGCTCTTTGTTGCATCCTTCTCTAAGGTAAGGAATATGTATATAATCAATCTGAACTTACTACACAATGTATTTCACCTGATTTTATTTTTAAAAAAATGGATCAGTAGAATATAATCATGTCTAATACAGCCTGCCACAAATTCAGGAATTCCCCCTTNATCTAAGGTAAGGAATATGTATATAATCAATCTGAACTTACTACACAATGTATTTCACCTGATTTTATTTTAAAAAAATGGATCAGTAGAATATAATCATGTCTAATACAGCCTGCCACAAATTCAGGAATTCCCCCTTAGAAAGGCAGGGTTATTCCTATGACAACCGAAGTTACTGCTCAATAATACTTCCACGTGAAGTGTTTTTGTGAAATGGATTAATATCATATCATCGTCATTGACAAACCTATTCCTGAACCTGTAACGTTAATAGCTTATACTAAAAAATCTGAAATATTCCTGTTCTTGTAGTAATATGTTCTGTTCTTGTAGCAAAATGTTATCCAAATGAGGAAAAGGCTTAATGTGAAGACAGCACAGCTAGTAGCATCACCTACTAGGATTNTTACAGTCTGCTCATGGAATAAAGTCCTGGAAACCTTTTTTCTATTAATTCTTCTGCTAAAAAATGTTATCCAAATGAGGAAAAGGCTTAATGTGAAGACAGCACAGCTAGTAGCATCACCTACTAGGATTCTGAATAACAGAGTAAAAGGTATTGTGGCACCACAATTTGAGTCCCTGCCTTCCTTTTCAAAAATGATAATGAGCACTCCTTGGTATTTACCCAAAGGAGTTGAAAACTCATGTCCACACAAAAATCTGCACACAGATGTTTATAGCAGCTTTATTCATATTTTCCAAAAATTGAAAGGAACCAAGATGTCTTTCAGAAACTGAACAGGTAAATAAACTGTGGTACATCCAAACAATGGAATATTATTCAACACTGAAAGGAAGTGACCTATATGACAACTCATGAAGACACATGGAGGAAACTTAAAAGCATGTCACTAAGTGAAAAAGTAAATCATCCAAGACTGCATACTGTATGATTCCAAATATATGATATTCTACAAAAGGCAAAATTAGGAAGACAATAAAAAAATCAGTGGTTGCCAGAGGTTAGTAGGGAGAGGGATGAATAGGTAGTGCACAGAGGATTTTTGGGGCAATGGAAATACTCTGTATAATACTATAATGGTAGATACATGTCATTATCCAGTTGTCCAAATCTATAGAATGTATAACACTAAGAATGAACCCTGAGGTAAACTGTGGACTTTGGAGGATAATGATGTGTCAACATAGGCTCATCAGCTACAACAAAGGCAGCACTCTCATGGAGATGTTAATGTGAGAAACTCTGCACATGGGGACAGGGAATATTTGAAAAATCTCTGTGCCTTCTTCCTCTCAATTTTGATGCGAACCTAAAACTGCTCTAAAAAATAAAATAACTTGAAATAAAATAAAAGTGATTCTGAAATCCCAAGCCTTTTCTCTATTATATGTGTTGATAAGCTCTCACAAACATGACTCAATTTCCACCTGGCTTCTTAGAACTCAAAGCAAGAAAGACTTATGTTATTCTTCCATAACCCCTCACAAAGGAGCTTAATAAAAAAGAAATAACAGTAGTAATTTTCAGAAGGATGAACATATCATTTTCGAGGAGATTTTACTGGAGCTCATGAACACCAATAACAAAAAAGATGCTTTTTATAGAGTCCTACTCTATAAAATTTTAAATTCACTTTTGTTTTTTCTTATAAAGTATGAAGACAAAATCAACTTCTAAACCAATTATAAGAGATAATTGTTAGGATCAACAACAGAAATAAAAATTTATATTCTTTGATGTTCTTTAGTTCATGTCATGTCAATAGTAGAAAATTCAGTGAAGAAAAAGAGTACTCATCCTAAGCCGACAAAAAGAAATATTCTAGTAAATATAACCAGAACAATATGTCTTATCCTGGTCAGCATCAAAAAAGTATTTACTAAGAACTATTACACTTTTGTTATTTGCAAGTAACTATTCTAGCATAATGGTAGTACTTCAAAGAAAAACCTAACAAAGATTCTATAGATCAGAACCATAATATTACAAAATATTTTCTCAAACAGCTTCTTGATGAAGCTCTTCTTAAAAAAAGAAAATGTAAAAGAATGTCCTATGTGGCATTTTGGTTTCCTCAATTAGTAATGGCCAATACCATCTCCAAAATCATTTTGGAGCCAGTGTTGTTATAGTGGGAGGTCTATACTTATTATGTGTGTGTTCCTGTTGACGTTTGGTCTCTAGTATGAATGGGAATAGTGAAATGACAGTCCTTGACACTCTGCTTCATTAACCTTGTAGAGTGCTGTGACATGCCATGCTCAGATGGACTGTTTAAAAACTGCTGTTTGATGATGTTGATGATGATGATAATGATGATGATGATGACAATGGCCACTGGTAGGTTAGTTGGGGACCTTCTGCTGTCCCCTAAATATGATTTTCTCCAGTTGGTCAATAATTTGCCTTGCCCTACTAATGATAAAGGGCAATTAAAGTGTATACAGAAGATTTTAATACCTTTTTCAAATATTAGTCATTACAAAGCTGGTAAGTTAAATTGTAACTAAGGTTAGAGAAGCTCACATAGGCTAGCATTTACCAAAAAAGGGGGAGCATTTGTATTGAGGAAAATAATTTTAGAAAATAGAGACAGCATTTTTTGTTATAACAGAACATTTTTAAAAATATAAAATACATAGAGCAAAAATGCATCTTTAATCCTTCTCAAGACTGCTCAATTACTTCTCCCCTCTCCAGATGCTTTTGCCATAAACAGAGTAATAATATAAGTATTCCTGCAAACATTTTTCTGTATACTTCAATCGTGTATGATTGCTTGTGTAAACTCTAATTTGGAGTCACATATTAGATTCCATTTGGAGGAGGTGTAGATATTCTTGAGCTATCATGTTCTTCTTATTTTTAAATGTTCTGAGTTATCTCTAGGCACAAAGAGGCACACTAGAGAGACTGACTCTCACATCCTCCTTCTAATCCCTCATCCTACCAAAGACCCTACCAACTCACAGCACCAGTCCTGCTGCTTAGACCTGAAATTAAGGAATGAGCCTTCCTGGTTATCAAATACCTCCTCTTGTCAGTTTGCAATGTTTTTATCAATAAGTCTTGCTGCTGGAACATTCAGTCAAGGTAGTCTGGCTCTCAGCAAGAAGGAACGGCAGCCTATAGGGAGCAATTGAGCCATTCATAAAATGCCCAGGCTGCAGCTGAAGGGCCACCTGCTGTTTTGCAGCCCCAGGGAGGCTCAATCCACCGCTAGTTCTGAAATAATTTAGAGGCCAGACTGGAGCAAGGGCACATTAGCACTTGGCTTGTCAGCCAATAGAAATAATTAAAATAAGACTATTAAAGTATTGGGAAAGACTTTTTTCTTCTTCCTAAACTTGTGTTTTATTAGTGGAGGCTGGTTCTGAAACATATGTACGTAAAACTGTCTGTCTTTTCCCCTCTGTCTTTATTAGAGATTTCATTTCTTTTACAAGTACAAACCTGAAAGATGGGGGAGTTTTGTTCTTTACAACATGTATTGGGGTCTTTGATATTCATCATCCTTATTTAAAAGGAAATATTCATTGAATTCTTCCAGTCCATCATCAGTGTCAGGGGTTTAACACTAAATAAATGGCATTAAGAGGTGACATGACTGAAAAAGCCCAACTCTGAGCACCTACACCTGAAATGGACTGATTTGAGTTCCATGACTCACTGGAGGGTCAGGAGAGCTCAGAGAGTTTGATATTTGACTTAAGGGTTACCCATATATCAGACAGAGAAGAGGAAACATACTAATGAGTACCACATCATGACGCGATGCAGAGTTTTTTTCATTATAATCAGAAGCAAAATGTTTGATTTCATTTCTGACATCTTGGAAAACAGGAACAGAATTTATGATTACTCCAAAATATAAAATCAATGTTCCACTGAAAGGAGCTGAGGATTGATCATGCATTTTTATCACAGAAAAAAAAAAACCAGTGGTTAATGAAGACCAGTTAATAAATATGGAGGATAAAGATTTAAAGTAATAACGAATAAAAGATTGAACAAAGGGTTAAAAAACAATTCTCCTATTTCAGAACCTGACAAGAAGCTGAGATATTCAGAATTATGACCACCAAAATCTAGAGAACACTACTTCTACATAGATGATTCCCTCCAGTTTGAATGAACTGAAGAAAACTGCAAAAAATAAAAACGTAAATGTTGAGAGAAAAACAGTAAAATGATTATCAATAAAATTATCCAAAAATGTTGATTTGAACTGTTAACTTTATATAGACAAGTCCATAAAGTGATTCATTATTAATAAACTTTAGAATATTAGAATCAAACTGGAAGGTTAGAGACCAACATCTCTGACTCACACCTGAAGCACTAGAAAACACTGGCTAAGCCTTGAACATATTAATTTGGGTCTCACCATTCATTCATTCATTCATTCATTCATTCATTCATTCCACATTCATGAATCGCCTAACATGTGCCGGGCACTGTGCTGGAGACCAAGATACACAATAAGAATGTAACCCCTATTCTTCAGGATTGACAATGTTAAGGGGAAACAGTCCTGTAGGTTAATAATTACAGAAATCTGTTAAGTGCTATAATGGAGGTATGCATGTAATAAAGTTCTTTGGTCTTTCTGAAAAGATTAAAAAATGACTAACCATTCAAAATTTCATCCAAATCTTGAAGGCTGAGCTGGAATTTGCCTAATGAACAAAAGCTAAAGAGGGGAAAAGGAAGAGAGGCTTTCTAAAAAGTGGACACAGCAGGTGCAAAGACATGACACCAAGTGAAAAAAATTAAAAAGCACCATGAATTTTGGAAACTACATGGGTCTTAAATGTCAAACACAAGATTTTTGTCTTAGCTATTGCTTGAACGAATAGGCAGATCTTGAGCAATCTGCATATCATCACAAGGTGTTTAGACTTCATGTTATATACAGTGAAGAACCAAGTCAGGTTTCAGTAAGCAAGTGTGGGATTAGATTTACATTTTAGAGATTAACCCCTTGGTATGAATGGCTAAATGAAAGTCCAAAATTCAGAGTTTGTTTTAAGAGATTCCTTTGTAATTCCCCACTGTGTGCACCAAATATGGCTTATAATAAAACCTTCTTCAGGACTGGCTTCACCTAGAAATGAAACAATGAATTTACCCCCAGTATTATAGACTACTCAGGATGGAGGAGGTCTTATAGATCATTTACCCTATCTCAACTCTTCTATTACTAATTTATTCTTCAATTAGTTCTCAAATATTTACTCAGCATCTACAATATGCTAGACAAACCCTCTGCTTCAATGAAACATATAGCCTACACTATTCAGACAATAATAAAACAATAAGAAAATAAATTTACATTTATAAATAGTGATACTGGTGCTGGTAGTAACATGACTCTATGAGAATGTTGTGGTGGAGCCCCAAATAGATGGTGGACTTGAAAAGGTCTCTTTGAGAAAGTGATTATTAATTAAGACCCAAAGGATGATTAGGCGATGATTAATAAACTGTGAAGAAGAGAAATAATGTGCAAAGTCCATGAAGTAGAGAAGATCTTGGTATATTCCAGGAAAGAAAGAAGCTGACATGTTTGGGGATGGATATGTAAACAAGATGGTGGCAAAGAAGACACTGGGGGGTTTGGTGGCAGTGATCAAGGGAAGAGTAGCAAGGTGAAGAAATACAGTCAAGGATAATCTGTTGGTATAAATTCAAAGCTAAACCTAGGTTTCCTCAGGATTCCCAGTCAATGTTCTTTCCTTTAGAGCCTAAAAACAAAAAGATGCGAAATATATACACATAATCTTCCTGTAATTCAGTATCTTTCCATGTCATCTACTTTGGAAAAAAATCTTGCTTCTAAGTATCCCACAATACATTTTTTGGTACTTTTTTCTCTTAGGAACTGGATTACACATCTGATGGTGACCTGTAACAAGAACTCCATCTACTCAGGCAGGCCATATCATTTCTCAGAAGTTTCTAATAAGAATGCAAATAAAGAAGCATTTAATACTATGATCTAAATATCAGAGGCTCATCAGGACTATGAGAAGGAAAAAAAACATAATATGAGTGACTAATAAGTTATTCATGAATTCAAACTATCTAGAATAATTAAAATACCCACTTTCAGCTAATAAGCCATTAACTGCAGTTTTACCATTTTTTAATGATCTGATTCACAGTGTTGCAGGAAGTTTCACTTCATATATGTATATGATTATATAGATCAATGTTTACATTTTTGCATTCTTACAGACATGCAGTGGAAATTTATTTACACATAAATTTATGCATAAATAAAGTGTTCCCTGGTTACCAGAAAATGTTTATATGTATGAACAATATATGGATTGTAATAATACAGACAAAGGTGTGGGGGGATGAATAGGCCAAATGATCCTGATTCCCAATGTTCTCCATTATTTGTGGTTGTGGTAGAATTA
The DNA here is from genome assembly GCF_002007445.2 of Ailuropoda melanoleuca. NCBI lineage: Eukaryota > Metazoa > Chordata > Mammalia > Carnivora > Ursidae > Ailuropoda > Ailuropoda melanoleuca. Next base: position 123,500,837 of record NC_048220.1, on the reverse strand, counting down.
ATATCCCAAATATCCTTCTCTTTATAATGAATTTCCCAAGCTTCTTCTCAAATAAGTACAGTATGTTGTAAGTGGTAAGTTTCCATTATGTGAAGAGAAATGTGTGATTTTTGTTCAGACAGCTTTTTATTCAAGTAACTCAGAGAAGAAATTTATTTTTCACCACTTCAAGCTTGTCATTTATTTAGTCTTCAGTGGGGAATAGTGTCTTTGCTTTGGTGGAACTGAGCAATTTGTAGAGGAAAGGATAAAGTCCCTATAGTAAGTTCTGAGGCCAATCTTTTATAGATCTCTGGCACATTCAATGATTGATTACCTCCAAAGATAAATACACTCAGTTTGTAATCCTTATATCTAAGTTAACTTAATTTTTACATCTGTCATTACCCTTTTTTTCTGAAATGATGTTAATTTTATTATTGAGGAAAATAAATTCTGATGAAAAGCATTGTACACTATCCAGTATTGACAACATCTACAAATTTCTTCATCTTTTTGAAATTTGAATTTGGGGCATTTAATGAAAAGTAAATTAAATTTAAATGCTTTGATTGCATCTTGTACATGTGGTCATGAATATTGCATACTCTACATACCTAAGAGTAGAATAGAAATATTCTAAAGGTGAGCTTTTGAGTTATATTTTCTACTCAAGAAATATTTGGAGCCCAAATGTTTGCCTTAAATCTTTCTTCTTTTCTTTGGAATATGAAATGGGGTCAAAGATAGAAAGAAAGAAAGATAAATTTTTAGCACTACTGTAGACACATACAGATAGACAGTTAATACCTATATTTTATACATGGTGAGATACTATACAGCAAGATAAATAATATTCTAAGTATGGAATACCTGTATCTAACACAGGAATTCAAAACTGGCTCTATCTTTTATTAGTTATCTGAAAGCTGTTGTTTATACACTCTAGGTCTCAATTTACCTATTTTGTAGGGTATGAACTATTGTACACATAAACGTCAGCATCAATATAAATCCTTTCTCATCTCTCCTTACTTTCCCAAGAAATGAAGAAAGAAGGAAAAAAAAGAATGTAATAAAAAGTAAGAAAAATATAAGGCTTTAGATCAGAAAGACAGAAAAGAAAGTCAAAGGAAGAAATAGGAATTTAAAAGGAAGGAGAAGCAAAAAAGTTGCACTGTGTAGTAAGTTGTGGAATACTACCACAATTTTCTTAGGAAAATTTTTCCAAAATCTGCTTGGATTTCTTGAAATCCATGAATTGCCTACCGCAGCCACATTGAGAGTAGTTAGACATGGATGTACCCACAGTACAGTCAGTAATAACTACAACTATTTTAGTCAGAATTTTGGGACCATTCATATGGATGCTTCATCAAAGAAACTGTTGTTTCTGGTTTCTGGTAACAGATTTATTACATTTACCAATGGGTCTTATTGAACATGACAACCATTAGAATCCTCAGAGCTTTTAGCCATCTTTTTTTTCCCACAAATTCAAATGATATCCTAAACTCAGGAGAACAGATTAAGCTCAGTGGTGTAGGAGAAAGGAAAACATATTTCTTGGATCTATATAGTTGGAGACTCTTAAATCAATATCTAAGAATCTTCTAAACCTAGTCTGTATGTAAGCAATCAATCCACAAACTCTTAAAAATAAAAAGTAAGCCACTATGTGATTCTGTGATGAAAAATCACTTCAAACAATTTTAATCTCTCACAATAGGGGAAGGCATCCCATTTTTCACTACTGGGAATCAGAGCCATCAATATTTTTCTCTAAGGGACAAGTTAACAGACCAAAAAAATGACCTTTAATTCAAATTCAGGAAATAATTGATGTAAGGAAGCTTAATTTCAATCTGATCACCTCATAGGTAGGATTAAAATATCCATTTGCCTCAAATCAGTAGTCATCCAGACACTAATTATCCAGGTACAATCGGTTTCCACTACCCTTTGCTAGAACTCCATTCTTCTACTTCTTTTTGTACCCTTAGGTTTTTAAGAGGCCTGGTTTGTGTAGAGTGAGGTAATAGTGTTTGTGTTTGGTCTTTTTTTTTTTTTAAAGGATCCCATCATTAATGAGCCAGTGACAAAGTAATAATATTTGATACCAAAAACAACAAAAACATAAATTCAGGCTTTAAATTAGAAGAAAGTACTCATTTATAATATAGTCATTCAGATGATCCAAAATATGCATATATTATCATTATATTATTAAAATTAAATTCTTCTAGAGAATTTCCAGATGTTTAAATTATACCTGCATCTTGTTTAATGATATCCATCTGATAAACATTGGTCTAATGTATTATCCCAGAAAGATGTACTACATTCTAACAAGAAATTTTTTAAATGGAAACGATTTTAAGACTCAAAGAAACTCATCTCAAAGGTTGAATTACAGACAGACGGTGAGAAAAATATTTGAGGCCTATAAGGCTTTCCCAAAACTTTTGAATCTCATCCTGGAGGCAGCCATTGACTATTTTCTTCTCATAAAACATGGTCTGAGAACAGGTGCCTCCATATGTAAGAGTTCTTAAACAAAATTCCTGAAGCAAAATATAAATATAGTGTCCCATTATTAATACCTCACTAAATCTTAATTATTTCCAAAAATGTAATCTCTCACCTATCCATGTTCAAGGCATATATTTCACTTTCTTTTATTTTTATTTTTTAATAATAAGTTTTTGTTGTTATATTAGTCACCATACAGTACATCCTTAGTTTTTGATGTAGTGTTCCATGATTCATTATTTGCGTATAACACCCAATGCTCCCATGAAATATATGCCCTCATTATTACTCATCACTGGCCTATCCCAATCCCCCACACCCCTCCCCTCTGAAGCCCTCACTTTGTTTCCCAGAGTCCATAGTCTCTCATGGTTCATTCCCGCTTCTGTTTACTCCCCTTCATTCTTCCCTTCCTTCTCCTACCGATCTCCCTGCTATTTCTTATGTTCCATAAATGAGTGAAACCATATAATTGTCTTGCTCTGCTTGACGTACTTCACTTATAGCATATTCACTTATAGCATAATCTCCTCCAGTCCCGTCCATGTTGCTGCAAATGTTGGGTAATCATTCTTTCTGATGCCTAAGTAATATTCCATTGTCTATATGGACCACATCTTCTTTATCCATTAGTCTCTTGAAGGGCATCTCGGTTCCTTCCACAATTTAACTATTGTGGACAATGCTGCTATGAACATTGGGGTGCATATGGCCCTTCTCTTCACTATGTCTGTATCTTTGGGGTAAATACCCAGTAGTGCAATTGCTGGATCATAGCGTAGCTCTATTTTTAACTTTTTAAGGGACCTCCACACTGTTTTCCAAAGTGGCTGTACCAACTTGCATTCCCACCAACAGTGTAAGAGGGATCCCCTTTCTCCACATCCTCTCCAACATTTGTTGTTTCTTGCCTTGTCAATTTTTGCCATTCTAACTGGCGTAAGGTGGTATCTCAAGGTGGTTTTTATTTGAATTTCCCTGATGGCTAATGATTTTGAACATTTTTTTCATTTGTCTGTTAGCCATTTGTATGTCTTCATTGAAAAAATGTCTGTTCATATCTTCTGCCCATTTTTTGATTTGATTATTTGTTTCTCATGTATTGAGCTTGAGAAGTTCTTTGTAGATCTTGGATACCAGTTTTTTATCTGTAGTGTCATTTGAAAATATCTTCTCCCATTCCGTGGCCTGCCTCTTAATTTTTTTGACTGTTCCCTTGGCTACGCAGAAGCTTTTTATCTTGATGAAGTCCCACAAGTTCATTTTTTCTTTTGTTTCTCTTACCTTTGGAGATGTGTCATGAAAGAAGTTGCTGTGGCTGATGTCAAAGAGGTTACAGCCTATGTTCTCCTCCATGATTTTGATGGATTCCTGCTTCACATCGAGGTCTTTCATCCATCTGGAGTTTATCTTTGTGTATGGTGCAAGAGAGTGGTCAAAGAAATCTGGTATTTATGGCTTTGTGATGTACAGAGGGATTTCCTCCATCCAACTCAAAATTCATTTCCAAATAAGAGAAATAAGACTACCACCTGAAAGTTTAACTAAAATATCAATACCATATGGGTTAAAACACATATGTGTAAATCCACACTAAGTTCTGTAAGTTCTCCCTAGAATCAGCAAAATTTGAGCTATGAGTCAATCAGAAGGTGAACTGTCAGAAACCCAAGCTTGTATGAGACAAGGATGGGTAGATGGATGGATGGATGGATGGATGGATGGATGGATGAATGGATGGATGGATAGATGGATAAAAACAGCATTGACAGTGTACACCCAAATTTCACTGCCCAAGGACTTGACTCTATTCATCAGTTTATCGTGTATGTATTTCAGATACGAATGCTCTATGCTAATTTACCAGATGCCATCAACACTCATTGAATTACTAATTCTTTCTGTTCTAATGACTCAGTAATCACCAGCAATTTTGTGATTATAATGTGGCTTTTTCAGACACATATCTGCAAAGAATAAAAGTATTAACCACAGGATGTAAGGGTTCAGGTTACATATTGTAAATGAAATCAACTGATATTTTGTTTTTAAGCATCAACACGTATGGATTTAGTTAACATAGAAACAATCACTCTCATTACTCCTGAAAACCAAGTTTCTGACCTACAAAATTGAGAGATTAGGGAGTAAGTAAATTCATCAGGGCAGACGCACCCTGAAGTCTCCTCTAGACAGCCTGCTGACATTCTGAGGTACACTTCCTTAAAATTCTGACTTGTACAGGCTAAAGGTGAGAGGATTGGTAGGAAAAGAGTACAGTCCAAGTAGTCTGAAACTAGGAGTAATGTCAACAAGTGGGAGGAAGGGAACTAAAGAAGGAAGATCCTAAGGCAAGGTTTGATGTAGTGGAAAGAAAAGAGACTGTGATTAACCTTGTTCATTGCCCAGTTGTTCTGAGCCTGATCTCTCAGCTACAAAGTAAGAATAATAATGTCTAATTTGGGGGGGGGGGAGGGAAGGAAATAAATAAAATAGTAGATGTTAATCTCAGAGACTGAGGTAGGTGTTTAATACATAATTTGCTTTTTCCTCTTATCATAATTTTATTTATGGGTATTCATATTAGAGTAGCCTGGCCCAGTCCTATAGAGAATTTGAACACAGGGAACTCTAGCCTCCATGCAGTCCCTTTCTGCTGGAGTATTTGTTTTTCTCATATTTTCCTTCTACCAAGAATGGAGGACAGCAAAATGGATACAGCAATTTCTTTTCAGGTGTTGGACCCCCTTTTATTAATAATGAGTGTTTCATAGAATCAAAGGATCTTTGAAATCTTATTGTCCAACCTGTCACTCAGCCTGATCATCAGGCTTAATCCAGCGATAGTATAGATGGTTTACCATTTTACAAGTCATTTTAAAACACTCAGCTGGGAGAGAGCACTGTTTAACCCCAGACCATGAATGGCTACTTTGGAAATCCAAGCATTTCAGAAAGGACACATCAACCCAGAGATCCCACTCTTAGAGCAAACTCCCACACAGCACTTACCAGTTTTCCCAAAGATTCCCAAAAATACAAACATTGCGAGTGGTACTAAAAGGCTTTTGTCTTTGTTCTAATCTTTGGTTTCATCAGCCTTTTCCTAGGGGGGATAAAAAAGTATACTTTAATTCTGTATCACTTAATTTTGGACATCTGGTTTGCAGTTTTAGCTATATTTATGATAGATCATTTTATTGATATTACATCTTGTTTCTATTACACTGTAACAATTCACAAATAAGGGAAGTGGCATAACAGGTCATAATTTATCAAGAAAAAGAGTAAAAGAAAATGTCAAATAAGACCAGTAAGTGTGTGATGAACTCTACTGAATAGAGCACAAGTAACTGGAGGAAATCAGTTTTAAGGTTATAATTTAAGTTACAGTCTAGTGACTCTAGCCAGACAAAATTTTAAAACAGGCTGTGGCAATAGTGAATACAAATTCAAAAGAGGACTAGCTCCTAAAATGCCTACAAAGAACTATGAATAAAGCCTCAAAGGAATTTCTATGTTGAGGTCCCAGTTAGAAAACCATGCCATGTCTTCACTTAGCAGGGTGACCGCTCTCTCACGTGGCTTAGTTGGGGAAAAAGCTGCTTTATTCCATAACAACAATTAGCATTCGTGAACTCCCTACTGTATGCCTAGCCCTCTTCTATGCTCTTTACTACATCAACACATGTGTTCCACAATAGCCCAATGAGGCAGATACTATTATTTTCCCTGATTTACCATTTTCATAGATACCAAAGTACAGAATATTAAGTGCCATGGCCAAATATACTCAGCTCAGAAATGGCAAAGCTGAAACTTAAATCCAAGCAATTTTACTCTAGAGCTGAATTCCTAACCAAGTTACTTTATTGCTTTTCTTTTAAATATAAGCATTCTTGCTATCATGCTATATATGTGTTTTAGACATTGAGGGAAGACATGTTTTCTGTAAAATCGCATGGTAAAAATAACATTGGCTCTGGGGAAAAACAAGGTTGGAGCCAATCATTGAAAAAGTTCTATATCCAGCATATCAAAACCAATGTCAATCCTAATAAAAACACAAATATATCTAAAATATGCTGTCATTGGCATCAAGTATCACAGTTAGCTCTTCGCAACATGAACTCTGGCACTTACACATTTTCCTTTGAGATGTACTTCTTGGAAGGCATTTGTTTTAATAGTGACATGGCCATCAAAATCAAAAATCTTATCCAGACTAGCCTGTTGTGCTAATCCATTGTTTTAATTAGGGAGGAAATGTCAGTACCATGCCCTTCACATGCACTTGCATTTCACTGTAGCTTAAGATAGTGGAAGGCAAGCCCAGCTTGCACTAAAACAAGGCAGTCTTGTAGAGTTTCAGGTTTTTTCATGAGGACTTTACACATTGCTAAGGCATTTAATTATGAAAGCGCTCAACCCAAACCTTAAAAAAATTAACACCATGAGAAAAATCATGTACAAATCAACACCTCTTTCACATTATACCAACATCACTCCTCTATTTACCTATCACATAAAAAGTAATCAATGTTAAAGAAACAGATCATATGAGAATAGACACGATTGTGACTAGTTGTGATTAATTCATTATTCTACATATAAAAATGGTCAGAGTACTAGAACAGAGTCACATTTACTCATAATTAAAACTATCCTGCTCATAATGTCCTTCTTTTTTTTTTTTTTCAACAAATATTTGTTGAGCATCTACCACTATGAGGCATTGTACTGAGGACTAGGGATACAGTGGGGCACAAAATGGACCTGAACGCTCCCACCATGGAGACCAGAATCTCAGTTTTTTTTCCAGAAGATATGTATAAATCCTGCTGTGATTCCAAGCTATCATGATTTAACAGGGAATTGTGAATTTTGGGTTGTTGTACTAATGGATGGACTAACTTTTCATATTCTGGGTTTTGCTCCCAGTCAATGACAAACCTCCGACATCACACAACTACATATACCTAAAAACATAGAAAAGAGATGAGCTCAATTTAAATATGCATTCCTCACCAACTAGGGTTTTTTTTTTTAATTATTATTATGGTGAAACACCTCATCCATCTGACATAATATGCAGACATGGCGTTCTAAGTGACTTAATTGTCCTAGAAACTGAAACACATTCCAAATTTGAAAATCCTATTTTGAACAAAGAATCCTCCTAATATGGTAATATACTGCTCTGATTTCTTAAATAAAATGCAGTACCCAAAATTTAACTCCACTTTTATCAAATTGAGGAATCTAAGTCTATCAATGCCATCCCCAACCTCCTCAATGATTTCAGAGACTGTGAATGCTCATAACAGCAGTGTATGGCATAACTGTCACTTGCAATGGTGAACGTACTACCTGGGCCAGTTCAGGTCCTTCAATACATTGACACCAAGATGGCATGAGACCTGCTCAAGAGGCTTAGTGGGTCAAGTCGCCTATGAAGGGCAGAAGAGGCAGGAGCAGAAATAGATGGGAAGAGCTTTCAATTAGTGATGCAGGTCTGACACCTGTGAAAGGAAACACAGAAGGAAGGATTGGGTGCAAAGAGCCTCACACTACAGCATGGAACTGAGAAGTCTCAACCAAGCCAAAGGGGAGTCCTTTTGTCTATTAGAATTGGAGAGGATGGCCCCACTCTAGCACCTCTGCCATGCTCAGCCATTTGCTGGTGTCAGCCTAGGTAAACAGCCCCTATATGCAGGCTGTCAAGTCAACTACACTCTCCACAGAGGCCTTTTTGAGCAGGGCTCCTTCATTACCACCACATTAAACAAATTTCTGGAAGAACTAACTATGTTCCTAGGGCTTAATGAGAACAAACAAGGAGAGAGGTGGGGGACCCATCACTTGAAAGTATTTCTAATTCCATTTTTGGAAGGTAGCATGAACTGGCATGGTTTCAGTAACTCTCTGTCCATTAACAGAGGCAGTGTAGCCAGCTCTCCTGTAGGTCCAAAGGCAAAGGAAATCATCCTGTGAGACAACCAGGTGATACCACCACTAATTTCTACCTGTTCTTGTTGGAAGGTGTCACTGTTCACAAAATGTCAGCTATAACATAAATACTCATTCATCAATCAGACTAAAATCATTTATTGTCACCAATTGCATTCTTACATTTTTGGCATAAAGAAAGTAAAGAAAACTGCTGGACTCGATTCTGACTAACACTGATATTTAAAAGATGGACAGCAGGTATCTCACCTTATGTTCCTTACTCATGATAGTTCCCAATATGCTCCTTCTACCTCCATATCACCCTTCATGACATCATTGTATATGATGTCAGATTTTTACGGATAAAACAGAACTTGTCATCTCCTATTGGCCCATAGTCAAACTTATTCTTATCATATAATTTCAAATAATTATTTCACAAATAACCCAGTCTCCCAAGCTAGAAAATTTTGTGCAAATCTCTTCTACTATTAGCCTTCATAACTGTTTACTCACTATAGTCATTTGAGCAATATATAATTTATACCTGGGAAACTGCCTAACACAATGCCTGGTACACAGTGAATACTCAATACATCTCAGTTGATTTTAAATAAAAGAGATGTATGTTATCAGATAAGCATATTAATAATCCAGTTTTTGTAATAAAACTTTTTTCTAATTCAATCAATCATTGGGCTTACAGTTAGAGTGCTGGTGTTGGATAACTGGAGAACTTCCTCTGACATTCTAGATTAGACCATGAGCCAAGATGAACTATAAAATAATTTGGGAACTTTGTACCACCGAAGTGCATTGACTCTATCGTGCAAAATCTTATCAAATTCACTCTATCCACAATTATTATACAAATCTCCCCTAACTCTTGGCAATCTTTAGAACTTTTGTATGTATTGTATCTTCAAAAGAGTTGTCAGAGAAGACAAACTGGAAAGTTATGGCAGTGCTCTAGATAATCCAATTACTGAAGTATGTTGGAAATGAAGGTTCAAGTTCACCACTGGGAGCTAAATAATATTATTCAGACCTTTATCAACACCCTGCAAATGGCTGTCCCAAATTTTCTTCATATTTTCAGGAAATATATGTTTTCACAATTAGCTCTGTTTCAGCAGCCTGTTCCTACTGAATTGTGTCATTGTAAATGTGAAATTTAGTCCTTTTCTTGACTTACACATACACACATGCACACATTCACATGCAAACACACACACACATAACCAAAATATCAACAAACATACTATGGTAGGTGACTTCTGAGTTGGCTCATAATGACTCCTTATACAATAGCCCCCTTTAAATGTGGCCTGAACCTAGTGACTTGCTTGCGACTGACCAAATAGTGAAAAGGTAATGGGATGTGACTTCTGTTGGTAGGTAACAAAAGGCTGTGGTTTTCATCTTTGTAGCAGATTCTCTCTATTGACTTCTGGACTACATACTTTGATGAAGCAAGCTGCCATACTGGAGAGACCCACATTGCAAAGAACCAAGGGTGGCCTTTGTCTAACAGCCCCTAAGGAACTGATGTTTTCAGTCCAATACCTGGAAGTCCCCAGTCCACCCTTCAGATGAAACTTCAGCCCTGGCCAATACCATGACTGTAGCCTTGTGATAGATCCTGAAATAAAGGACCCAGTTAAACCATTCTCAGATTTCTAAGCCATAGAAACTGAGATAATCAATGTATATGATTTTAAGATGCTGATTTTTGTGGTAACTTATTATGCAAAAGTAGATAACTGACATACCTAAAACAGAAGCTCCAACGCACATCAGGCTTTGTGTTTAGCATACTTTTCAGTGACTTGGGAAAGCTAAATAGGAGTTTACATCAAGGGCATGTACAAAAATTGCAAATTGAGTTTGAGAAACCAAGTGTTATACTCAGTCCCTCAACAGTCCACACGAGGGTTTTGTTTTTATGTTGTTACTGTTTTGTTTTTATTCATTTACTAGCAGCTATTCTCTCTCAATATTTATCTTCCTTGACTCTTCACTCTCAGATGTAATTTCAGCTCTTTCCATCTCCTACTACTAGCTTATTTCCAAGCTTTTTTTTCTTGCTCTTTTTTTTCTTTTTTTTTTTTTTTTTTACTATACAAGCTAATTAGAAGCTCTTCTACAAATGGGCATCTCAAAAACAGGATTCACCTTTGCTACTGTTCATTTATTTATTCAACAATCATCCATTAAATCCCTAGTAACTGCCCAGGCAGTATTCTCTGCACTGGGTATACAGTGATAAGTTAAAAAGAGTTGGTCAGTGCTCACATTGAGCTCACGGTCAGGTTGGTGGTAACAAACATTAAACAGTGCTTGGAAGTGCTGAGATTTCTATTTTTAATCCCAAAAAACTGTTACTTTTTAAAATAGCATTTTGGTTGAGATTCAAAGAATGTCAAGGAGTGAGAGAGGGATACCTTATACAGAAGCTCTACAGGGGAAAGATTGAGCATAACTGCTCTGAGGTAGGTCAGAGCTTGGGGTATTCTAAGAACTAAAGGTGGACAACTGGCTTAAGCAACAGTGAGAAAGAGCAAGTGTTTAAAATGAAGCTGGAGAAGTAAGCAGAATTCAACATTACCAGGCTTCTACAACAGAAAGTAAGGAGATTGCATATGTTTCTATGTACAGTGGGAAGCCACTGAAGGACTTAAGGGGAGAAAGACAATATTTGATTTCCCTTTTTAAAGGATCACTCCAGCTACTGTGTGAAGAATGGGTTGGAAAAGCTATAATAAGGGAGTACATGGACCAGTTAAAGGACAATTAAAATAGACAATAGAGAGAATTTGATGTGATAGGTAAGAGAGTGGAAGTAGAATTGGAAAAAGATAGACAAGTTCAAAGATACCAGTAGGATCAACTGGTTTGGTGGGGGAGACTGAAGAATCAAAGATAACTCACAGATTTCCAAACAATCCAGAAGGCAGTTGTGATTATATATAGCATGTGCTTTGATAGATAGGGACATGGAGCTCTTTCAAAGAAAAGAAGTAAAGTTCCCGGTGGCACCCCATGTTGCTATTTGGTCTTTTTTCAAACTTTTTCTTTAAAATACTTGATTTCTTATTACATCAATACTGCAGTGCTACATCATGCTGTTCTTTATTCCTATGTTACATAAATAGATGGTCAAAAACTTTGGCTTTAATTATGTACATTATATCTTGTTGCTCTCTCATGTGCAGTGAAGCAATATGACATAATTTGTCAAGAAAAGAGAATCACAGAAAGGGTCAAGTACCACAGATGTTCCAAAGAGAGCTTCTGCCCAGCACATCGCATAGCTGTTATTTGGCACCTTTTTATGTGCTAAGCAGTTGACTAACATCACTGCTGAATCTTCAGAAAACTTCTTTCAGGGCAGGTACATTTGACATTTACAGGAAAAGAGAGGTTAAATGACGAACATCCAAAGAGAGGGAGGAATCAACCTCAAAGCTAAAGAAAGCCCTCACGGTATCTTAATCTTAATTACATTTTCAGGATTTTTTTTTAAGAAGAAACTATGACTAATCGATGCCTGTGAAGTGGTTGAAATTCAAGGAGGGGTTTGGAGAGAATAGAATAGAAGGATGCTGTGGGAGGAAACTTATCTCTGTTTAGTGGTAATTGTTCACCAGGCCTTGCGCTGTGCAACCTCATTTCTTATTACCCAACTGTAAGATCTTTCAGGTAAAAGTAGAATAGAACTGAACTGGCTTGACAAAACAGATGATACTCTGCTTATTAGTCAAGAGGAAAAGGAAGAATTATTCTATTTACAGAGCAGTATGGATGCTTTGAAAGTAGGGCTATGAAGAAATTTCGTTGCTGCAACAACAACAACCAAAAAAAATGGAGTATGAAGGAACATGACGAGTATATAAAAAATCTGACATCAGAATTAATCCATGCTGAAATACAGACAAAAGCCTACTTTTCCCTCCTGCATCCTGAGTGTATTATTATTCTAACTTGTATTAGAATCACCTGGAATGCTCATTAAAAATGCTTATTTCATTGTGCTATGCCCAGAGATTGCATTCTGCTAGGTCACGTCTGGGTCAAGACTCAAGATTCTGGGTTTATAGAAACCCTGCGGGGATTTCAGTGTAGACAGAAGTGCTAGGCTGCCGTTCACCTTAATGCTGGGTATGCAGCCCAAGGACTACAGCTGCCTTCCTAGGTGATGCCTGCCCTCCCTCCTTCCTTCTGTCAGCCTCATCCTTGTTGAGTGCATCTGGGTGGATGGGTTCCAAGTCTCACCGTAATCACTTAAAAAAGTCATCCACGTTACGTCCCTTGTAAAGCATCTCTTGAGTTCCTCCAACCTAAATGAGCTCCTTCATGCTTCCAAAGCACTTTAATACTTTTATTATAGCATTTATTAAATTATAATTATCTTCTTACATTCCCCTATCAAAATGTGAGCAACTTGAATATGGCTTATTCATTTTTGTATCTCTAGCACCTGACACACCTCTTGGCACAAATGCTTTTGCATGAAAGAATCAAAGTACAAAAGAGTGATAAAATTATAGCACACCAGGTCTTGGTTAGCACCTCATGTCACATGGGCACCTAGCCAATGAGCAGCTATGTGGTTCAGCTAGATGCAAGGATGTCTCAAGCTGCTCGGCTGCCATAACAAAATACCATAAACTGGGTCCTTAAACAACAGGAATTTATTCCTCAAAATCTGGAGGCTGAATTCCAAGATCAAGGAGCCTGAAAGGGAAGTTTCATTCCAAGTCCTCTGCTCTTGATATAGGCTGCTGCTAGCTCCCAATGTGCTCACATTACCTCTTCTTTGTGTGTGTTCAGAGAGAAAGAGAGAGAGAGTGAGAGAGAGAGAGAAAGCAAGGTCTCTGGGGTCTCTGATAAGGGAACTAATCTCATAGTGAGGACCCCACTCGTGATCTGATCTAACCCTAATTACCTCCCAAAGACCCATTTCCAAATACCATCATATTGAGGGTTAGGGCTCCAGCATACAAATTTTAGGAACACACAGCATTCATTCCAAAACAAATGGTAATAAACTGATTATCTGAGGCTCACCTTCCAGCTGAAGCTTCTTCTCTTAGTATTAAACCCCTTGGACTCACAGATTCTGCATATGTAAAATGAGGAGGCACTTTCCCCATCACAATTACTGTTGAAGAAATGTACTGAAAGTGCTCTGAAAATGGTAAATCATTATACGCAGTGTGCTTACTATAAGGTACTCTTTAATTTGGAGGCTGCTGCAGTCTGTAAAGAACTCCTAAATTGCTGGCAGTCCCACACAGAAACTCAGCAGGACTGGTGATCGCTAAAGCCTGCATTTTCTCTCTTTGGCTGCTTAGAAATTTTTGCCATGCTGTAATTTTTATTAATTTATTTGAATAATTTGATAAACATAATTTAATCTGTACAAATAATTGTCATTAGCTTTGTTTGTAGGCAAACTCTTTAATGAGAATGCTGAGGGACACTCTGTGCATTGCATTAGCTTTTGTTTGTATTTTTTGGCAGTCACAACACATGGTTTGTTCCTTCTTGTGGGGCTTATACTGAGCTAAAGCTCCATCCATCACTCCATTGGTATGCCAAAAGCCACACTTTTTGCTTTCTGGAAGGAAAATTTATACCATAATATCATCCTATAGTATGCAGCATAGGGAATAACAAAAAGGACATATAACCCTAGAGGGTGAAAGATGGAGGAGGGAAAAGGATTGGCTCCTTATCACCCTGCCTTAGCTTATTAGCCAGGTAAAGAACTTGTCACCTTGGAAAACACTGAAGAAGGAAAGGAGGAGATATCAAGTCATTAAGTTGCAAGATCTCCTATGGCCCCCATCATGTTTGGATACTCTGGTGGAGTGGGGCGGGCAAGGGAAAAACTGAGAAGACTTGAGGTGATTACCTTAGAAAACATTGAAGAAGGAAAGGAGAAGACACCACGTCATTAAGTTGCAAGGAGGTCTCCTATGTCAGCCATCATGTTTGGATGCACTGGTGGAGTGGAGGGGGCAAGGGAAAAACTGAAAAGACTTGAGGTTATTAAAGGAAGGGTCACTGTAAAAAATTCTCAGTTATTCATGACTGATAAGGTGTAGCTGGCCACTTCCTTGAAATGTCAGGGCCTTTTTCTCTTGCTTTCTCATGACTTCTCTCATGTAATGCTTGCTCTCTTACAAGCTGATATTCTCTTCCTTTGACCACTCTCTGTTGTAAGTTGTACACAGAGAAAGAGAAATGATATGTTGGGGAAAAGTTACACAAAATATCTCCAATTTTATCATTTCAGCACATAGTATATCCAGTCAACCTTGCTCTGAAATTATTCATTCATGATATAACATTTTGAACTCAAGTGAGAGAGGGAAAGCCAGTACAATGAACACTCCTGACTCTAACAAATAAAAACAATCATGACCACAGACCCACTGGCCTGACCACGTGGAAGTGTCACATACACAGATGGAAGCAAATGCCTCCTAAAGACTTCTTGTTGACTGCATCATTTGTTATTTCCATTTTTATCCAAATTTATTCCATGATCTATATTTTTGCCTGCTCTCAAACAAAATGGCAGCGACAGGAATGGGGAAGAAATGGAACAAAAGCTTTTTCAAAGCAAGATCCCAGTTAAAATGTTAAGGCAAAAGACATAATTATAGGTTCAGGATTTTTAACTATTTTCATAAGTTTCATGTCTACATGAAGCACTGGAAAAGCAAGATGTCCTAATTTGGGAAAAATCTATTCCAAATTTAACCTGCCCTTGCTTGGTATTCTACACCATTGTTTTTTGTTGTTGTTGTTGTTGTTTTTTTACAATTAAAAACTAGAAAGAAGATGGAATTATTATCCTGATTAGAACTACTGCCATTTAAAAATAATTTCATAATTTTAAGAGGTTGTAAGATTATTTCCAAGTCTATCTCCTTTCTTTTCTTCTGTCTCTAGCCTATACTTTCATATCAGCATATGTCTCAGAGCACTTATCTTCCAGAATGACTGAGAACTGCAGTTAACCACTGGAGTACTCCAAAAGCCCCTCTGTGAGTTGCTTCTCCTTGTCCTCATTTTGAACTCTTTTTCGGGTTTCCAATCTTAGAGACAAATCCTCTTCTCTTCAGTTGTTACCCTGTTGACTTCTGTGGTCTTTGCAATATTGAAATACAGAACACTGTATACCTCAGCTTTGTTAAAGTAAAAGTTACTCAGACACTTACTGTAACAGTAAGGCAAACTCTATTCAGGGAGACTGCCACGATAGATAAAGGACTACTGCAATGGGGCTTTGCAGTAGGGGAGAGGCGTTGGGTGCAATTTCAAATACAAGAAAGAAAAACGGGTATTTGTAGCCAAAGAGCAGAGCGGAAGGGGTCAGTAGATGAAAGATAATTCTTTGCTAAACTAATCTAATAGGATTCTTCTGGCTGAAGGCAGGCTACAATAATTAGATACTACCTGGCAGGAGTGGGGGCAGGGGCAGGGTGGAAAATGAGGTACCCAATCAGTTATCAAGTGTGATGAGATATCTAGAGTGAAGTGATTCTGCTTAAACCAACTTGACAGGATTCTTCCTAAAACTGGACTCTACAAAGATGGAGACAGAAGCTGAAGGTTCAGCCTAGTTGAGCAGAGGGCTCCAAGAAACCTAACTAAAGTCTGATCAAGGGCAGAATATTTGTGAACTTCTAGAATTTAGAGCAGGTACTTAGTAAAACTACAGGCAGAGGGGCAAAGAAAAGCAGTTTCAATTTCCATACAAGTGTTTGACAAGGAAGAGTTTTGTCACACCACCATGATGGAGCAAGTTGACTCATCAAAATGGCATTGGAAACACACTGACAAGTCTCCATGTGCTTTTGCTGACCTACTGCCACTTAACGTAGGGGATACATTAGATCTATGTGAGCTGGTAATATCCTGACCACTACCTGCGCTATCAACTAAAGGAAGTGAAGTCATGTTTTTACTATACTATTTATTTTCCTTGATTTTCTTTATTCTTTAAATCACTCATCCAACAAAAGTACCTAAATCATCTACTACATGTCACACATATTTTTACAATTTAGAAAAATAAATATTAATGCTCTACACTTTCAGGAAACTCACATAAACTGGTCTATCTAGGTCAGAGAAAGTGTATGCATAGAAGTTATTATAAAGACATCATGCAATTACCTTTAGCAACTTAGCACAGTGTCTTTTAATAGATATGTTTAGGAATAGTTTTAATTGCAACAAATAAAAATAAGATCAGTAGTCTGTCTATTACTAATATAGAAATAAGTTCATCTGTCTTTTGGAATAATATGACAAACAAATACCTTCATTTATTAAAACCTACTCTTGAAGTAGGCATTAAGGTTTGGTTTTGTTTTAATTTAACTTTAGGCTTTTGGGAAACAGCACCTACATTTTCTAACACAAATGCTTCTTCATCTTTAAACCAGTCTCCTAATGCTTCTCTAGGCAGACCATCTATATTCATTCCATGATCCACTTGGTATGTATTTCTTGAGTACCCATGATATGCCAGATTCTCTGTGGAAAGGCAGAATGAAACTGTGGGCAGGAATTAGTAAAAGGAAGAGTGAGGGATGAGATGGGTATACCATACAGAGTGGAGAGTATACATAGAATCCCAGGAGTGAAATATAGCACATAGCTCATCTGAAGAACTGCAAGGACATCTGTAAGGACTGCAGATATTGTAAGGAGTAAGAGTTGAATCCTAAGGGGAACCAAAGGCTACATGACAGAGCATGTTGTATGTCACGCTAAAAATGAAGACATCGGATGGGAGGGCCAGAGATACAGGGACTTGTCTACCACAAATAGCCAAGGGAAAAAGAAACTAAATTGTGGATATGAAGAGAAGTGAAAGGATTTGAGAAATGTTAAGGACATAGAAAAGATGTTTCATGAGGAATGACCTGACGGGGGGGGGGGGGTGGGCGGGGTAGAAAGTGTTGGGAAGCAAGCAGGGAAAATGAAGAATGAAGCCCTGGTATTAGGCCTAGAAAAGAGGCATGATAATGGTGCCATTCTCTGAGATACAATCCATAAGAGGAGCCACTTAGGAGAGGGG
The DNA here is from genome assembly GCF_002007445.2 of Ailuropoda melanoleuca. Classification (NCBI taxonomy): domain Eukaryota; kingdom Metazoa; phylum Chordata; class Mammalia; order Carnivora; family Ursidae; genus Ailuropoda; species Ailuropoda melanoleuca. The sequence goes on along the minus strand of NC_048220.1, from coordinate 123,483,268 downwards.
CATGGGAAGATGAGGAATTCAATCTGGGCCACACTGGATTTTGAGGCTTCTATAAGACATCGTGTGAACAGGGTCACCAGAAACATGAATATGGACCTCAAAAGTGCACATAAAACTGAATAAAAGAAATCCCCAGACATTTAGGGTAGAAAGAGAATATGAAGTAGAATTCTTTAAATACTGTCTGAAATGTATACTGTTCAATTATTCAAAGTTACACTTTCCAGAAATCTGTAAACCATGATCCACATATAATAACAGCAGTTTAGTTGCTCACATCCATTCATTTAGGTTTAGATGCTTGACTTGGAACCCTGAACAAGATATAATCCTATTAAGTCTGTGCTCTCAAACTCAAGATGCACAGGAATGCCTTGGGAAATGCTACTTTTGGCACAAGAACAGGGCAGACCTTCCCTCATGCTCACATGAGATACATCAGACTTTACAGAAACACTCCTAGAACCAGATTAGTTAGTGCTAGAGACTGAATATTTGTGTCTTTTCAAAAGTCCTATGTTGAACTTTAATCCCCAGTGAGATAGTATTTGAGGTGGGGCTTTTGGGAGGTAATCAGGTCATGAGGGTAGGACTCGAATGTATGGGATTACTGTACTTATAAAAGAGACTTCAGAGAAGATCCCTCAACCTTTCTGCCATATGAGGACACAACAATATAGCCATTTATTAACTAGGAAGTGGCTCTCACCTGACACCAAACTACTGGCACCTTGATTTGGACATTCCACCCTCTAGAACTGTGAGTAAAATCTGTCATTTATGAGTCACCCAGTCTATGATATTTTGTTATAGCAGCTAGAAGAGACTAAGACTAAGATGGTGAAGTTCAGATTTCAGCTTCACCACTTACCAACTGTATATGATTGGAAAGTTTTTTAAACTTTTTGTGTGGCCTTCCCCCCCCCTTATTTTGTGTTTTAAATAGGGCTTTTATGAAGATTAAAATAACTTGGAATAGTCCCTGGCACACAGTAAATGAAATATAAAGTGTCAGTCGTTACTGGTGCTACCCAGGGGCCAACAAGCCAGAGAAATTAGAGTCTTATTTGTCTGCTACTTGTTCTTTTTCATCTGCTTTTTTACTTAGGTGGGGACATTGAGAAAGGCTGGTTACACTGTCAAAAGTCAAAGATAAGTAGTAATCAAACAAGATTGTTGATCCGTCTGTGTTTATATCTCCTGACACCTCACACGGCTAACATCAAGTTCCCTTGCTATACAGCCGTGGACTCAATGTGAGTTAATAGGAGACACTCAGAAATATCTGTTAAATAAATGCAAGAATGAATGGCAGGCTCAGAGAACCAGGTATGAAGATCAGAATAAGCACAGCATCTTCAGTTGGTCCAGGATAAGAGACTAAAGGCAGAGCTGTAGAAATGGGGACTGGAAATTCCTGGGACAAATGCACTAAAACAAATAAGGTTCAGAGGGAAAAAAAAAAAAAGCAAATGAGTAGAGAGCAATATTGTAAAGTCTACACACTTGAGAAAAGTGCTTACAGTTCAAGAAGCAAACTTAACCCCAAAGCATGTTCCACCTGTGACTTAGGAGGCAGAGAGAAAGAGTGAGGGGGAAAAAAATATCTCTTGAGAAAAGCACATGAAGGAGAAACTTACCACATATCCTTTGCTGACTTTGTATAATTGCCTGCCAGCAGGTGCCAAGCTAGTAGACTGTGAATCATAATTGAAACTGAAAAAATTAATTATAAAATTTTGAGCAATTTAATTTCTCTAATATTATACCATGAAACAGGAAGCATTATGAAAGACTCCTGGTACAGGAATAAACGAGAAGAATAAATGCTACATAATCAGCTGATTCATGCTGGAGTCAGGTTCTAGAGCTATACACTAAACAGAAAGACTCGCAACATACCACAGTTTTCATAAAAATCAATATGACTGTATAATGTAAATTACTAATCATGAGGGCCACTACTAAAAAATGTGGACACACCTGCTCTGTAAACCATGCTGAGCCAAAGACAGATAAACTATATTATTTCAAGCACACTAGATTTATTGACTTCTTCCAACACACACAGGAGGAGTTGAGCACTTTCTGTTGGTTTGGATGGTGCTCATCTTCTCTATTCAGTTTCTTCTTTGTTCTTTTCTGCAAACAGTGGTGAGATATGATTAATTCTATTCCAAAAGGACCCCTTCAGTTACAGCATAGGTCCAGAATGCAAGTATGGCACTGGCTCTGGGAAATGAGCTTGCTGTGGTCTAGCATGAGCTAATGCTACCTATATCATTCAAAATGACTGGCTCACAGTCATGGATGTGGTGGCTCCAATTAACCTGTTCCATAAATACATTTTAGTGAAGTCAGACCAAAGAGATTAATGGATTTCAATTTGGAAATATTATTTGAAATTGACTGGCCCTGGAATAGATTAGAAATACTGCAGTTGACCACAAGCACAGAGTCATGAACTAATTATTAAACTGGCAATGTAATAAACGAGAAACTATTCCTACTTTCCATTTCATCATCTATTGAAAGCCATAGCAGAAGCATAATAAGCTGTGTGTGTGTTGGGGGGGGGAAGGAGGAGGCAACAATGTCTTGATATACATATTTTGTAAAAGATTTACATGCATTACAATCCCATAGTGATTCCAAGGTAGAAATGACCTGGAAAGACTCTTATTTATTTAGAATCTTCTTAGTTACCAATGTTTTGAAAATGCATTGAATAGGTATGTTGGATATTTGTTTCATAAAGGGTACTGAATATTCAAGAAGCATGAAAACTGACATTCAGTTTACTAATGTTTTCCATATAACCGTGGAATGGCTAGATATGATTAAAAGATTTCGTATCCACAAAAATCTATACTTATGAAACCTAACAACTGTCCTGGTGCAAATGAGAAAGTCTTAATGAACTACAGCAAATTAAATTGACCAAATATTTCAGCAGATTTAGTCACAGAGTCCAAAATCAAGTAAAATCAGACTTCATGGAGTCCAGCGATCACCTAGAAAAGGTACTGGTTGTAATCATTTTATGCAAAGGTATTAAAAAAGATTAACTTGTCCTTGCCTAACATTTCTATTCATCTGATCACAATGAGCCTGACCTCTACCATAGTTACATGAGATCTCCATGTGCTTCCGTTAAAGGAATTCCCTCTGTGATTCTCACTTGGTGACAGTCTTAAATAAAAATTATTCTTATTTGATTTTTATTTCACTTCATAAACTCAATTTTTCCCTTCCCAGTCTTAAAATAATTACAGTATTGAACTCTATCTGACTGAAAATTATTGGAAAGGTCATGGAATACCTGGGTTTGTCAGCCAAATCAAGCTACCTGCAAGTAATTCACTTTGCTGTTTACTAATTCAGAACTGGAAAAACTATATAAACTAAAATTCTGAACCCATAAGCTATGGATGGTATTAATGTGTAAAAGTGTTTCACAGTGCCCCCCTGACCTTGGAAATTTCAATTTAGAAGATTGAAGATCCCTAAAATTAAGAAACGTCCAAAGAAATTAAATCAGTCTGCATTGTATGTTCCCCTGAATTTATGCCATTTCTGATGTGATGTAGCTATTAATACAAGAAACTGAAGACACTTTGATAAAATCAAATCACTTCTGCTGTATAAAACAATGGAAGAATCACAGTGAAAAGTCAAAGAAAAAAAGCACTGGTACATGCCAATTGTAACAATCTGTTAAAATCTGTTTATAATATTAACCATTTCCAGTTTTCTAGTTTATCTAAAGCTGTCATTCTAAACATTTTTTTTCTGACATATTTGTTAGAGTCACAGTATGGGGCACTTTCATGTAAAATCACATCTACACTGTACTGTAATACTACCTGTTCTCATTGTCTCCAAGCCATTATCAAGAAAAAGAATTCATATCTCACCTTTAGAAATACATCTAAAATACTTCAAATAACAAATAGAAATACTAAATGCAAAACTCAAAGGAAAAAATACATGTCAATATGACATTTTAAACTGTCTTTCTGTTATGGGCTAAATGGTATCCCCTCAAAAAAGATATGTTGAATTCCCAACCCCCTTTGCCTCAGAATGCTCTTATTTGGAAATGGGGTCATTACAAAAGGAGGTAGGTAATTAGGGTGGGCCAAAATCCAATATGATTGGAACCGCATAAAAAGGGGAATTTGGGCACAGAAGCAGACATGCACATGAGAGACAACTTTATGAAGGGGAACAAGAGAACACCATGCGAAGACAGGGGATTGGAGTGATACAGTGACCAGCCATGGAATGTCAAAGAGTGGCAACACAGTATCAGAAGCCAGCAAGAGGCAAGGAAGGATTCTCCTACAGGTTTCAGAGGGAGCATAGCTCTGCTAGCACCTGGATTTCAGATTTCTCATCTCCAGAACTACCAGACAATAAGCATCTCTTGTTCTAATTTCCAGCTTATTGCATTTTGTTAAAGCAGCCCTAGGAGATGCATACACTTTCCATTAAAGTTAAGGTCCTTAACGCCACTAATCTCCTATAAAGAAGTTTTGTGCTTTTAGGTACTTACATTATACCATTTCCCTATAGTAAAATGGTGAGGTGGAGGCAGGGAGAAAAAGAGGCAGAACTATCACACCTAAAAATCATATGAAAACTGGGGCACCTGGGTGGCGCAGTTGGTTAAGCATCCGACTCTTGGTTTCAGCTCAGGTTGTGAATTCAGGGTCTTGGAATGGAGCCCAACGTTGGACTCCACACTTAACCTGCTGTCTGCTTAAAACTCTCCCTCCCTCTCCCTCTACCCCCTCCACCACATTCTCTCTCTCAAATAATTTTTTAATTAAAAATCATATGAAAACTATAACTTTTGTATTTAAGTATAATAATAGGATGCTTACAATAACACATCTTAAAACAAAGGCATCATATTTAAAAGCTCAGATAGGGGCGCCTGGGTAGTGCAGTCGTTAAGCGTCTGCCTTCAGCTCAGGGCGTGATCCCGGCGTTCCGGAATCGAGTCCCACATCGGGCTCCTCCGCTGGGAGCCTGCTTCTTCCTCTCCTACTCCCCTGCTTGTGTTCCCTCTCTCGCTGGCTGTCTCTCTGTCACATAAATAAATAAAAATAATAATAATAAAATAAAAGCTCAGATAGATCCAAATTCTAAAATACGATTACCAAGACGTGGTAAAGACTTTAAACCTTAAACTTTCACAAGTTCAAGTTGCCAAAAGAGATGAAGACTTAGGTCACTCATGGGTATAGAGAATTTTTTTTCTCCCTATTTGAATCATATCATAGATATATTAAGAAATAGGAAATCCTAATAAATAGACATGTATACAAAATGTTCTGCAGAGCCCTAACAAAACTGTCTGCATGAACTTTATCACTTTTAATAGACCTCTACAAGTAATTTCACAGAGGAGGAGAATTGCCTATTCTTTTCTATCAAAATAAATTTCACATGTTAGCATAACCCTCCTCCCACTTCCTTATAATTTTCATGTTTGTAATAATTATAAGGATGTTCAAGGAGTCTGCTTGCATGCCAAATGATCAAAACAAAGCTGGTGTGGAAACTACCATACAAGGATTTAATTCAGACTATCACAAGTCAAGGTCACGCTTGATCCCAGCTCCCAGAGGTGCTAACAGGCAACTTTCAATAGATTCAAATTATGGGCCAGATCATTAAATGAGCTGACTGACTCACTCATTCTTGCTATTAATAAAGAACTCATCTTGGAGATTTTCCGCACGGCTGTATGGATAACCTGAATTTATGTGGACCTCAGCAGTTCAAAGCCTGAATTCATTTTCTTGAAACAAGCAGAATCTGAAGTTTATTAGCATGGAAAAGAGTTCTCTTTTCATTAGATTATTCTGAAGTGCTGTCCATTACATAATATGCCACGCATGTGGAACCTTTAGAATAAAAATTGTGATTGCCACTCAATGGGGGAGTATTTCTAAGATGTGACAGATTTTATAACTGTGAAGAAGGAAATATCTGCCTGTCTGGGTCTCTTAGCCTTTCAAACATGCTCTTTAAATTAAAATTATAGCACATAGAAAACTTCATTACCTGTTTCACTTGCAGATAATTGTTTCTCCTCTCTGAATATGTGCCCTTTTCAGGATAAGTGTTCTGGATTATACAGAGCTGAGCAAGTGGTAAATGGGATTCTTTTGCTCGCCTGTTGGATGTCCCAAAGCAATTACCTACAGTATTATAAATTAGGTACAAGAAACATTGACCTACATTTTAATTGTTTTAAGTAATTTTTTACTTATGTCTTTAATGAATATAAAAGGGTTAAGTAATTTGAAATTTCTCCCTGCCAATTTTTATTTAAAAGCCACTACAGTAATCAATGGCATGGAATGAAATGGAATCAAATGAAAATGCTAAGTTTAAAAGAAATAATAAAAGATTGGTTCATGGTCCTTAAAACTGTTTAAAAATTGAAAAATGACTCAAGGGTTCATGGTCCTTTTTATACTCTCATTTATTCATAGTTTTTCATTTACTCATTTTTAATCCATGTATTAAGCAATTATTCTTCTGAGTATTAGTCATATCTAAGTCAATGGGGTGCAAAGATAATCAGCTTCCATCCTCAAATAATTTACTCTTTAATAGTACAAACAAAAACAGAGAAATAATTTAATACCTTGTCATTAATGTTGTAAAGGACATACAGAAATGCACATTGGTGGTACCAAAGAATGGGTCTCAGCATTTCAGAGGCAAGATGGCAAGAGAAAAGCAGTCAAAGAATAGGACATAGGTAGTTAGCACCTTGAATGATGAGTAAGGCTTCAACAAGTCCACAAAAGTAGGGAGAGACATATCAGTAAAAATGAAACATTATGGCATACAAAATGGAACTTCAAAGAGCTTGATATGCTAGGAGCATATAGGTTGCAAGTAGTTTGGGGGAAGAGAAAGATTATCAAGGACAGAGGAAATAGGTGAAGTCATGGAAAACAGATGCAGGAGAGAGTGGATCTCCTTTTGTTGCCAATATGATGGGTTTTATCAAAGGGTTTTGTCAGGACCTACCTAATATTACTACTGTTACTGAAAAATAACTAAGTTATAGAGTCAATGAACTAAGCATTTCTCCACATTCCCTTCCTGCCTAAAATCCCATAAAATTACCAAAAATGTCATTTTAGCTAAGTAAATCCATTAGACAAAATGAAAAAAACAAACAAAACCAAGTGGCACTAGTGGGTCAGAAATGTAAGAACAGAGTTAGAAGAAAAAACATCAAGGGGCACCTGGGTGGCACAGCGGTTAAGCGTCTGCCTTCGGCTCAGGGCGTGATCCTGGCGTTATGGGATCGAGCCCCACATCAGGCTCCTCTGCTATGAGCCTGCTTCTTCCTCTCCCACTTCCCCGCTTGTGTTCCCTCTCCCGCTGGCTGTCTCTATCTCTGTCAAATAAATAAATAAAATCTTTAAAAAAAAAAAAAAAAGAAGAAAAACATCAAGAGACCAATCTTTGCAGACAGATATATTAGTTGGCTAGGACTGCCACAACATAATACCACATGCTGAGTGCCTTAAACAACAGAAATTTATTTTCTCACAGTTCTGGAGCCTAGAAAGATCAAGATCAAGGTATCAGCAGGTTTACTTCTCCTGAGATTTCTTTCTTCAGCTTGCAGATGGCTGCCTTCTGTGTCCTAACATGACCTTTCCTCTGAGTGTATATTCCTGGTATCTCTTCCTCTCCATATAAAGACAATGGTCATACTGCCCTAGGGCACATCCTTATGACCTTGTTTAACGTTAAATGCCCCTCTGAAAGGTCCTATCTCCAAATACAGTTACATTGTAAGATACTGGGGTTTAGGACTTCAACATATGAACTTGAGGAACACAAGTCAGTCCACAACATAGAGTAGTACAAGGACTACTAAGCCCCACTAAGAGTTGGTAGGTATAAGAAATAGAGCTGTTGTTTGTCTGGAGGCCTATATTTCCTTTCCTTTCTGCAATCAAGTTTGCACAGTGAGCTACTAAGCAGCTGTAAAAAAGCTAATGGAGGAATAAAGGTGCTAAGATGAAAGAGGCCATGATATGAGGACTATTAACTCCAAGACTCATAGGAAAGCCCCATTCCCAGAAATCAAGCTTATAATGATCAGGGAAATACCAGAATACACATAGCTGAAGACTGAATTAATGCACGAAGATAATAAATTCTTCCAGGAATCATTGCAAATAAACCTAGAGATGGAACGTATGAAAGGACAATAATGTGTCATAGAAGTTATATTCAGAAGGTTCAACATCTGTCTAACAGGAGTTCTAGAAAGAACTGGGGAAAACTATGGTAGGAAATGTCAGAGCAATAATTAAAAAAAAAATTCCAGAAACGAAGACAAATGGAAGACTTAAGTTTAAAAGGGACTACCAAGTCTAAAGAAAATGCAGATAAACAGATCCACAACCAGACACACCATGGTGACATTTGAGAAGTCTAAGGATAAACATACATTTCTTAAAAGCTCCTGGACATGCTTTTATTAAGACCTTCTAGAGAAACAGAAAAAGCATAATCAGATTACATTAGATTTAGAGATGCCAGATAAAATACAGGATGCCCCGTTACTCTATACATTTCAAATAAACAACGGATAGTTTTTTAGTATAAGTATGTCCCAAACTGCATATTGCATGGGACATAATTGTAACTTAAAAAGTACTTGCTGTTTATCTGAAATTAATATTGAACTGGGCACCCTACATATTTGTTTGCTAAATCTGGTAACCTTAATTAGATTCCTCACCCATAAGGTAACACTGAATCAATACTGTCAATGTTCTAAAGAAGGGATCTCATGTCCAGTCAAATTATCATTAAGAAAGGCAAATCCTACAAAGATCACCGAAAATAATTACAAAAAATGTTTGTGCCAGCAGAGTTACATATAAATATTAGTAACTTTAGGAAAATAATAATTTGAAGCTAAAATCACAAAGTTACCAATTTGGGGGGTTTATGAAGAGTTTGGGCAGGAAATGAGGGACGAAAGAGCGCGCTAAGTTCCTGTCTTATTGATGGGGAGGGCATAAAAGATTCTAAATATTGACAGAAAGTATAAAAAACACACAATAAATAATAAAATTTACTTCTACAGAAATATTACTTAGATCATAAGTACTGTTCTCCACCACATATGAGTCACACTGGCTACATTTTGTTCCTTGAATGGCCATACAACCTGCCACAGCAGGACCTAAGCTTTGCTTTTCTGTTGGCTTGGAATGTTCTCACCTGATGGTTAAACTTTTCAACTCCTCCAGGTCTTTCATAATGTGTTACTTCCTCCATGGATCTTCCTGACCACCTTAAATAAAATGACAACACCCACTGGCTCTCCCATCTTACCCTTTCCCAAATTTAAATCTTTCCAAATCACTTATCATCAGCCAGCAGAGTATATAGTACATAATCTAAGCCCCATCGAGGCTAGCACATAGTAAGCACTGGATAAATACTTGTTTAATTGAGTTGATGAAAAAATAATAATTGAGTTGATGAAATAAATCAGTAGAATTTAATGAGCCACTAAATGGAGTATAGTGGTTAAAGGTTTGGAAGTGATGAGAGAAAAGGACAAGCCAAAAGATATTTTGAGAAGAACCAGGTATTGGAAGAATAATAACACATTCAGCTACCAGGTAAAGATTTCTAATACACAGATGGGAAATATAAGTCTAATGAAATGTGTTATGCTAGAAATTTAGATTTTGGTGTCAAATATAGGTGGACAGATAAAAATATAATTGGGATAAGATTGCCAAGTAAGTGTCTTTAAAGCAAAAAGAGATCCAAGGACAGAAACCCTGGCACCAACAGTCTTTATCAGTTATGGTAAAGATATTTAAGGATTATCAAGAATGATCAGAGAGTCAAAAGGACAATTAAAGATAATGGTGTTATGAGAGACATGAAAGTAAGGTTTTTAGAAGGAAGGAGTATTCACTGTCAAAGGCTGCCACAAAATCAAGGAAAGAAATTAGAAATTAGAGTTGATTTTGAATATTAGATCATTAGGAATTTCAATTAGTAATTTTGATACAATTGGGAAACTGCAAAAATGGCTCTGATTCTCTACCCCTTATTGTATCTGAGACTTTCCCCTTCTCCCATCAAGACAGGGAGTCTATTCTCCTACCTCTTGAATTTGGCGGACCTTCTGACTTGTGCTAGAAGCAGAACTGTACCCATTCTAACCCTAGACCTGAAGAGGCTTCCACTTCCACTCATTCTCTTGAAATCCTGCATACCAAACATGAAACTGACTACAGCTACATTCAGGAGCCCAGCTGAGACTGGAACAATCATCCAGATGTTACAAACATTTGTGAACAATAATAAATGCTTATTATTTTAAGCTATATATTATTTTATACATATTATATATTATTAGTATATTATATATTATATATATGTGTGTGTTATATATTATTATATATATTATTTTGAATTCTGGGGTGGTTTGTTACACAGAAATAACTAACTGATATAAACAGTGAAAGCAGGACGAATTGCTGGAAAAGAATGCAATGGACTGATGGGATATACATTTGCAGAATTGAGGAAAGCTAAAGTCAAAAAAATGGTTTATATTTAATTGATGAGTCTTGAACCCATGGAGAATGGAAGGTTCCAGATTAAAGGGTAAAGAGATGAATGATGAAGAAATGCCTAAGAGGAGATGGGAAGGGATGAAATCTAGAACACAACCTTAGAAAGCAAAAGGGGCTCCTCTTTTTCAGGGCTAGAGGAATGACAGTAGGGGCTTCAAATGGAAGGATTTTAAATGCAAATAAGTTTGTGGGTGAATGGGAAGAGTTAAGGGAGGTCATGGTTGACAGCTTTTATTCTTTCTGTAAAGTAAAAGCCAAGTGACAAGATCATTTTTTCAAAAAAGAGAGTGGTTGTATGGGGGTGGAGGGACAGAGACACTTGCAAACCAGGCTTAAGGTAAGGTCTCTCAACCTTGGAACTACTGACATTTTGGACCAAATAATATTTTGTTGTGAGACGCTGTCCTAAACAACATAGAATTTTTAGCAGCATCCCTGGCCTTTATAAACTTCATACTGGTAGCATTGGCCCCTGCCCAGTAGTGACAGCTAAAAATGTCTCTAGACATTGTCAAGTGTGCCCTGAAGGCAAAATCACCCCCAGTTGAGAACTGGCTTAAGGAATGAATGTGAGCTAGGAAGGAAAAACTTGCAAATGTCTGGGGAGTCACAATCAGTTCCTAATTGATCAACTTAAAGAGGTTATGAATATATTCTGCAACATTTTAAAAAATGCTTACCTGATGTCACATGAAAACGCTCAAGCTTTAGTACTATCTCCATGGTCAACAAAGATGTTCTTACTACATTTTCTCCTCTGTGTTCAAGAGCTGAACCATCAGTGTTCTAAAGAGAGAATTTTATAGCAAATACATGGAATAAAATTCAATCTTCTCCAAAAATAAAATGTAATTTTTTTTCTATTTAACCTTCTCCCTTCATTTTACCTGTCAGTTTCCCCAAATCTTTGTTCTTTATATGCAATAAAGAATCAAGCTTTTGTATCTCAGGCTTCTTATTAGGACTCTTTTTTGTTCAACGCCAAGAAAGTCCTCCAGAACAGTACAATCTGGTGTGATTTATTAGAGGTATAACTGTGGCTTCTGGAGCCTTTTCCAACCGCTTGCATGCAAGGTGACAGGTCTGAATATTAAACGAGAGAAGGGGAGGTGATACTCACATACAATGCTGTAAATTGTGCCTTCATTCATAAAACCACTTTACCTAGCTGTAATTACTCTGGTACCCATTCATGCAAGTAAGGCATCCAGGAAACAAACTTGATTGGTGAATAAATGCAAATTAAATGACAGGGACAGAGGTAGACATATGAGAACTGAGAGGAGGTATTCAGTATACTAATTCCTGAGTCCTTATATACATCCATTTACAACTCCTGCCTTGGAATAAATTGTAAAGCAGTAAAAGCTACTAACTTCCTCTTCTGTTCTGATTTTGAAAGCCTGGGTGGCAGAAGGATGGGAGTTGGTTCCCAGCAGAATTACAAAGCTCCAAAGTATGACTGTCAAAATCTCTTTTAAAGGAAGGCGAGCTACATGCATTATCTATGTTAGGGGAAGTCTTTTCTTTGTTGATAGTGTCTATTCAAAGAATTGGCATTTAACAAATATGTTAATTAAAGCTCCAGACTACAAGCTATAATGTTTGCCATGCATTTTGTGACAAGTTCTATTGTGTTTTTATGTTAATATTATTCTTTAAGATTATATTTTTCCTCATTCAGTCAAATCAAAATGTTCAATCTGAGCACAGCATCTAAGCAAAAGAAAAGCAGGGCCTTTTCCTGCCTAACTTTTGATTCTGAGAAGGACAACTACCAAAAAAGCAAAAGTATTTATTTCATCTGAGGCAAGCATGATCTCTGGTTGAGTATCCTTTCTTGAGGGGAAAGAATGAAAAAAAGAGAGAAGAGAGGAGAAGAAGAGAAAAGAAGAAAAAAGAAAAGGGGAAAATGTATACTTGTTTCATTATTCTGGGGAGGAGGGGAGAGGAATGGATCTCTTCCCTACATTCTCAGTTTGCAGTAACACCCTGAATTGACATTCTAGTCAAGGATCAATTTTCATTTGTTATGTATATGTATGCATTTTTCATCTAGCATAACACAGGCTCATACAACATAAGATTAAGATAAATTGAGGTCTTTCTCTTTCCTTCTTAATTTACTTCCTCATTCCATATACAAAGAACCTGCTTGAATATGAGAGATTTGACCTAAATTCCATTTTATCAAGAAGGTTGCCTAAAATTTACAATGTGAACATAAAGGGGGGTGCATTTGATTTCCCAAAGTTCAAACCTGGGAAATATTAGCATAAGCGCTTTGATGATCATGACAGTGAGTCTAGAGAACTAATCTCTAAAGCAATCAGAATTCAGATCTTCTACAGCTTATAGATCAGAATGACCTATTTTAATTAATTATTCCATGTACAAAGAGACAGCTGCTTTACATAGAAGATTGGAGCTGTTATCTGCTTTCAGGACTGTGTTACCTTGAGTAAATTGCTCTCAAAACCTGACTTCATATGTGATTTTTTGAGTGATCTTTAAATTGGAGAAAAGCTATGTGGCCCTGATGGGAGACAGCATAGCGACCTGGATAAGCATCACACTGCCTGGGTTTCAATTCTGGCTCCTCTGCGTAGTAGCTGTTTGATATTGGACAAGTTACTGAACCTCTGTGTGGCTCAGTTTTTTTAGTATAAAATCGACAATCATACTACATTCATAAGTAATCCATAAGAACCCATTATTACTTGAATAGCTATTATTATTATTGTATATCTATTATTATTTTTAATAAGGTATGAGGACTTACAGATACATTTTGCAAATTGAGACAAAAAAACATCATCCTGTGGAAACCCAGCATTTTAATTCCGAAAGAAGCAATTATAATCCATCAGATTTTATAGTTTACCTGTGTCATTCTAAGTGTTCCACTGGCGTGCTCATGTCTATAAATACTAAATGCAATAATCAGAAAATAAAGTATAATTGTTAATACTTATTGATCATTTACCATGAGACTTGCACTATTGAAAATGCTTTTTCAGATGTTATCTTATTGACTTTCCACAATAAACCTATGGAATGGGTGCTGTTATTGTATATCCATTTTACAGATAAGAAAACTGAGGAATGAATAACCTGCCTAAGGTCAAACAATCAGAAAGCTGCAGAGTGAAGATTCCAGCCCAGGATGTAGGGACTTGCTATGTTGCCTTTAATCAGTACCCAAAGTTCGCAGCTTAAGAAGTGTTACTTATTATTTTTATTTATTAGCCTTATATTTTTAATCAACCCGTTTGATCTGTGGTAGAAACATAAATCTCTGTTGAGAATTAGATAGATGAATGAATGATTAATAAATAAGTGTCGAAGCCAATAAGGAAGTACCTTTTGCTTCTTCAAATATGGGAAGGTTGATAAGGAATCATTTTCATAGATACTCTACATATTTTCACAGATATTCTAATCATTAGTTTTTATTTGCCCTCAAAGCCAAGTTTGTAATACAGTTAATAACAGTGTATTCTTCTTTTAGAGTGGCACCACTTTGCATATTAATTGACTTCTACTCTCCTAAAAGCCACCACTGGGAAAATATTTTTTCCCAAGCTTTGAGCATCAGAAATATTTTTAAAACTTAACTAAGCCAATACCCTAATATTTCTAAATGAAAACTGGCATTTAGTAACTTCCCTAGATCACTTTTTTTTTTAATGTATTAGAAACTAAAATCATCATCAAGTCACAAAACATGGTTAAAAAAAAAATCTATGTCTAAAAATGTTGTTTTATCCAGCAGTTTCAGCCATCATTAGCCAAACTGTCTTCATACTTTCTGAAGCTAAACCATGTCTAATGGTATCCTCACTAATAGCAGAAAGACATTTCAGTAAATTCATTTTTTAAAGGATCATTGCGTGCCTTTGCTAGTTAAAGCGGAAGCCCACAGTAATCAGGGAGAGGCACTGCTTGCCTTCTCCTATGGTTTCTTCATTAGCAGTAGTAATATGACAATAGTTAGTTCGTAACTAGTACATTGTTAAGGCGATCCCTGGGGTGCCCTTATACACTCTATTTAATTTTGGCTTCCGGTTTGGTCAGTTTATTTTGCAAGCCAATTGCCTCCCTGCCATTCCCAGCTCTCTAGAGTTTGCCTAACTTATGGAAATCAAGCTGTTTTCTTTCTGCTTCATGCATCAGTGCTAACAACAGCCAAAGAGCTGAACACAGAGTTCAGTCTTCAGTGCTTGGGCAATGTGAGCATCTGAAAATATACAACTTTATTTTTAAAGTCAGAATTCAAGTCTCTTAGTTTAAAAAGTTAACAGAACAGTCATACCCACTTCTATCCCATACCAACCCATAAATGGATTTTAAACCATGCATTTGACTTTGTTGCTTTGTTACTAAATGTTTCTATGACATTCTGAAACCCTATGATGAAGGAACACCATTTCCTTCCATACTTCACAATCTGTCTTACATGTCCATTTCTTTTTAATAAAAGATTTATTTATTTATTTGAGAGACAGAGAGCATGCAGCTGTGCAAGTGTGGGGAGGGGCAGAAGAAAAGGCAGAGACTCTCAAGCAGACACCACACTGACAAGGGACTCAATCTCATGATCCTGATTATCAGACCCAAGCCAAAATCAAGAGCCCAACACTAAACCAACTGAGCCACCCAGGCACCCCTGTCTTACATGTCCTTTATACCCCCACATCCCACAGAGCAACTAAATTACTGCTTCATACACAGTAGGCACTTGATAAATATTAACAGCAGCTAAACAACATTGTATGTGGCTCATATTTCTTTTCTTTTTTTTTTTTTAAAGATTTTATTTATTTATGTGACAGAGAGACAGCCAGCGAGAGAGGGAGCACAGCAGGGGGAGTGGGAGAGAAAGAAGCAGGCTCCTAGCGGAGGAGCCCGATGTGGGACTCGATCCCAGAACGCCGAGATCACGCCCTGAGCCGAAGGCAGGCGCTTAACTACGGCGCTACCCAGGCGCCCCTGTGGCTCATATTTCTTAACAAACACATGGATACGGAGAAAAGTGCCAATAACTGTATCATTTTTAATGTTCAAAATTACCACTCCCAAACAATGGCACCAGACAGTCCTATTCTTATGGTTCTTGGGCAGTGCAAATTAGTTCAGGTTTCCACTGACTTCATTTTCAGACTAGACACAACAGATTACAGTACTGCAATTTCTCCACTAATTCCTTCCCCTTGACAATTTTTCATACCTCCCTAAATCTATGCACTTTCCATGTATATCCTTCCAAGTAGGGTTGCTATAAAAAATGAAATGGAAAGAAGAGGTAAATCTTTTGAATAATTACAGAATAAAATGGAGTATTATTTTCATCCTTGACTGGTCCAAATTAGTTGTATACATTGATTTATAGCATTGATAACCAATACAAACTCTATTTTATTTCTGCCCAGGGAACAAATACTGGGAAATAAAACAGTCTAATCCCTGCACTACTGCAACTGATGTCAAAATTTTGGAACAAGTTTTCTGCCTAAAACTTTTGAACGATTATAAAATTATTCAAAGGGAAATCAAAATCCCTATACAGAGAGTCCAGTGATTTTCCAATATGCTACTATCAAAATGAAAAGAAGTAAATGTTATTTTGGCATTTGTTTTCATAAAGTTTTATAATGCTACTCTCTCCACTTAGAACATTAAATGTTTTCAGACTTTACCTAGGAGACTATGGAAGCCACAGACTCTTCTGTTTTTTTTAAGCAATTTAATTTCCTCCTGTCCTGATTCTATTACAGTAACATAAATTATAGGCAAAATTTAATAAAGTGGACAGTTAAGTGGATTTAATCTATTCTCTTCAGAATAAATAAGATTAACCAGATAAGATGCAGATTTGAAAAATATTTTAACTGATAAGGTAAATCAGAAATCAAAAACATCCCTGAAACTATGCAGTCAGGTAATTAAGGGAAATAATTTTAAGATTAAAATAAAGGGTAACAAGCAATATAGTACTGATTTCTTTCTTTATAAAGTAATTAACCTTTGGAAAGCTTTCTGTCAATGCAGTCTTTGTCAGTTAAGAGTCAGACACATTCCTGAAAAGCAAATAATAGAAAGCAAATCTTGCTTGTATTCAGTCTCTAGAAAAGTACAACTTCCCAAATTTTTCTTCCTATTTTGAAATCTGCAATTTCTCTTTTTTGATTATTATTTCTAAATGTTCTACAGATTCAGGCAATACATTAAAATCATAGAAATAAACACTTAACACCCCAGAGAATTTACAGCAGTGTTAATAAATAGACAGTAAGAGTCTTCATTATATAACAGTTTGAGAGTAGATTTTAAGTGTGAAGAATTAAAACAAAAAACAAACAAAAAAAACCCCTTTATGGCTCTTGAGAAACTTTTTCAATCCTTCCTCAACCTAGTCTAACAGAAATTGAAACTAATTTGTCTCTGGTTGTTAAATCAATAGATTCACATACTTTTTTTTTTTTTTTAGAAAAGAGTAAATAGCCAATAGATAGTTGATGAATAAAATAGTAGAAAGAATAGAATAGAGTATAATATACAATACAATAAAAATTCACCTCTCTGGAACAAACCTGGCATGAATTAATTATTCCAAAGCACCCAACACTTTTTCCTATATAAGATAAAATTTCTTTTCATTAATGGATGTGCTAATCATTTTGCTTACTGTGGTTAAGATTAACTTGAAATTCAAACTAAAATATCATCACTTTTCAGAAAAACAGTGGACCAATTTTGAACATTATTATTGGTCAGTAAGCCAGTATTATTATCCATAATACTGTATCTCTTTTATGGAAAGGAAAGTGATGAACCTACAATGCTAAACAGTGTTTGACCTTAGAATCTCAAATATACTGCTTTGTGCATTAAAGGAGAATAGAGAAGATGTGGGGACTGCGGGAATGATATTTTCAATAGGAAGGACTTTCAGATTCAGCGATTACATATAGTTTACCAAAATCAAGACAGCACTCAAAGTTCTTGATAACCAGAGAAACTGCCTTCGCAGAGGTTGGGGGGACAGGCACATTTAAAACTAGATAATTCACTGAGTAATCATTCTGGAACTAGTTATCCCTTTGAGTAAACTAGTATCATGAAACAATAGTAAAAATATAGCTGAATGATTCAATTTCAAATGAGCTGCCAACTGCTTCATGGGAAAAGAAACTAAGAAAAGATTTCTTTAGTGTTAAACATTTAAAGTTCCACGTGGTGTATTTATTCAACTTGAATAAAAAATAATGAAAAATAATGAAAAGTCATTTTAGTTCTGGAGAAAGTTAGGAAATTAATATGCTTATTAATTTATCTAAAATCAAACTGAATATGTATACTTATTCCTTCATTGGATGGTCATATGTAAACTAAAATAATCTCGTTTCTCCATGATGAAATTCTCTATTTTCTCATTTCATAGTTATCTCACATTGACTGCGATGGGGAGCAAAACTCATGACCCCAAAATATGCCACTTTGGCATGTGGATTATGTTAAGCTGAAGGAAATCAAGCCTAACAGACTCAGGAAAAAATTTTTTTTTTACTTCTCCCTTAACTGCCTAAAAGAACTTAAACAGGGAGCCTGTATCAGGAAGATAGCAATTACGAGAGGGAACTCCTTACGATGAGGTTACGGAACACAGGTGAGGTTCAGTGGGGTGGAGTCTGGAGCCGAGGACCAAGAAAGAATTCTTGAGGCATCTTTGGTGCAAAATTGGTGGTTTATTAAAGCAAGGGGACAGGACCCATGGGCAGAAAGAGCTGCTGCCCCGGGTTGTGAGGGGTGGCTGATTATATACTATGGGGTTGGGGAAAGGTAAGGAAAAAGGGAGGTTGAGAAATACTTTCGTATATTAAAGAAGACTCACAAGATACCAGAGGCCTTGCCATTGTTTTCCCTCTAGCAAGGCATTAACAGGAAGATAGCTCCTGGAGACTGCAGATTATAAGGACATATTTAATTGTATCTACATTCCCTTTCGGAAGCTAGGTTATTGATAGAAATGCTTTGTTCTTGTAAACTGCTAAGGACATTTGTAAACTGAGGGAGACTTAAGTCTTGGTATCTATAGGTTAACTATTTCTTTGTCCTTTACGGCAGCCAGGAGTACCTGAGGAACGTCACATACATCCCATGGAGGGGGGGAGGGTGTCAGTTTCTGCTTTGTCCTCTGCTTGCCTTCTGTTCCCTCATCACTTACATCATAAGGCTTCTCTGCATGGCATGGCAAACATCGGTTTTCCAAATATTTGCTCTTCCCATCATCCTGGAAATTGTCCTCTTCCCTGTGATGTCTCAGACCCCTACCCCCTTCTCCTCAGCTCAGGATGCAGTATACACCTCAATGGTCTCAGTGTCAGGGAGACTCATACCTTTGGGGTTCCCATATGGACAAAATTAATTTTTTCTCCAGTTAGTCTGTCTTATGTTAATTTAATTATTAGATGATCCAAACAAATTAGGAGAAGAGAGAAAAAGTTCTCCTCCACTACAACTGAAATAAATTTGATGAAGAGAAAAGCTCCTGTACCATCTACGGGTTTTCCGAACAATTCTTACACAATTTAAAGTTTTAATCACCATTTAAATTTCCTAAAATATGACATTTACAGCTAATCAAATTTCAGGAATACAAAAAAAGTTAGTAATTTATCTACCTTGCATATAGTGCCTTCCAAAGCACACAATTTTTGAAATATAAATTTTCCTTTATTATAACATCTCTAAATTAAATGTTCAGTGTCCTTGTTTTCATTCTTAATTTACAAAAGAAGAAGCACCAGGCCTAAAAAACATTCCCCCAAGTAGGTATCATTATTGACTCAAGACGACTCCTAATACATACTATATTAGTATATAGTACTAATTTATTTTTCATTAAGTGCTGCTAGATATGTCAAAACAGACTTGTGAAACCCAGTAAGCAGATGTCCAGACTGGAACCTGAGGTCCAGGACAATTGTTCCTCTAACTTGCCCCACCTTTGCTGTTATATAAAGATCAGTACATAGAATCTCCCTGAAGACTTGGAAAGCCTCGTTTTTATATTGTTTTAAACACATAGTTCAGAATGCTCTGAAACACCCCCATCTTCTTCCCCACTTCACACATATCAGACCCCATATCACAGAAGGATATGGTAGTCTTGGCAGATTAAAGCAACAGGATGTCTTCGACACGGAAGGGAATTCTTTTTCTACCTGCTTTTAGTCAATATCTCTCCAGAGTTTAAAAAAAGAGAAGGAGAGAAATGACAACTAATACAGTATATACACACATGCATATTTATATATATTTATGTATATCTATATATGTAGGGACATACATCTGTATATATATCATGCAGAAGAACAAAACATACACTATTATTTTCAAGTGGTCCATGAAAATGGTCCTGGCAGATAAGATAGACATTTCAGCAGGAAGACAATGCAGACTTAGGATTTGTTCCGATCTTTCCCTTACCGTGGGAAGACAGAGGGTTAAAGAGTATGCAATTTGCTTTACCAGTACAGAGATGTAGGAGAGCAGTGGATGCTGAAACCCATATATTTTTCTTTTTGATGGACGTTCGATGGTCTTGCTTCTTCCTGAGGCGCACTGGGCTGACACACAGTGTTTTATGCACACGATTCCATGGCAATTCTGCCTAGGGTATGAATCTGTTAGGTAACAATGACTCTCAGATTCACAACAAAAGCACTGGCTTCAAAGACTCCTCAGCAGCCGTTTCCTCCAGAAGAAAACCATTTGCAATTTTTTTTTTTTTTTGTATACAGATACTTTAATAACATGCTGCTGGAGTTTTGAAAGAATTTCAATTTATGCAAACTGATGAAAGGGAGAAAAAAAATAATACAGATAATGATACTAATATAGACCCACACTCTAAAAGGCCTGTGGTGGCGTTGTATTTATTGCAATGTAGACACCTTATCAGTTATCCCTCTAAAGGGGTTTAAAAATGGGCTTGGAAGGTTTGAACTAAACTCTGTTAACAGTTAATCAGCCACACTTTAGAATATACTGGCATATTTTCCTAGAGAGAAAGAAAGGAAGAAATTTAAAGTGGAGATTTTCTTTAATGATAGCAGTTTTACTGACCCTGTGGAAAGATTTATTTTTAGAGAAATGTAGTGTCTGACCTTTCATGTTTCAAGACACCCTGGCATAGTGTGGGCCTTCCCGTTATCTTTTGCTTCTGCGTGTCCCCTATAGGCAAGTCCCTCCTATCGAAAGCCAGATTCAAGGGAATTCTGGAAGGAAGAGAGAGGCAGGAATAAACTGGAACTAAAGCTTTTACTATCCATGGAATGATTAAAATGCAGCCCTGCCCCCACAAGACCACAGTGCTGTTATCAAAGACACTGACAACTTCTTTGAATTCAACTCAATGGTGTATGAGGGAAACATAGAAACTTTTAAATTGGGGTGTTTCCAGGAAATACACTCAGATTTCTCAACACACACTGGCAGCATCCACACACTACCCAGAGCTGACAGTGATCCCACACTTCCTGCTTGTCCTCTGCCCAATCAAGTGGAGGGCAGCATCCAGGAAAACAGCATGCTGCTCAGGTGTACAGGATGACTCGTTAGTTTATCAATTTGTGATGATTCAAAACTTGGCAAATCAAAAACACACTGTACTGTCGAGTACACACATTCTGAACCACTGCTGTCACTGATCAAATACACTGTTTCACAAACTAGTAGATTGTTTTCTTGAATCTTGTTTTCAAAGAAAGTGGTGGAGGAAATTTTCTTCCATTTTGCCTTTTGCCATTGCACCTGAAAAAGTACCTGACCTAATTGGTGTGTGTGTGTGTGTGTGTGTGTGTGTGTGTGTGTGTGTTTGAGTTTTTTTGCAAGTTGGGGGGAGGTCAGGCAAGGAATATCCATGCAAAGTAAAAATAGCACCTCACTGTCATGTTTACTTTAAAAAAGAAAGGAAACAAAAAAATAGATGAGTCGGGAGGGGAGGGGAACAGGGGATGGGGGAGGATTAGCCTCTTATTCTCTTTGATTTTCTCTTTGCTAATTACTAAAGGAACAACCAGCATCACCAGGCTCAACATCAAACTAATAACTGCAACTAAATATAAGAATACTTATATTTTAGAAGATTTACATTTGAGCTCCACTTCTGTTAGCTGAGATTCCTTTCACATATTCCTATGCAGACCTACCTCACTAAACCAGGAATAATCTTAGCAGCTTATTCAGCTGTTAAAGCATCAGTGAAATGCTTGACAGGGCATCCTGGGGCCATGGAGAAGCAGGGATGGGTGACATCACAAAGGATGATGTGTGATGCCCTTGGAATCTAGCACGGTGAGAGCTAGACTGCAGTGTGCTGTCACCAGCACAAAACCCAAAAGATGTAAAGCACATGTCACTTAGTGTTGTAATTTGGTATTAACGAAAACATTTAAATGCCTGTCCATGAGAAAGGTTATCTGCTAACCCAAATGACACGGATTTTGCGTCATGAATAGTCTTTGGCACAATGCTTGTTGGCAGAGTCTGTCATACACAAAACTAGAGAAAAGAGAAACAGTTGGTGGCCCTCAGATTATATTCATCATCATCTGTGCACTCAGGGGTGGTCCTTTTGGCCCTCACATTTCCAGCACCCATGATTTCTAACTGTCAATAGAACACCTCAAAATCCAGTCTTAGAATATTCTTGCTTATGCGAGAACTATTTAAATAGTGGACAAGTTATTCAAAGGACCAAACGAAAATGTTCTATTTCTCATTAACATATCAGGCATGAAATGAAATGACTCTTAATGTTTATATTATTTATATTTATCCATTTTAAAACAAATACATATAGTTCCCATAGGTCAAGAGTTCAATTGCCACTACTCTCCCAAATACCCAATGGGAGATGTTAAGAATGTTTGTTTTATACAATTCTAGAACTGAATTAAGGAAGATAAGAGGCTGATAAATACTCACTGTATTTTTTTTTAAGATTTTATTTATTTGTTTGACAGAGAGAGAGAGAGCACAAGCAGGGGGAGCGGAAGGCAAAGGCTGAGCAAGGAGCCCAAGTGGCACTCTATCCCAGGACCCTGCAATCATGACCTGAGCTGAAAGCAGACACTTAACTGACTGAGCCAACCAGGCATCCCAGTACTCACCGTATTTTATGTATAATTAATAACTGAATCTGCAATGTCTTTGAGATATATCATAGTTTATAAGGTATTATAACAAATAAAAAAAATTATCTGTATAACTCACATTCTGTCTTCTTTTATCCCTAACTTTCAAAAAAGAACCCTAGAATCTAAACTAAAAACATTCTTACTCAAAGCCATTTCGACTAGTTGTAAAACGTAATGTAAAGTAAAATGTAATGTAAAAAAAATGCTTTTATCTTTCATAATAATCAAAAGAGTCATAAAATGGGATAAATTTCCTTTTGGTTCATTATTTATATCATCGCCATTTCAAAACATACCTGTTGTTTGCTTCCTTTCTGGTTTCACTGTACTATTTCCAGTGTGTTGAAGGCTGAGAAATCAGAAAACCTCTTATTTGTAAATATGGGTAAAGAAGCCCTAAGTGAAATCTTAAGGGTCTCGTTAGAAGCACAGCCACCAAACCCCCAGCTCACAGATTTTTCTAGGAAATATGTCGTAAGCAACTGCTACAACTCAGAAGGCCTTTGACAGCATTTTTGAAACTTCCGTTGGTTAAAACTGTCAGGTAAGTGCTCCACAATGAATAAGCAGTTGTGTGTGTTTCTTTTTTAACATGTATATTTCTTCATTTAAATGAGCACTTGGCATAAGTGCTTCTTAAGCTATGCAGCATTCTTAAAGAAAAAGAAAAGGTCAGTGCTAACCCTACATGATTAAAAAGAAATATTCCATAATGAGAGGTTATATTGCTACTTTACAAAGCATTAGAAAGCTGCATTTGGGATATTAAAACAGTTCAGGCATCGCCCAGTTGAAAAAGTGTAGAAAAATACAGAGAAGTGCTTCTAAAAATAAGGTAGGGTCTTGGCAATGTGAACTCTGAAGACAGATTAAGTGAACAGATAATATTTAGCTCCTCAAAACTCACTTATGTAGGTGGAGAAGAACAATTTAATAGAAAATAAATAAGCCACCTGAAGGGGAAACACAGAAGAGGGAAAAAAATTGGAGATGCTACCAGTCAGTAACAAAACCAAAAATAATAAACTTAACATCTTTAACAAAAAATGTCCGATGAAGCAATATTTCTTAGGAAGTAAATGCAAGGAAGTAATGCTACAATACATCTAATAAGGTCATTCTTTCTTCCCTCTCCATCAATAAACTTGGAAAGTATTTATCTTGCCCTCCCTCAAGATCACTTAAATACCAATTTATTGGTTCAGAGAATTGTCCTAGGAACCAAGATATCTGGTGTATCTTCAATTCACAATAGTTAAAAATGACTCACTCATGGGGTGCCTGGGTGGCTCAGTCAGTTAAGCATCTGTCTTTGGCTCAGGTCATGATCCCAGAGTCCTGGGATGGAGCCCCTCAATAGGCTCTCAGCTCAGTGGGGGGCCTGCTTCTCCCTGTCCTTCTGACTGCTGCTTCCCCAGCTTGTGTTCTTCTCTCCCTCCATCTCTGTCAAATAAATAAATACAATCTTCTAAAAAATGGCTCACTCTTCTAAATTAAAATAATCTGCATGTATTCTTTGAAATTCTCCCCAACTGTTCTGAAAGCAAAAGTGACAGATTAAATAGAGGAAAAAATAAAGGACACATAGACCAGTGAGCTTGATCACCAACTGAGTGTATTTACTAAATGCTCATCAGGCATCCAGTCTGAAGACAGAATCCATTAAACATCACTTCAGAAACTCTGACCCTCTTATGAGTCTGTGACTATGCAAAGGTCCAAATTTTAGGAGCAGAGTAAGTTCCCAATGGGCATGTCACCTTTGACATGCCCACATAGAGAAAGCCACTTAGAGTCTTTCCAAATATTAGGGCTATTGGCAATTACTTAAGCTGTTTTAAATCACATCTCATGGTGGAATCTGGTCCAAGTGCCTTTTCTCCCCCTCCTCAAACCATCACTGCAAAACTTCAATCCTTAATACTAGGAAGAGAAATCACCAGTGTGTATCCAGATGATGCATAGCCCTATATTTAATAATTTGTTGTCAGACACCTAAAAACACAACACATATTTCCCATTCTCAAGATGACTCTAGTGTATAGGTGAGAGAAAGAGAAAAAATTATAAGAGTTGAGGAGAAAATTGGCATCATCTTTAAAAAATATTTTGTTAAAAGCTTCTACTTGCCCTTCAGAATTCTGCTCACATATTTCTTTCAGGAAACCCTCCCTTAGCTCCCCTCTCTCCTCACCTGCCTTAACAGAAATTGAGTTAGAGACATTTAATCTATTGTCTCATCACCCCCTCTGCTTACTTCTTAACAAAGTACTTGTACTTATCGTGCTGTATTTTAAACTTCTTGTCCACACTGTTTCTTCTGTGAAATCAGAGACTGTGTCATTTTCATAGTTAAATTCCTAACAAAAATACAATTTTATACCTGGCAAGTAGGAGGCAACCAATAACTATTTGCCAAATTAATAAATGACACATAGTACCTGCTTGGTAAGTGTTCATTAATTTTGTTGAATTCCCAATGGCAAAGATAGTAAGTGTTATGGTTTCAGAAAAATAGAGGAGGTTAAAAGGAAAAGAGATCATCTGAAGTTTGTAACCACATCATTCTAACCATTTTTATTATTTATCCTGGACACTATGCTATACAATAGACTTTACTCCAAATGACATTTGGATCTCTCCAAACTAAAATCCATGTATAGGTTTAACTTTTTTTCACCACTTTAATAGTACTTTAACTACTAAATTCAAAAATCATACACTTATAGGTTTCAACTTTATTAAAAGAAAACTTGTCATTGCATTTAGAAGTTCTCTAACATAAAATCTCATGTGCATAGAGCATATAAAAGACACATGAGGGGGGCACCTGGGTGGCACAGCGGTTAAGCGTCTGCCTTTGGCTCAGGGCGTGATCCCGGTGTTATGGGTTCGAGCCCCACATCAGGCTCCTCTGCTATGAGCCCGCTTCTTCCTCTCCCACTTCCCCTGCTTGTGTTCCCTCTCTCGCTAGCTGTCTCTATCTCTGTCAAATAAATAAATAAAATCATTAAAAAAAAAAGACACATGAGGGTTATTTTTCAGGGAATTAATAATGAAAGCAAAAAGTTCTGATTTTCTAAAACAGAGGACCAGAGGGGTGGCTGGGTGGCTCAGTCAGTTAAGTATCTAACTCCAGCTCAGGCCCTGATCTTAGGGGTCATGAGATCAAGCCCTATGGTGGTGGGCTCACCCCTCAGCAGGGAGTCTGCTTCTCTCCCCTCTCCCTCTGCCTCTCCCTGTGGGTTTTCTCTCTCAAATAAATAAATAAATAGGTAAAATAAAATCTTTAAAACAGAGGACCCAAAATGACCTATTCTGAAGTACTACCTATAGCCACATCAACTACTTAAACTCACCAACTGAAATACTTAAAGCATGCAGAGATCAGATAACACAATAAATATTATTTATTCATTTACTTATTGATACAACCAGTCAACACACACACATTGAGCACTTACTATATGCCAAGTATCACATTAAGCATTTTGAACACAAGATAAATTTAAAAAGTAGATAGGTATAGTCCAACCCCCATGAAGTTCACCATCCATCCAGTGGTGAGAAATGGATACTATCCATACAATCACAAAATAATTGTAAAATTACAGAGTAGTGTAAATGATAAAAAGGAGATGTGCTAAGAGAACAGAGTCTCTCAGGGTCACAGGTTTTCCTAAGAAACTGACAGCATAGCCTAAATCCACAGAATAAAGAGCAGCATGTTGGAGCAGAGGGAAATGAGAAGTACAAGGAAATTGCAGGTAGAGGAAGCAATACATACAAATATAATCAGTGATAGGGAGGAACTGAGAGCATCTGAGGGACTGAGGGACCATTAGTATGGGAGTTCAGAAAACAAACACAGTGTCCTATAGAGGGAGCTGGAGAGATACAGGTGAGTCAGCCCCATGGCTGTTTTAGAGATGGCAATTAAGATTTTTCTATTTCTTCTAACAGCAATGGTTTCTACTAAACTTTTCTCAACATAGTGATAACAAGATATGCATTCTGAGTCAATCACTAACTGCAGAGTAGGGAACGGATTGGAGTGAGGTTAGTGTCTATGTGAAGACGATTTAGGAGGCTTTTGAAGTGGCTCAGCCAGAAAGCGTGGCAGCTTAAAGCAGAGTCTGTGGCATGGAAAGAAGAGAAAGACACTTAGGCAAAAATGTCCGTAGTACTCAAGGACAGACTGAATTTACTTATGGTGAGTGAGTGAGAGCAAAGACTTACAGGTAAGTACGAGCTTTATCCTACTTCTGTGCCTTAGAGATAAAGGTTATATTCTAGAGCAAAACAACATAACAGTTTTTCAACCTACTACCCCCAACATGGACTACCTGCACAAATTTCCTTTCACATCACACCCACAATCTATGGTGAGGAACAGATGGGTTTTACATCACACACACAAACACACACACACACACACACACCTCTCTACCTCATTGATGGACAGCCACATCTAAGAGAGTCTATTTAATATAAACCAAAATATATTGTATTTAAGTCCATTTAATCAAAATAAAATATCAAAATAATCAAGGATTCTTGGTAGATGGACGACGAGATTATCTGACAAAGAAAAGCTGTTGTTTCCCTTTCCCTTCTGCCCTGCTGGGGATGCTGCCGTGTGAATACCTGAGGCCAGACCCATAGCAGCATCTTGCAGCCACGCAGTGACATGTCAGAGGAGGAAAAACCAACGCACTGAGGAATGAAAGAAATCCTGGATTATTGATGTCATTGTTGAGCCATCCCTGAAGCCACAGACCTCAAGGTCACTTGTTACGTGAAATAATTTAGTATCATTATTTTTTATAGCAATCATTAACTTCTACCAGACAAGGCACACTTCTGAGGCTGAAGTACAAGCAACATGTGATTCAAACCATCCGAATGAAAAGAAAAATTCATATTGGAAGCAGTTCATGTTACACGCTAAAATTCTACATAGATATTTGAAATTCTAGATAAGAAATATTGTCTGTGGGGCGCCTGGGTGGCACAGCAGTTAAACGTCTGCCTTCGGCTCAGGGCGTGATCCCGGTGTTATGGGATCGAGCCCCACATCAGGCTCCTCCACTATGAGCNGAATGAAAAGAAAAATTCATATTGGAAGCAGCTCATGTTACACGCTAAAATTCTACATAGATATTTGAAATTCTAGATAAGAAATATTGTCTGTGCTCAATTAAAATATCTTTTATTAGCTTACTTTTATGAAAATATGACTATAAAGTAAGAATTCTATAAATAATCAACTCTTCTGAGANTCTTTAAAAAAAAAAGAAATATTGTCTGTGCTCAATTAAAATATCTCCTTATTAGCTTACTTTTATGAAAATATGACTATAAAGTAAGAATTCTATAAATAATCAACTCTTCTGAGAGTTTCTAGAATGTCTTTGCTAATATTATAAAGGTAAAAGCCTTAAAGAAATAGTTTTCTGAAACCTCTCTTGATTTACTTAAGAACACATGGGCAGCATTCTTTTGCTTAGAGACTCTTACTCCGTGCACATATCTATCACACTGACTTACACATCTGTTCTTTCATTAAAGTGTAAGTCCTTTGAAAGGATTAAGAGTTTTATTCTTGTTTTTCCTATCCATTGCTATCAGAAATCCTATCAAAAACTATTGACTGAGTTTTAAAAAAGAGAAAACATTAGGATCCAAGGGATCTGGCTCCTGAATTCAGTTGCCCACGAAGTAGATTTGTGTCTTCGGCAAGCCATTTAGTTTCTCTGGAGCCAAATTTTCTCATCTGAAATGAGAGAAACTGGTTAGCAACAGAATTGCGTACCACAAGAACTTCCAATATATAAAACACAGTCAGAAATCCATCCGAGAAGAGGGGGAAGTGCAGAGCTGTAGTGTTTACCTTTACCCTCATTCCTACTACCCCATCCCCTTGTTACCTACCCCATGTATTATCCCTAAACCCCACTCTTGGGGAAAAATGAGAGTCACGGGATGTAACCCTCTTGAATGAACCTTCCACCTTTTAATAATGAATGAATAGGGGTACCTGGGTGGCTCAGTCTGTTAAGCGTCTGCCTTTGGCTCAGGTCACCATCCCAGGGTCCTGAGATGCAGCTGTGCCTGGCTGGAAGCCTGCTTCTCCCTCTCCCTCTGCCCCTCCTCCCCACTCGTGCTCGCTCTCTCGCGTGCTCTCTCTCTCTCTCTCAAATAAATAAAATATTTTAAACAGTGAATAAATATAGGAACAAGGGGGGGCACAAGTATCTTCAAATAGATTCATTGCAAGATTAAAGTGTCTCCAAAAAGCAGGATGAACTAATAACCACATTATAGTACGTGAAAACTTAGTGATTGTTAGGCCATCCTCTGCTCTGTCTTTACACTCCAGTTGAGTAAAAATATCAGTTACTTTATAGGCTTTAGGAGATAAGAAACTCAGACCTGTCTGCATCAGAGATATCCTAATCCATGTATAAAGTTAGAATAACAGATTTTCTGAAATACCAGAGACTTGAGCCCCAAGCAAAATGGACTTAAACATTAAAATTCTGATCCAATTTAGATACTCAATTTAGATTTACATCTACTCCAGTAGATCTGGCCTTCAAAGCCAATACCATACCTTTCAAATGGAATAGTAAAGGAAGAATATAATTTTATTTTGTTTAATAATTGCAGACACGTGCAGTTATTTTTTTTGTTTCTAACCCCAAAGTTTAATCTAATTATTATTGTTAATTATGATTCTGATCAAATAGAGTGCGACTTGAGTGTCAGAGGCCCTAGTGATTTCCATACAGAACACTGTCCCTGAAACACACAATCTCAAGCAATTGTAATTACTCTAGCTAATCCTCACATCAGCAAAGTTATTTAGTATCACTGTTCCATTTTCTGGGAAATATTCACCACAGTAACCTAAACCTTTCAGACAGAGCCAGAATTCACGAGAGACCTAAAGCATTAAGCATTTCAGTTATCACATACACAAAAGAAAATGAAAACAAATGAGAAGATACAAATACCTTAAAAAAAAGTTTCTCTGTTATAAGGCATATGCTATCTTATATTCCCAAAGATGAATATTTATTTCGAAGATGATATATTTTTTTAATTTTGGTCTGTTGAAGTGCCATCAGCAAACAGGCAAGCAGAATAATGCTGAAACCATTATTTGGCTACCTGGATTTTGCACCCTCTATTGAACAACTTACACAATCTTTACTGTGGTTTTAAGGCTTAGTTGCCCATTCATTAGGTTGACAAACTTGTCAAAAGCCTCCAGGACTATGTCAGTTATGTCAGAAACACTTAGGGAAGTCACAGCACATGCCAGGACTCCACTGAGTCCTGTCAACCATTGCCAAAATGACAAGAAACCCTTCTGGGGACAAAGGGCTGTAGAAAGATATGAGCCCTCCCACTCAGATTCTGTGGACTTGCCAACCCAGTTACGGTGAAGCTCTGAGCAGTTCTGTCTCTGCCACTTGAACACCTTGGTCTTTCTGGGTGCACTTCATGATGCATCGCAAGAATCCCTAATTCTTCCAAGTGTTTTAGCACTTGGAATGAAAGTTGATCAACCACAGTTTTTGATGTAGGAGCTGAATACTTAAACCCATATTTTGACACAGGACAGTTAAAAACAAATGCATGTTTATGAAAATCAGGAA
Organism: Ailuropoda melanoleuca; assembly: GCF_002007445.2. Classification (NCBI taxonomy): domain Eukaryota; kingdom Metazoa; phylum Chordata; class Mammalia; order Carnivora; family Ursidae; genus Ailuropoda; species Ailuropoda melanoleuca. The sequence goes on along the minus strand of NC_048220.1, from coordinate 123,452,731 downwards.
ACCAAAATGAAAATAAAATACAAATAAATAAGGCTGACAAAATGTTCATATATAAGAATTAAATTATTTTTAACCCCTATAAAGAGAACAGAATTCAAGTAGCTAAAATAATAAAGAGGTACATATAAGTATTTTCTCTCATGAAAAAATTTATAACTTACGGACTGACAATAAAATAACTTAAAATATTTCCAGTTAGACTGCTGGAAGTGGCTCCTCTAAGTGTTTCTGACGTAACTGACACTGTCCTGGACCTAGAGATATTTCATACAGTTCAGTATGTTTTAAAATTAGAATACTTACATGAATACAACACATGAAAGCAACAGAGCAACCAAGTGACTCAGAGTAATCAAACCACATGCAAGAAAAACAATGCTTCTATGCTCCCCTCAGGTTGCCAGAAGGAGGTCTGAAACCACACTTCCCAGAACCCCTTGCCAGCTTGTAATCCAGGTAAGTTTTGCCAATGGGAGGAACTTGCATGAGATTAGGAGAGAAGGAAGGAACACAGTAGAAGCGTATTNCCCTCAGGTTGCCAGAAGGAGGTCTGAAACCACACTTCCCAGAACCCCTTGCCAGCTTGTAATCCAGGTAAGTTTTGCCAATGGGAGGAACTTGCATGAGATTAGGAGAGAAGGAAGGAACACAGGAGAAGCGTTAGTGAGAGTATGGGCTTCTGGGATCCTACTTACAACAAGGGCTCTAGCCATGTTGGTGGTGAGCACAATTCATAAGGCTCTGGATAACAGCACTTCTATCCCTTTGCCTTCTGTGGCCCATCCTTCACTTCGGTAACTAACTCCCCATATTAAACCTCAATAGANTGTCCTGGACCTAGAGATATTTCATACAGTTCAGTATGTTTTAAAATTAGAATACTTACATGAATACAACACATGAAAGCAACAGAGCAACCAAGTGACTCAGAGTAATCAAACCACATGCAAGAAAAACAATGCTTCTATGCTCCCCTCAGGTTGCCAGAAGGAGGTCTGAAACCACACTTCCCAGAACCCCTTGCCAGCTTGTAATCCAGGTAAGTTTTGCCAATGGGAGGAACTTGCATGAGATTAGGAGAGAAGGAAGGAACACAGTAGAAGCGTATTGAGAGTATGGGCTTCTGGGATCCTACTTACAACAAGGGCTCTAGCCATGTTGGTGGTGAGCACAATTCATAAGGCTCTGGATAACAGCACTTCTATCCCTTTGCCTTCTGTGGCCCATCCTTCACTTCGGTAACTAACTCCCCATATTAAACCTCAATAGAGTGGTTTCTGTTTCACTGATTTAAAATGGCTGATAAGATCCTAAAAATTGTCTCATTCATTTACCATCAAATTAAAAAAGAGAGAAATAAAGCCCTGCCATTCTACTAGCCTCAGGGTGGATAATCATAAAATTTCTCATACTCATTGTATCAAATGATTATAGTAAACTTCCCCAAGCATTCTATTAAGTCTCTTGGGAGTAAACGTTAGGAGGATGACCATTTCCAAATAGCTTTATTTATATCAGTGGAATAGCCTACATTACACAAGACGTAGAGAATATGTGGCTGCTTTTAATATTGCATCTACCGCTGCAAATTTAAATATACAAACAATTCCCTCTGGTCACCTAAAAAATGGCCAACTGGGCATAGGATACTGAGATGTTAGGTTTAAAGACAAGCTAAAAATCAATTTGGAGCAATGCAATATATTTGAAGACATCTGGGAAATAACATGACTGCAGGAACTTGCTTGAGTACTGCTATCAAAGATGACTGGATCAGTTTATCCCTAAAGCTAAAAGACAGAGCTGAAAATAAATGGAAGCTCAGAATGTCAGCAGAAAAGCAAACTTCACATGAAATTCACGTTGGAAAATAATTAGTTTTCCTGGTCATACCTGTCCATTAGGAGAGCTCATATATGTTGTTTTGCTTTTGGTTTATTTTGAGGGCCTTTTATTAATTGTTTCAAAAGAATTAAGATGACTTTGCAGAGGTGCACATTATAGAGCAAAGATAAGAAAAATCAAGAATAATTAAGATTGATACAGAGGACAATGAACCAGTAGGAAAATAAGATAGAGGCAGAACAAAACATGTCTGGTGATATATTTACTAAATAGATGTATCAAATTTCACATAAAACTTTCTAGCAGCCAATAAGAAGACACAAACATGATTCACTGCAGGTTTTAGATTCTCCATAAAATAAAAAAACATAACAGCAGATGCAACTATTCTTAATTCTGAGACAAGAGTTAATAATATTAGTAATCGTATCACTTACCAAACATTTGTCAATGTCAATGCTTCAAACTATCCTAAACACATTACGCAAATTAATAGATTTGATCTTAACAAAATTCCTAAATAAGTGGTACCATCTCCATTTTACAGAAGGGGAAATTAAATCAAAATAAGATCAAATGCCAAGCCAAAGGTTTCCAGCTAGGAAATTCAGGAGTTGGAACTGGGTTCCCTGCAGTCTGGCTCCAGAGTCTGTCATTTTAGTCACTATATTTATAAAATGCCCGAAATAATGAAAAAATATTTTTAATATTAAATGTGGATTGGGCCATTTCCTATGTCACAAAACCTGTGGCATCAGGCTAAAAGATCCAAAAAATCGCTTCTAAAAAGTAAAATGATGTGGCCCAGGGACCTAGCTCTTTTTTCTCTTGCCTTAATCTAGGGTTAGGCTGTTACTCAAAGGCTGTAAACTCCAACACCTGCACAGAGCCCACTGGTAATTTAAATCAGTGATGTGAGCCAGGAGTGTGCAAAAAGGAAGGAAAAGGACAATGACCAAAGAAGGAACTACTTCTTGGTTCCATGAATTTATTGCCAGGCAGGGATATGTGCCCAGTATGGTCAGATNAATTTAAATCAGTGATGTGAGCCAGGAGTGTGCAAAAAGGAAGGAAAAGGACAATGACCAAAGAAGGAACTATTTCTTGGTTCCATGAATTTATTGCCAGGCAGGGATATGTGCCCAGTATGGTCAGATTTTTTTCTATTGTTTCCAGGGAAATCCATATTTTATGCAAATTTTATATTCCTTGTTAATGTGTGTGTGTGTGTTTATATATACACATAAACTGGGCAGAGAGAACATGTCTACAGGCTGAATCTGATTAAGAGGTCTCTAGTTTGTTACCCTTACTATAGCATTGCTCAAGCAGTGGTTCTCAAATTTTATCTACATCAACATCTGAAGGGAGTGGTGGCTATCAGTAATGTCCTCATCTCGGAACCAGGACCTTCTAAGGAGAGGACATCAGGACTCCCTCCTTTCCTTCTCTCCTTCCTCCACTTCCCCATATTCCATTGGGAATCACTGATTCACAGAAATGAATTAGTGCTTTTCTCTCAGGCAATCCTCCATAAGCACTTGTTTTTCTCTGCTAAGCTTTTGAACAATATTGAGGTTGAGAGTTTGGAATTATACTCCCTATTAAGGACCTCGAGTGGTTAGAATGCAGCTATTTTAGGCTGCCAGGTAAATGCAGAGTCAGTGTGGGTTAAGCCTCTCTTCATATTCTCTTGTGAGTTAGAGTTGCCTAACCAACTTCAGAGGCAACCTTTGCTCAGAGGCAAACAAAGTAATTCTAAGTCTATTCAAACAGTGTTGAGAGAAAAAGGGGGTGGAGTTGGGATATGAATATGAGTTTCTGTAGTTTTATATCATAAATCTGAAAGAAAAAGTCAGTCTGAAAGTCCCTCCATATTTGTTTTATTTTCCAAGTCATTATTTTCCTAAATCAACCAGGTAGCTGTTCAACTCAGGGAAAACTATAATAAAATTTAAAACAATGATAGGAGTCAGAGGGGGGTATATAATTTTTACTACATTACTACATAATGTCCCAACAACATGTTAAAGGGACTGGAAAGCAGCTAATAGCCATGATATGATTAAAATACGATGTGGTTAAATACACCTCTGCTCTCTTCTTAGTGTTATCAGTCAACACCACCATTTCCAATCATAAGAAAGTTTAACTAAATTTCTTCATTTGGAGTTCATGAGGACAGACAAAAGTTATGCATAATCATCAGTACCGTAGCTCTCACGCCGCATTGCTTTCTGCAGAGTGCCTAACATGGCATGGACCGGGGAAAACAATCTGGTGAGCATCCGAGGGCCGTGCAATATGGTGTANATTTGATCTTAACAAAATTCCTAAATAAGTGGTACCATCTCCATTTTACAGAAGGGGAAATTAAATCAAAATAAGATCAAATGCCAAGCCAAAGGTTTCCAGCTAGGAAATTCAGGAGTTGGAACTGGGTTCCCTGCAGTCTGGCTCCAGAGTCTGTCATTTTAGTCACTATATTTATAAAATGCCCAAAATAATGAAAAAATATTTTTAATATTAAATGTGGATTGGGCCATTTCCTATGTCACAAAACCTGTGGCATCAGGCTAAAAGATCCAAAAAATCGCTTCTAAAAAGTAAAATGATGTGGCCCAGGGACCTAGCTCTTTTTTCTCTTGCCTTAATCTAGGGTTAGGCTGTTACTCAAAGGCTGTAAACTCCAACACCTGCACAGAGCCCACTGGTAATTTAAATCAGTGATGTGAGCCAGGAGTGTGCAAAAAGGAAGGAAAAGGACAATGACCAAAGAAGGAACTATTTCTTGGTTCCATGAATTTATTGCCAGGCAGGGATATGTGCCCAGTATGGTCAGATTTTTTCTATTGTTTCCAGGGAAATCCATATTTTATGCAAATTTTATATTCCTTGTTAATGTGTGTGTGTGTTTATATATACACATAAACTGGGCAGAGAGAACATGTCTACAGGCTGAATCTGATTAAGAGGTCTCTAGTTTGTTACCCTTACTATAGCATTGCTCAAGCAGTGGTTCTCAAATTTTATCTACATCAACATCTGAAGGGAGTGGTAGCTATCAGTAATGTCCTCATCTCGGAACCAGGACCTTCTAAGGAGAGGACATCAGGACTCCCTCCTTTCCTTCTCTCCTTCCTCCACTTCCCCATATTCCATTGGGAATCACTGATTCACAGAAATGAATTAGTGCTTTTCTCTCAGGCAATCCTCCATAAGCACTTGTTTTTCTCTGCTAAGCTTTTGAACAATATTGAGGTTGAGAGTTTGGAATTATACTCCCTATTAAGGACCTCGAGTGGTTAGAATGCAGCTATTTTAGGCTGCCAGGTAAATGCAGAGTCAGTGTGGGTTAAGCCTCTCTTCATATTCTCTTGTGAGTTAGAGTTGCCTAACCAACTTCAGAGGCAACCTTTGCTCAGAGGCAAAAAGTAATTCTAAGTCTATTCAAACAGTGTTGAGAGAGAAAGGGGGTGGAGTTGGGATATGAATATGAGTTTCTGTCGTTTTATATCATAAATCTGAAAGAAAAAGTCAGTCTGAAAGTCCCTCCATATTTGTTTTATTTTCCAAGTCATTATTTTCCTAAATCAACCAGGTAGCTGTTCAACTCAGGGAAAACTATAATAAAATTTAAAACAATGATAGGAGTCAGAGGGGGGTATATAATTTTTACTACATTACTACATAATGTCCCAACAACATGTTAAAGGGACTGGAAAGCAGCTAATAGCCATGATATGATTAAAATACGATGTGGTTAAATACACCTCTGCTCTCTTCTTAGTGTTATCAGTCAACACCACCATTTCCAATCATAAGAAAGTTTAACTAAATTTCTTCATTTGGAGTTCATGAGGACAGACAAAAGTTATGCATAATCATCAGTACCGTAGCTCTCACGCCGCATTGCTTTCTGCAGAGTGCCTAACATGGCATGGACCGGGGAAAACAATCTGGTGAGCATCCGAGGGCCGTGCAATATGGTGTACACAGCAGTACTCTGGAGTCTTCGGTAACAGAAAGCCTAACCAAGCACTAAACTACAGAAATGAAAATGATTTCCAGAGTCAGGGTGTGGCGTGACAAGGGATAACCAGATCCCGTTCCCCAATCTTGTGCAAAGCTGCCCCAGCTGTTTTAATACATGATGATCCCCACAAGAAATAAGGACCTCAACACATGTTAGAGCAGAATGGGAAGAGCAGTTGCTCTCTCAAAGCGCTGCCTGCTTTCATTATGCTCTTCTCATGGAGAAAAAAAACTTGTTCATCACAGCATTATTTAGAATTCTAGAACCCTAAAAAAATAATGCATAAACAATAAGGCACGGATGAAATACATTATATTCCAGCAAACATTATGCAGCCTTTAAATATTATGCTTCCAAAAGGTTTTCAATGATTAGAAAGAAATGCTTATGTCACAACAGTAGGTGAGAATGACAGATGATAAAACTGATTACACAGAAATATCTCACATATGCCAACTCAGACATAAAAGAAATAATGAAGAGTGATTGCTTCTAGGTGGTGGAGCGAAAGGTATGTTTTTCTTCTTTATATATATGTTTTTTCTGTTTAATCCAAATGTTCTACAATAAACACACAATTATTTTTATAATCAGAACCCCCAAATTCAAAGTTCTTAAAGAAAATTGGCTCTAAAAATATAGGTAATGAGTGGACTGAGGTTCTTCCTGCCACGAAATTCTGCCTCCCACAGGTTAAAAGGGAAAGTACAGTCTTTCAGGGTAATAAGCATCAAAGTCCATTGCCTCTGCCTACATTCATCTGTTTCAGCCACACACAAAGCACTGTCTCTAATGGCCCAGACTAGTAACAGTAAATGACCACAAACACCATGAAAAAACAGCCTTCATTTCTCATTGGCTACGTTTCCTCCATTTACTATCAGATAGCGATAACGTCTACTCAATTTGTCAAGGCAATTTTGTGATGACAAACTGATGAAGTTAAAGTCATTAGCATTCCTGCAGAAATATTACAAATGTAACACATATGTTTGAACTCTACACCAAAATCAAGGTTACGCTTGAAGTATAAAGAAGATACGAGAGGACTGGAAGAGAATTGAATTTCTTTCGAATCAATGCTATAGAAATGAATTGTGTCATTTTTAACTCTTCTTTTCCTGCAATATTAAAAAAGCGAAAAATCTTATACTGCAAAAAATATTAGGTTAGCAATCTGCAATTATTAGTCATAGATTTTGTGCAAGCACTGTCTATTTCAGAATGCTGCTGTGGGGATAAGATATATTTAAATATTGGGACTTAAGTTGGCTAAGCCTACATTTCTCTGATGAAATAATACATCAATTTCATCCATGTTTTTTACTCCCAGCAACCAGGAAGTGCTGTTCATTAAGACCAGGACGATATAGAGAATCACCTTTTTAAGTCATCTATGAGGAAAACAAAAGGCTAGTTTAGGGTTAAGATTACCTTTATCATTAAGTCCATCTGCTAACAAGCTACAGAATAACAGGTGCCAGGTGTGTATGCTCAACCTATTTAGGTGACACCATTAGCCCATTTCACAGAGTAAGTAAGTGTGGCCCAGAAAGTTTAAATAACTTGTTCAGGATCACACAGGTATCAAGAGTTGCAAATCACCAACAGCGTCCACCTTGGGTTGGTACCCGAAGAACTTTAGAAAGTGAAGAATCAGATGTTCCTTTACTCTGATTTTCTAATTGTGCGTTCAAAACTTTCCCCATCTCTTAGCTCTACTTGCCTTTGTTTGTTGTCTTTATTCTCTCTCATCACAAAATGTTTTCTTATGCATAATCCTCATACCACAAACATCTTCCATATTTTTCTTTAAAAAAAAAATCTCTGTAAGGCTTCTGATTAATCCTTAATAAGTAAGATCCCCCTACCATCACCAATCCAATGTGGCCAGTGGATAAAGTCTTGTAAGAAAATGGAAGCTCCACTGGACCCCATATTGTTTGAGTACAGAAAGAAATTGCTCTTGGTGGAGGGAAAGTCTTCTAGGGAGCATAACAATTGGTATTGATTAAAATTCAATACATAATTATATGTAAATGTAATAGAGTAAGGTTTGTGATTTAAACTATATTTTCTTAAAGTTATCACTACTCTCTTTACCACTTAATAGCAGAGGCTTTCTACCATTACATGGATAGGATAATATGGAAAGAACAAAAGGGCAAATTTTTGGATTTTGAAGATTGAGCCGATTTTGGCAAATAGCCAAGATAACAGTCCTGACACCATAGTTTCTGACTGGCAGAGCTACATGACTGAATAAGAAAAATTGTTCTTATGAATTCCAATGGCTGCTTAAAATATCAAGAGCAAAATCCCAGAATAATGAGAACATAAAGTAATGCCATGACACAAACCATGGAAGACTCATGATGATTTCCCCTTGTGGGCGGATGAAGAAGATATCAACATTGGGTTGGTATGAAAGGAGAAATAACAATAAATTTCACTGGGATTTAGATGCTGAGAAGTTCCCAGTAAGTCTCTGGGTCTAGGTAAGTCCTTGGGAGAGAAGAACAGAAGGACAGAAGTTGCAATGGAGTACATGAGAGGCAGAAGGGACTGGTGCTTGGCTCTCCCGGGTTAAACTGAGAAGATGCAAACCTTTTAGGAAAGCCAGAGATCTAAAATGAATTCCTAGTGGCTGATGCCTGAATCCAGGAGAATGTTCCTGAAGCAGCAGCCACAGGAAATACCGTCTACCCCCATGGGTGCAGGGAAATAGCTGAGTCTATCGAGGTAAATGGAGAAAGCTAGTAAATCCTTCTCCGTCTCTGGGAAGGACATTCTATGTGGCTGACCACTGCAGGCCCAGGTGGAAGCACTGACCTTCACAGCAGATGCAGCTGGGTTACAAAGCTTATGCCCAAAAGTATGAGGGACAAATTACATCTCAGTGGAGGCCAATAAACACCAAAGGCCATCATGGACGAGAGGTGCACCCCACCCTGCACTCCCAGTACAAAGAATTAAGTGGATTCTCCCAAATGTAGTTGCTATGCAGGAAAAAGGAATGCATAAAGGGTTGGAATGGGGGTAAATTCTGAAATGAGAGGGTATTTGCCCTAAAAATGATGGAATTTAAAATTGGATATGATGGGCCCAAGACTTCAACAGATACTTCACCAAATAAGATATATGGAGGGCAAATAAGCATATGAAAAGATGGTCCACATCATATGTCAACAGGGAAATACAAATTAAAACAACAAGATACTACTGACCACCTATTACGATGGCCAAAGTCCAGAACACTGACAACACCAAATCCTGGCCAGGACGTGGAACAACAGGAATCCTCATTCATTGCTGGTAGGAATGCAAAATGGTACAGCCACTTTGGAAGGTAGCTTGGCAGTCTCTTACAGAACTAAACAACCTTACCATAAGATCTAGCAACTGTGCTCCTTCATATTTTCCCAAAGGAATTGGAAACTTATGCTCACACAAAAACTTGCACAACATTTATAGCAGTTTTATTTGTAATTGCCAAAACTTGGAAGCAACCAAGCTGGTGAATGAATAAATAGTCTGGTATATCCAGTCAGTGGAGTATTAGTCAATACTAAAAGAAATGAGCTATCAATCTATGAAAAGACATGGAGAAACTTAAATTTATATTATTAAGTGAAAGAAGCCAATCTGAAAAATCTATGTATTGTATGATCCCAACTATATGACATTCTAGAAAAACAAAATTATGGAGACAATGAAAAGATCAGTGATTGTCAGGGGCTGGGGGAAGGGAGGGATGAACACATGCAGCACAGATTTTTAGGACAGTGAAACTACTCTGTATTATACTATAATGGTGGATACATGTCATTATATACTTGTCCAAACGTATAGAATGTACAGCACCAAGAGTGAACTATAATATAAACTATGGATTTTGAGTGATAATGATGTCCCAGCACAGGTCCATCAGTCACAACAGTCTACTACCACGGTGGGAGGACGTTGGTAACAGGGAAGCCATGCATGTGTGGGGACAGAGGGTATATGGGAAATCTCTATAAGTTCTGCTCAATTTGCTATAAATCTAAAACTGCTCTAAAAAATAAAGTATATTATAAATATATTTTAAAAACTGGATGTGACTGGGTTACCTTAAAATGGCTAGAATAAAGGTGCTACAACTAAGCAGAAATAAAAGCTCATGAGTTGAGCTGGATTTTAAGGAGATAAGCACATTACATTTTTGTACAACCTAGATTTGTGACCGTATAAATGTAATAACTAATATAAATTTATAATTAATGCATATATATGCATTCATATATTTTATATGCATATGTGCATTTATGTGCATATATGAAAATCAAATTTGGGGTATTTTACTTAGAGGATTCAATTAATAACATTTTAATTATGAAAATACTTAAATGGATTAAATTACTTCTTTCTCAACGAAGCATTGCCTATCCATGAAATTTTTTTGAATTATGTCATAATTGGCTGAATAATCTCTTTTACATTTCTTGAACAAAGGATGAGATTCAGCATGTTATGAGATAGTAAATCTATGACTATGTACAATGTCAGCACAGCAACGATCAAATAAAGAACAGTATTTTGGCAAGATGGTGATACCAGGTATTTGTTCTGGCTAAATTTTTCACTGCACTTGGCAGTAGTTTTGGTATTACAGAAACAACTCTTTAATTGATTTTCTTACTATTTTACACATAGTTGACTTACTTCTCCCCAATTTTTTGACTGCCCCCTTAGCTGATTCTTATCCTTCCCTTTTTGTCATCACTCTTCAAAGGGCTCTCTCAGGCACAGCAGTTAGTGCTGGCCATAGAACCTATGACAATGTGTAGATTGCACCCTTCTTCCTTTCCAATGAAACCAAATTCACAGTTAATACAGATTTCATGTTTTTCTACTGACCGATTAATAATAAAATAATGAAACATGTTTACATAACACATTATGTAATTGTAAAACTCCATTCTTATTTAACTGGAAATATAAGGCATTTTTATTTTGCAGAATATTATTTATGCAAACACAACTATTAAAATAGTGATAGAAGACACACAAAAGTAAAAAAGCAATAGTAAAATAAAATAAATCAGCTCCTAAGTACTTTTAAAATTAAAAGAATATGCCAAATAAAATGTCAGAGGGAAATATCTTGCTAATTCTATAATATAAGACCAATGTGACCCTGATTCCACTATAATCTGAAAGACAATTAGACATCTAATGATGAATTGATTAAAATAATTGCCCCACAGACAATAATCATATTTATATTATGAGTTATTACAACAAAAATCGGTATCAGGTAAGGAAAGTAAAATTCTGTTGAGAACCTGATTTCTTTAAACAGTGATTAATACACCAAAAGGTCAGGACTTTTTTCTAAAGTCAGAAAAAGAATAACATGCCGATTTGTTTTAATGGCAGCATCTCTACACTATGTATCTTTTTCTATATTCAAGTTGCCATATGGAGTCAACAAAAAACCAACAGCAAGATATCCAGAAAGAAAAGTGACACAGTCATATAATACCAGAGTTTGAACTTTTTCATCTATACTCTTTAATGCTCTCCTTTAATTATCTCATCAAGATAGACTCATAAAGAGGAGGCCTGAAACCAGAGTGAAAACATTCCTATAGCTTTACCCTTCTGTCCAGTGACCGAAAAAAAGTCCAGAGAAACTTTTCATCTAACCAATCAATGCCATTTGCCTCAACAGTAGCCCCATCAACAGGTAACCAGACATATGGCTATTCAAACCATACCATACTGCTTGCTTAATTAAAAGCTACACTTAGAATTTCGGTTGATTTTTTACATTACTGTGCAAACAGAAGCAGACTTTAAGTGGGATTTTTTTTCACAAGTTAATTCCTTATAAACAGTTTCAGCATATTTATTTCTCATTAAAGTTGAAACTTCACTACAATGAAATTGAGGCACCAGGAGCTTCTTAGTAACAGGTGGTTGATAAAGGAATTACATCATTAGAGAGCAGACTATGTAATACCCCACTTTTCTTTAGAGACCAATGTGGGTCCTCCTTACTCTAAATTTCTATGACTCCATCATTTTCAGTAAGTAGAAAGTTAGTATTTCAGAACACTGTAATTAATTTATTTTTATTTTGCAAACATACTCTATATATATGTTAGGCAATGCTTTAAATAATTTATGGATATGAATCACTTTAATCTTCATAATAACAATGAGATAGGCACTATAAAGGTCCCATTAAAAGGATGAAAATCTGAGGCACAGAGCAGTAAAGTGTCCTGACCAAGGACACACAGCTAGTAAGTGGCATATCTAGTCTTCACCTTGCAGTTTGAATCCAGAATCTACGCCATCAAATACTGCATGATATGGCCATCGAAATGTGGGTATCTTAATTCTCTCTGACTGAGAAGCCAACCTATTCAATCAAATTGTATGCTTTAAATTACCTTCATGGTTTTCCACCAGAATTTTTCTAAGGGTCACAGTTAGCAAGATAAATTAGTGTAAGGATTTATATAATGTTTCTAGACACCATGCAATCGGTTTTTCCTATAACTTTAGTAATTGACAAAAAACAAACAAAAAGTGGAGGAAGGTGAATTCCTATATTAAAAAGTGCTATATCATTGACCCTTTATATGACACCCCTATATGCACAGGACAGTGTTTTTCTTGCTAAATGGTACCTTTTTCTTGCTAAATGGTACCTCCATGCTCTTCCAACACATATCTCAGAGTCAAGTATCTTAGGGTGAGATTCTGTATATTCCTACAGCTAAACACATTTGATACAGAGATTTCAGAAGCACTTACATCCTGCTTCTGTCTTAGGGAGTGTGGTTTACATTCACCATGCTGACTTTATTGGCAACAATGTCAATAAAAAGAACAGTAACTAGGAAAGTCATTCGTGGAACTCCCCTTCCATTAACTGGACTCAAAATTTTCAATTCCTTGATGGTCTACAACCGTTTCCTTTTTTTGCTCTAAGGAATCATACTATCATGTTCTTTCTGTTCTGCGAGTCAAATGTCTGCTGCAGTAAACTGCAGACCATGGAGGGGCTGCTTTGTTTGCTTTTGATGGCAGAAGCACTGCGCTCAGAGTCAAAAACTCTGAAACTGGGTCTTAATTCTGTCGTGCGTTGGCTGCAAGGTCTTGAGCCAAGCACTTGCCATCTCTGACTTGGGGAATCCTCATCTCTAAAAAGGGGGTGATGCTGACAACAGCACAGGACTGTTGGATAATTAAATAAACTCCTGTATGGTATGGGACAATTTACAGTTAATTGTTGATATCTAATATTAGTTTTGCTAAGAACTAGAAGAAAGGGACTAATAGCCAAAATTTGTAGGCGTCTGAAACTTAGTCCCTAATTGCCCAATATAGGAAACAATCATGATTTATATACAGAATAAGTTCTGCTTATGATATGCAACTGGTTATAAGTGGCTTTTAACTATCACTATTTTTTCCAAATAAATCTAAGTGATATTCCAAAAGATTCAGACAACTGATTCATAGAATGTTATAAAAAAGACCTTCCTTACATGATTTTGAGACGATTATATCCCAGAAACATTATAGTGGAAATGTCATGACTACCAACCCAATTTCTTTAGCTCAGAGATTTAGAGGCCAACTAACCTAAATGCTTTCTGAAAATCCATACTGTATTTGGTATATTTAAAAGTCACATTCATAAGACCAAATTGGGCGCTTCCACAATGCAAGGAAGAATTTGGCCTTCATTAACTTTCCATAAATCTGAGAGAAGAGAAATAAATTACATTTTTAGGCAATCCAGACATATTACTTACATGAGCATGCCAAGAAATTCTGTTTGAATGAACTTAGCTGAAAAACAGACTCTAACAGAAATGAAAACTCTTTAATGTGTCTCTTGGAAGGCCCATTTATAGCACTTCCACATGAAAAAGCCCAGTGTCAAATAGTTGCTGAAGACGAGGGTGCTTTTAGCCACATGCAAAATGAAGAAGCAAGCCCAAATTTTTGTGATAATCCCCTAGCTCCACTTACTGGGGACTTTTCCCACTTTTTAGGAAACACTTTCTCACCCCTAACTAGCATCTTGCTCCCTGACCTATCAGTGAGGATTTATTTCTGATAAATTGATTTCTAAAAGGAAACAGTCACTTAATATGTTGCCCCTCAAAGACATTTCATTTATGGAATGGAGGCAGTGCCCATCCCAGAACAAGACAGTTTAATCAGTGAAACACTGGTGTCTGGAACATACTGTTGAGCAAAAACACATACAGTCACCCTCCTTCTCTTAAGACCTGATCTGGGTCTTAAGATCTTGAGATCCTTTTGAGGAGGACCTACCTACTCCCAATGTCAGAGTGTCTTAGACACATCCAGAAAACAACGTATGACCAAACTTCTTACCAAACTGAAGGCAGGTAAGATTAGAGTCATATTTAAATATTCCTTCTTTTCCCATAATAAATTATTGCCAGAGGGAAATACTCAGTTACTTACCAAAATACATGTTTATGGATATAAATAAAAGAGATATTACTTTTTATTTTGTTTAAATATATCTTAGCTTGGCATTCTAGCCAGGAAATGACTGAATAATAATGAGTAACTAAATTTTAATTGGTATATATGTAGGCAACTCCTACTGGCATGCTCTGTGTAAAAATACCTTCATTTTTCTAGTATCTCATTCAATTCTAAAAGTAACTTTTTTGTAGGGTAAAAACTGTTGATTTTTTTTCTCATCCTCTGTGTTGCAATTATATGTTTGGGAATTGAATTTCTTCCCAAATGTCATTGAGACATTCTATTAAGGAGTCTTATTATAAGAAAAGGCTCCTCTCCTGGGCGGCGGGCGCGGGGGGGGGCGGGGGGGGGGGGGGGTTGAAATGAACCCATTATACCATACAAGAATCTAAAATTCTTTCACTTTCTGTTGAATTTTATCCTATTTTATCCTCTATTCCTTTTGCTTTCATTTATTTTATTTTTGCTGTTGTTGGTTAAAACTATAATTGAAACTTGAACAACGCAGGGGTTAGGGTGCCAACATCCATGCAGTCAGAAATCTGTGTATAACTTCTGACTCCCCAAAAACTTAACCACCAATAGTCTACTATTGACCAGAAGCCTTTACTGATAACCTAAAAATCAATTAAAACAGACGCTGTGTATGTTATATGTGTTATATGCTGTATTCTTACAATAAAGTAAGCTAGAGAAAAGAAAATGTTATTAAGAAAATCAGGAGAAAATGCATTTACAGTATTATACAGTATTTATCAAAAAAAAAATCCACATACAAGTGGACCATGCAGTTCAAACCCATGTTGCTCAAAGGTCAACTGTATTTAATTTGACTTATATATAGGTAGATTAGATAAATGTAGTGGTGAAATACATAGATTTTTATGATGTTTTATATTCACAAATGTACAGTTTTAAAAATACAAGTCTAATTTAATCTGCAAATGCTTTTCTTTTCAAAAACAGTGGATTTCTGAGGAAGAAAGCATGGCAATTTGTAGATAGTTATCACACCAAAAGGAACATCAATTGCAAATGCCATGTTAAACAAATGAAATACAGTAAATTAAATGAAACTACTTTCTGTAACACTTTATGCCTCTATCTGTTAATTTTGACTAAGGCACCATAGTGAGGCTCATTTTAGTACAAAGCCATACTGCAGATGTACTATATTTATTTATTTTTCTTTATGAAAAAAATATATAAAACTTTATAGCCTGCCCCAGTTCTACATTAGGAATAACATGAAAAGCTTCTCTATGTCTAACTTCCCCAACCCCTTAGATGACTCTTCGCATTTCCTCTCCCTCATAGTACCCAGTGTTTCAAACCTGCGTCTGAACCCTAGAAATCAGGGTCAAGGAACAAGGTGTCTTTCCTTCTGTCCTTCTTTATACCTTTGACCCATCTCCTCCAACATCCTCTAAGACATTCTCTCAATTATGCCCTTCTTAACCATCTTCAGTGGCTCCTTCCCCTCAGCCTTTCTATATAAACAAAATGATGAATCTCTTTTCTATCTTAAGAAAAAAAATGAAACTTCTCTAATCTCTTTGTCCTCTGGTTATCGACCTGTGCATCTCCTCCTCATCACTGATTTCCTCAGTGTCTCCTCCCTTCAGGCAGCTACGAACTACTTCCACTCAATTCACTCTTCATCCTTTGTCCTCAGTTTGCTACCCCACCACCCTGCGAACAGTGCATAGAACAAGCTTCTAAAGGCCAAATTCAAGGCTTCTTTCATCCTCAAATAACCTGACCTCTCACAGTCTGGGGCACTGCCTAGCAAGCCATTCTTTTTTTTTTTTTTCCCCAAAACTCTTTCCTGTTTTCTTCCCATTCTCCTTCTAGATTTCTGAGAACTTCTCATAAATCCCCTGCCATGCCCCTCTTCATGCCCACCCCCACAAATGCTGTTGTTTACCTCACGGTTCTGTCCTTGCTCCTCTTTTCCTTCCCAGAGATTCTTTCACTAACTCTGCCCATTCTATTTCTGTTTCATTCACTTATCCCTCTTCCCATACCTACCTCAGAAAATGCATTGCTTCTCAAGATTCCTTCCATGGATCTCTTTGCTTCCTCAACTACAAAACAGCATTAATAAGAACAACTACTCATCAAGTTGTTAGAGGATTAGATTAGATGGTTCAAGTAAGACACTAAGCATGATGCATGCCACAATATCAATAATTGTCGGCTATTCTTTTTTTACCTCAAGGTAAAAATCTGGCAATCATCCTCCACTCTTCACTATCACGGGAATAAGAAAAGTGGTCAATGAATGGGACAGAAAAGAAATCAAGTCCTGAGATACAGCTTTTTAATAACTCTTGAAACTCTTTTTTTTTATAATTTTTATTTTGTTATATTAGTCACCATACAGTACATCCCCATCATCCATTCTTCTTTAGTGCCACTTTGACTGCTTTATATCAGCAACCCCTCTTCTATACAATTTGTCCATTGTGTCATTTTCTAACATACAAATATAATCCATTTTCTCCCTTACTTGATGTTTGTTGTTCAGTAGGTACCTATCATTCACATAATTTTAAAAATTAATCTGTAGACGGAAGAACTAATTTTGTATTTCCAGTTTCATCTGACCCACGTATGTTTCAGGCTCCATACACCCACCCCCAAAAAATGCATCCCTGGAAACATCAACAATTCATCACTTCTGGTAAATCTCTCTCTTCTCAGGAGGAGTAGGAGTGGCTTGACCTTTATGGTGTTTAGAGGATCACTTCTGGTAAATCTCTCTCTTCTCAGGAGGAGTAGGAGTGGCTTGACCTTTATGGTGTTTAGAGGATCAAAACAGGACTTCAGAGAGAACAGCAAGCCAGAGGAGTCCACAGACATACCACCAAGTCTGACACCAGATCCAGAGTAAGTTGGTGAGGATATTGTATGCTGACAATGATAAAATTCACAAGTGGTGATAGATTCTAGGGTAACTGACAAGACTGTAAGAATACTTACAGCTTATCTTTTTTTAAGTTAGCTAGTACCTGACATGAGGATGAATTAGGTGGTCTTATAAAAGTTGCAGCATAGCATTCAGAGATACACACTTAACTTGTGTCTAGAGAAATATTGCTAACCTTTTAGACATCTTCTTATCCCTTTTTTGTGAATATTCCTTAAATTTTCCCCATTCTTCCAGACAAGAGTTCATTCTCTCACAGGTGCTTCATGCTTCACAAAGTTTTTAGTTCTTATCCAACTGCATGTATGATCGTTCATTAGTTTCATGTTTAGCTTCTCAATTTGACTATGAATTTCAAGGAGCAGACACTCCAGATTGTTCATAATAGACTTTCCATAAATCTCTGTTGAAGAGATAAATGAGTAAGTACATAAACAAATACCTTTCTCTCTCCCTGTGGAAAGGGTTAATGTTGAGGAAAGTATTGAGATAGATCTTCCATGAACATCTTTTCTGCAGTTAAAAGAACTGAGATACAAGTGCATGCCTAGTTTAGGGACTGAATGTCTGACATAAGCCTACCTCCATGATTTGTCATACCAGCTATGTCTTTAGAGTGCCCTCCTTCTCAGCATAACATAAACAGGACTTCTAAGGTGAGCCATTCCCTTGGTTAAAAATTATAAAGCTTTCTCGTTTCATCATTATAAATAAAAATGCAAAGAAAATGCATATTGAACTTGAAGGTAAATGTCTAAAGTTAACAAACTGTTGTGAGTTTTTGTTGTTGTTGTATATAATTTCTTTTCCCCTTCTCACAAATTTATGAACCTCCAAAGAACAGTTAGTTCTTGGTTGCAAAACTGCAATCACTTCTCAGCCTTTCACACATGCTTTGGGTATTCATTTACTGATCTTGATGATATCGTGTGAAACAACTGTGTTAAATTAGACTCGATTCTTCCACAGAACTTCAGTAGGGAATTGTAACACATCTGCATAATATGATGTTGAGACTGAATTGGGCCATCCTGCAATACCTTTTTAAAATTATAAGCAACAGGAACAAACTGTTAGGGAAATGTCCTCTCAATTCCCTCAACTAGGCATTTAGCAGATTTCCACTATATGGCTTTATGTTCATTAACATTCATGCCATTGTCTGTAACCTCATCTGTTTCAGTGTTTCCTTTGGATTTTCCTTGCTGAAATATTTGCCTTTATTCTTTCTTCTTACTGATTCTTCTGGAGCTTTGACTATTCCTTTTGGTTTTAACAGAATATTCTGGGAGAAAAATAACTAAAAACTTATTTATAAACACAATGTATATTTTTTTTTCCTAAAAAGAGATACACATTGAAGGCCACTTTCCACTGATTAGGAAAATTTTGTGAAATATACACCTATTGACTTCAGAGCCCCTCCCCAAATCTCCCAATTTGATTTCAAAAGTGGAGAAACTACTGTCAATACCTGCATTTCCTATTGGAATTGTTTCCTAATGAAAAGTCTTCTTTCTCAGTCTAACTATAATCTGCGTGATTAGTCAGTAGGACATGGGCTATAGGGATTTTTTTTTTCTATTAAAGATGATTGCTTTGCACAGAAATATCTACCCTGTCTTATTTGGTTCCCCTTGGATTAAATTGCATGGTTTCTGAGAGCTCACACATACTGAATGTGGAAATATGAGGCAAAGTGTTGCTGTCTTTCCTTGAGCATATTTGTCTGGCCCATAGGTATATGTTATTCATGTACTTGGTTTCACCATTATAATGTTCTAAACAGATGAATAGATACCATAAAGTATCACAGACCTCCTAAATTATTTTAATCCATTTTGATGTTTTGGCTTTTTCATCTTTGTATCTGTACAAATTGCCTAACACATAAGAGATGCACAATTGTTTTGGTTGAAAGGACAAAGACTGGATGGATGGATGGATGGATGGATGGATGGATGGATGGAAAGGAGGGAGGGAGGGAGGATTTCAATGAGATGGGGGAGGGAGGAGAGAAGAATCTCTGGTTTTCCTTCTACTTATTTTCTTACTATTTTTTGAAGTCACCAGAGAATGCTCCGCTGATACCTCCATATAAGTAATGTCCCAGATTTCTTCCAGACTCCTATATGAAGATAAAGATGCATCAGGAAGTTTATCACGACCATTGCTGCTAGGACCCTATGGTTTGTAGTGCTTCTGATTACTAGTTAGAAATGTATGCTGTGTTAACCAACATTTGCTCAAGTCTGTATGCTGACAGAAGGAGGTCCTATTCCTCTGCATCAAGGTTTCTCAACAGCGGCACTAATGACATTTTATACAGATAATTATTTGTTGGTTGGGGGGTTGGAGGATTCTGTTTTGTGAATTGTCAGATGTTCAGCAGCATCCCTGGACTCAACCCTCTAGATCCCAGCAGTACTTCCCCGCACCAGTCATGATAATCAAAATGTCTTCAGACATTGCGAGATGCCACCCAGGGGTAGGGTGAAATTGCCCCCAACTGAAAACCACTGATCTGTATATACATTTATCTTATACAACAGCCATAAGATGTCACAGATTTTCTCGTAGGGTGGGAAACTACTCCTTAAATTTCTCCCCAAGGGTCAAGCAGAGATCTATTTGAGCTTGTTGAGGAATCACCCTCAAGGCAGACTCTGTGATAAAACCCATTTCTACCCCCTCCCCAGTTCCCCAGATTCCTCCAAATACATAGCCCTGGGTTGCTCTCCCTTTACCAGTCATTTACCTCCTATGTAGTCATTCTAATCAACCATTCACCCATGGTTTGGAGTTTAATTTTGAAAATGTCAATAAAGAGGCAAAGTGTATTGGCCAAGTATGTATTACTTA
This sequence comes from Ailuropoda melanoleuca, assembly GCF_002007445.2. NCBI lineage: Eukaryota > Metazoa > Chordata > Mammalia > Carnivora > Ursidae > Ailuropoda > Ailuropoda melanoleuca. The sequence goes on along the minus strand of NC_048220.1, from coordinate 123,432,527 downwards.
GTAATAGAGTTATATTCTAGACCCTACTGTTGATGACTCTTCCTGACTGGACTCATAGTATGACTACTTATAAAGGATCATGATGTAATTCTCATGAGGGAGAATAGGAGCATGTGTTGAAGGCAAGAGTTTAGGATCTAAATTTGGACATTCCAGATCAGAATCCTAGCTTTGCAACTTACTACATATGTGTAACTCTGGGCAAATAACTGCTCTTTGCCTCAGTCAAGGCTATCTGTAAAATGGATATAACAACAGTACCTCCTGCATGAAACTATTATGAAGTTTAAATATTTTGAGTCTGTCTAGGAAATCATTTAGAAGTATGTTTAATATATCTTAGCTCTTTTTCTCATACCCATGATAACAGTATACCTTAACAGTGGTACTTACTACACACAAGTAGAAATACAACACAACATGAATGCACACAAGACAACCAAAAACTATCAACACAGTTTATCGTAGTCACTAAGTTTGACATCACGTAACATGTCATATTACATATTGATTGTCTTACACTAGTGAATGTTTATACTAGCATTCTTGATTTGCTTTAATTTCCATGTCAATTAGTAAATACTTAAGCAGCATGCTACTCTTTCCAAATCTGTTCTTGAAATCTGTTTTAAAAAAGAAAATATTTCACTGGGTGTTATATGCAAGTAATGAATCATGGAACTTTACATCAAAAACTAGGGATGTACTGTATGGTGACTAACGTAACATAATAAAAAATATTATTATTAAAAAATTTTAACTTTTTTGGTTATAATTAGCACTGACTTTAGGCTATACCATCAATGGTTATTTCAGTGGCCTTGATTCTCCCACTTCATAGCATCTTACCCATGACACACTGCTCCTCATATTCATTCAAAATTTTGAAAGAAATATATATATGCAAAAAATATAAGTAGTAAGAGAAAGAAGCAATCAATGGTTTTTGACTATTTATTGATTATAATGGGCAAAACAAAGAGGAAGAGAGAATAAGGTAGCAGGAAGGGTTTCATGATAACTCTGGTTTCCATCCTATAATGCATATGAAACGGGAACTTCTGAAGAAGGAAGTATTTTTGGAGGAAATACAGCAAATCCAATTTAGACATGTATAGAGGGAAAAGAGTAGTTAAGTAGGAAGGAGCCTGGTGCTATTTTGACCTTGGCTCACAGTAAACACTATGAGCGTTCTCTACATGATTTCAAAAGGCTTTGAAGAAAATCTGCAAAGGAATCCAAACTCAACTAAAACTTTTAGAAGCCCAGAGAAAATATTTAGATATTTTTGTTACAGTACAAATAAGCTCCCTTTAACAGTTCTAGATTTCCTAAGGAGAAGTACGGAGACAACTTATGACAACATCATTTAAATTAAAAGGACTAAAGGCATCATTGCTCATGCAAAACCAGAACAGGTGACTATTACCCCTTTAACTAGTCTCACTCCTAAATATCACCATCATTTGTTGATAAAAATCAATAAGACAAATGGCATCTATGGTTTTCAAAGGCAGATGAGATATTAGTAGCTTTATTTAATAGATAAGGAAACAAAATCTCAGCTACTTTAAATAATGTATTGCACGACAGTGGCCTATATATGGCAAAGCAGGAAGTTTTTAAAAACCAGGGTTTTAAAATTCTACTTCAATGTTCACCCATTTTACTTCCTATCATTCATTGCAGTACTGGATAAATATTTCCATAAAAAATAAAGAAGTTAACCTCTATGCCCATTACATCAAAGCAGGTACCTTCTCAAGGAGCAACTTTCTATAGTCCGAAAAGTGTTAAAATGCGGCTTTTATCAAAAGCTTTTGTAATAGGATGTTTGACAAACTGCACAAGGGTTTCTTGTCCATCAAAATCACAAAACGTCACTTAAGCAAGAATAGTGGATAATATTACAAGTAGTCTCACATAAGCTGAAAAGAGAAGAAAAGAAAAGGGAGCACACAGCTGTGCCTCTTCTCCTCGTGAGCAGGAGCTGTTTGGAGTTTTTATCATAGACTCTTCCTAGGAGATAGGTAGGGAAAGAAAAGCGGCATTATTCTTGTTTCACTGAAACGAAAACAAAAATCAGAAAATGATAAAGGGATTTAACTAAAATCACACAGCCTGTTAAGGACAAATAGAACTCAATTGCTTTTGGCTATCCTTTCCAATAGGTTAAGCTACCACCTATTATATAAATGAGAACAATTAAATTGGAGAATGGCTCAAAACCAAATGAAATCTCCTTTAATTTGCTACTCTAACTATAAAAAGGACCCATGTTGGGGCTTCACTATAATGGGCTCACTGTGGTGCAGAATTTAATACACGGAGTTCATCTTCAAAATTAACTTGGGAGCTTGTCCATTAGAATTCTTGAAGAAGCTTCTCCTAGGATAGATTTGACTCACCGTTGAGATTAAGTCTAAGAGAACTGCCACAGAGAGAAATAATAGCTCTTCAAAGAAGCTGGTGATCAACATTTCACTTCCTCTATTTTTTCTAAACCCACATACAGAATTCAAACACTTTGTCATTGCCCACCTAATGATATTATTTAATATCTAACAATGACTACAGAGGTAGTCACATCTATAAAATGGGATAATAGGACTCTGTCTCACAGTCTTATTTATAAGGATTAAATTAACTAGTATTTTAAAGCACTTAAAATACAAGTGTTTGTTGAATTTAAAAAACAAAACAAATAGTTTCTTTTCTTCCACACTGTGCTTTTAGTGTACCTAACTATAAAATTTGCCTCTCTTCACACAGGCTGTTTTTTACCAACTGAAAAGTAAAAGAAAACCTGGAGATAGAAAAGTATTTTTAACAAAGGTCACTTAAGGATCTGATTGTATGAAAAAGAAAAGCTTTCCTGTACTGAAGGGATTTTTTTTTTTTTACACAAAGGGGGAAGAAACTGTTTTCTCTATAAATTTCCAGAAATGTAAAGAGGCATAATGAGTAATTAGCTAGAATTCCTAATTAAGTGTATACAGAGCAAGGGATGATTCTTGCTTTACTTTATCATCCACTAGCATTTCCAAGAAGTGACATCCTCTTACACAAGGGTCGAAAATGCAAATTAATTGTAATTCTGATGGCCTTGAATCTGAGCAGAAAATGACACAGAAGTGTGAAGTTTCCTTGAATGTCCCTGAGGGTTTAAACGTGTAGAAGTATTGAATGTGTATAAATAGCACAAGGAAGTTACTGCATCCCATTTTCCTAAATTAGAGATTGACAGGACAAACCCAAGAAGTAGCCCTTGGCACTAGCTGATATTCAGGGTATGTGGTGAGCTAAGGAGGCATGACTCAGAACTGAAAAATTGCTAGACCTACTGAATGCATTCAGATAAGGAGATAAGAGTAAAAATCAGGTCTTCATGCTCGAAAACTTTGAGATCTCAGTGTCTTAGTCCATTTCGGCTGCTACTGCAAAATACCACAGATTGGGTAGCTTATAAAACAACAGAAATGTATTTCTCACAGTTCTGGAGGCTGGATGTCTGCGATCACAGTACCAGCACGGTCAGGTGAGTACCCCTTTCCCGATCGAAGATTTCAAACTGTGTCCTCGCATGGAGGAAGGGGCCAGAGATTCTCTGGGATCCTTTTATAAGGACGTTAATCCAATTCATGAAAGGATCTACTTTTCTGAGTTAGGGACCTCCAAGAGGACCCACCTCCTAATATTTCATCTTTGGGGGTTAGGATTTCAACATTTGCATTTTGAGGGCACTGTAGGCCTCAGTCTAAAGTAAAATATTTATTTAAACTATGGTACTAAGCTTCATTTGAGTTCTAAAAGGCTGAACCACACTACATAAAGATTGTCCTAAATATAAAGGGTTATTACCTTCACAATCACACTACTTTGTGAACAGGAAAAAGAGTAGCATAAGGAAAGGAACATAGCTAAGACTAAGTTACCCAGACTAAAGAGCAAGTAGAACTCTTTCAAATTATAGTTTTGCTTCATTTCTACCTGACAGTTACATTCACCAACTAAGGGATCTGAAAAAGCAACTTGAAGTTTACAAACTGAACCTTTCCTAATTCAGTTTGCATCAAGATATTATGCCTTTATAAACCTCACAAATTTAGTATTAAAAGGTCCCAATTAATAGGATACTGCAGAAGATGCAGCCAAAACCAATGCCAATGTCAATTTAAGGAATACTTTAAAATATCATCCCACAGAAGATCCTAAGATATTGCATGATAGTCATTACAATGTGGGAAATTGTTCAGATTTTGAATTCATACCAACGTGGATCCAAACACTTTCATTTAATTGCTTATAATTTGGGAAACACCTTTGAACATGTTTAGCCACAGCTTCCTCACCTGTAAAATGAATGTAATTATATCAACCCATAACCTTAGGGAATAAATAAGATAATTTATGTGAAGCATTTATAAAGTAAACATTCAACAAATGGAAGTTATTTTTATTGACCTAAAAAAGGGGAAAACCCAGTTTCTGTTAATCATGTTAGTCTCATCACAATGTGTATGAAATGATGAAAGCATTTCACAGGTTCTGTTAAAATTAAATAAAAGTGTTCCTCCTCTTTAATTAAAGAGAGATGACATAAAGCCCTAGCTTAGGGACTCCTACCTCCAGACAGCTGTGTTTAATACCTGTAAATACTTCTGGCAGGATTTTCTCTGTTACCATCCCTGCTGAATATTACAGTGATGACTTCACTACAGTATAAAAGCCCTTCGAGTTGCTTTTTCTCTTAACGTTTTTTTAACATTCATTTCCCTTCTTATTTGAGTACAGATAGCTTTAAGTTCAGGAAGCAATTATTTGCCTTTGACCTTTCATCACATGAGCTGTATAGTTAAGATCAGGTTATCCAGCTTTCTGAAAAGACCAGAAGGCTGGGATGGTAGTACTGAATCAGGGGCTTCTCTTTGGCTGAAGTAATATTCTCAGTTTTGCAAAGTACCTCCCATTGGTAAATTAACATATATATCCATATATATCCAATGGCTAAGTGTCTCAAAGTACAGTTGGCACGATGAAGGAACACTTATTTCATTTTGGTGTTTTGCTGTTTTTGAGGTAACTATAGTGCAGATTTTTCTGTTGGAGACTGAATTAGGGACCTAATTCTTATGTATGATGTTGGCTTAATTAGAGCACTGTCCATAACAGTTTGACATATAGAGTCCACTGAAATAGCTTCTAAAGCACAATCGCACAATTTCAAGACAAATGTGGAGGCTGCAATAAACTTTAAATTGCATATAATTTATCTGACCTATCTTTTTATTGTCCTAATCAAATTCCCCATGAATTTGGCTCTCTAAATTTTCATCTATGGGATCTTATGTATCAAATGGACAGAAAGCTAAATAAGGGGCAATGAATTAAAAGTATTAGCCTCTGTACCTCTGTACTTCTTTCTAATTAAGAAAGATGTTAATTGAAATTAGAGTGATACAGACCCTGCGCAGAAATCCCCTGAGTATTGTAATTGGTTTATGGAGCTGTCGCTCCAGGGTCACTCACTAAAGTAATTCCTGGTTGGGTTGGAAGTGATTGAAAATCCTCACCTAAAAAGCAACCCCAAGCGTATAAAATAGGATTGCCACTGTAAAAGCAAATATATCCACACCCAAATTAGGTTTTCTTTAACCGTTTACGGAGAAAGTGTTTGAGGTCAGATGCTTTTACTAATCCATTCACTGCAGTGGTTCTTTCCCCATGCAATTTCCTTTAACTCAGTTTAATCATACCTAGACCTTTTAATGGCTTCACATCACCTACAGAACAAAGTGGAATATTTCAAGACTTTGGCACTAGGCTCCAACTACCTTTCTTATTCCTCCCTTATACCCACAGTACATTTCAACCAAACTCTCTTTCCCATATGTGCACACAGCTCTGCTTTCCCACCAAATGGTATATTCACAGTGTTACCTTCCCTGAACAACTCTTCTGCTTTCTTCTTTACTCTGGAAAAATGACTGTTTACCAAATCAAACCAAACTTATCCTGCAAGAAACAGCCCAAATACCATGTCCTCCAATTAATCCTTTACTGTTCCTCTTGGCTAAAAATAAGACCACCCCNTCCTGCAAGAAACAGCCCAAATACCATGTCCTCCAATTAATCCTTTACTGTTCCTCTTGGCTAAAAATAAGACCACCCGGGGCGCCTGGATGGCACAGCGGTTAAGCGTCTGCCTTCGGCTCAGGGCATGATCCCGGCATTATGGGATCGAGCCCCACATCAGGCTCCTCCGCTATGAGCCTGCTTCTTCCTCTCCCACTCCCCCTGCTTGTGTTCTCTCTCTCTCGCTGGCTGTCTCTATCTCTGTTGAATAAATAAATAAAATCTTTAAAAAAAAATAGGATCACCCCTTTTGAATTCTCCTATCTCTTTATCTGTATCCCCCACTGATTCTTCCCTCTCTACCTAGTAGATGCTAAACTCCTTGAGGATGAAGATTATGTCTTGTTAACTCTTGTAGCCTCAGTGTTATCCCATATTAGGCACCAACTCAGTAGTCATGAAATAAATCTTGGATTCAAAATAAATTATAAATTAACAAGTATAAATATGTATTTAAATTTTTTTATTTAAGATGCTTTGTGAGACAGTCTGTATAATAGTTTCCCTTTGCATTAATTTGAAAAGAGTTTAAACAAGAATGATTGAAGAGAAACAAGATAAAAAATAGTATTACCAAAACATCAACAAAATTAACACTGGAAATGAAAGTTTATGTTTTATATATAATACATATAAAACAAAGCATTGGGTATATCCTATAAAATACATTAATAAATACATGACATAATATAATAAAACTAAATGCCAAATTTAATATATATTTGCCTTGGTTTAATAATACCAAAATATCTGATAAAAAGTAATTCTTTTGTCTTAAGTCTAATTTAAGGCAGTGAATATCAGCTTACTCCAAGCAAGGCTGAATGTTAAGACTTAAAGTGAAAAAAAATGTATGATGTAATCCTTAGCCTCAAGGATTCCAAAAACAAGACACATTCAAACAAACTAATATAAAAAATAAAATGTACAGATTCCAAGAGGGCATACAACAAAGACATGAAGGTCTAAAATCAGGAGAAGAAAAACGCCGTCTAGTCTGTTTGGGCTGCTAGAACAAAAGACAGAGATAGGGTGAGTTACATACAACATTTATTTCTCGCAGTCCTGGAGGCTAGGAAGCCTAAGATCATGGCACAGGCAGATTCTGTATCTGGTAAGGCATATTTTCTGGTTCATAGATGGCTGCCTTTTCACTGAGTCCTCCCTCGGCAAGAAGGGGCAAGCTAGCTCTCTGGGGTCTCTTTCATAAGGGCACAAATCCTGTTCATGAAGGCTCTGCCCATGTGACCTAATCACCTCTCAAAGTTCCTACCTCCTGATACATCACCTTGGGCATTAGGTTTTAACATATAAACTTGGGGAGTACACAAACATTCAATCCATTGCAAATGCCTTCTTTTGAGAGTTTGTGGAACTTACGATAGAATTTGAGGAACAGGGAGAATGGATGTAGACAGAGATTGAGGTAGAGGATCCCATGCAAAGAGGAACATAAGAGGCAAGATATTTTCCAGAATTATTCTCGTTTGCCAGAAATGTAAGATACAAGTAGCTAATAATAATACCTGTCATCTGTTGACCAGTTCCCATTTGTTGGGTATTATTTTATAAGCACTTTACATGTCTTAAATTCATTTAATTTTTCCAAGAGCCATATGAATGGAGGACTATATTTCCATGCGATAGATGGGGCAAAGGAGATATAGCAAGTAGAAATGAGAATTACAACTTACAGGTTGAAATCGTGTTGCATACTGGGTAAAGGAGGCCTCGCCATATCTTATTCAGAGAGAACTGGAATGTACCACCTAAAGGAAGATGAAGATGGGGGACACACTTGAGCGAAAGGAGACACCCCTGGAAAAGGCATGAGAGGCGTGGTATGGGGCAAAGGGACAGGGGCGAAAGAGAACCACAAGAAGCTTGTTGGAGAGAGCCATGTGACTAAGTTGGAGAGGCTGGCAAACAGAACATGAACAGCTTGTACGTCATGTTGAGGGCCTATCTTTTAGAAGGAGCTTTTAGGGATTGGGAACAATGTAATGAAAGATTCACATTTTAGGTAAGTCACTCTTACAACTACATGGAGCGTAGATTTGAAGAGAATTAGAGTGCTGGCAGAAAGACCTATAGACAAGAGGCCATTGGCCTGAACGTTCCAGCAAAAGGTGATGAGACATGGACCTAAAATAGTGAATGTAGGTGAAGAGAGGAGGGAAAATGTGGCAGATTATATCATCCAAAAGTGGCCGCCACAACTCCCATCCCACAGCTCCAAGTTCCAATGTGACTTGGAGACTTCTCCCATCAAGAGGTAGAGTCAATATTCCTTCTCCTTCAATTACAGCAGAAGGAACACTATGCCTTCTTAGGTCATAAAATCTGATGCAGACTCCACCTGGACCCTCTTAGGGTCCTTGCTCTGGGAATCCAGCTGTCTTCCTGTAAGGAAACCCAAACTAAGCCCACACAGAGAAACCACATGGGAAGGCCATATAGAAATGCCAGCTAACCACCCAGCTGAGGTCTCAGCCATGATACACCATCAACTGCCAGATGTGGGAGTGAAGCTGCCTTCTGATGATTCTAAACCCCAGCCTTTAAGTCTTCCCAGCTGAGGTCCAGACACCATGAAGTGGAGATTTGCTGTCCCTACTACTGTTGTTAAGCCCACTGAGTTTGGGGATGGTTTGCTACTAGAACAGGAGAAAACTGGTAAATATTACAAGATAAAGTAAAAAAAACAAAAAAAAGAGTTGATGGTTCCTGAAAACTATAGCTTAACTGGCTGAAGGCTCCATGGTTGGTAGAGGACTAGGGCCAGGAAAGCAAGGGATTTGAAGGAAATGTCTTCCAGTCCTTATCAAGTTGAATTCCTAATAAAATGGCCGAAAGGGAAAATGAGAAATCTGGTCTCCCTTTAAAATATAAGAAGTCACGTTCTAAAATATTCATATATTTGCCAATAAATCCTGTTCTAATCTAAGCAAGTACCTGGCATGTTCCAAAGTAGCACTGCGGAAATTATCATTTCAAGCAGGTAACGCGATTTCTTCCCTAGAGAACTACAAATACTTGAAAATATTTGGAATTTAATTTGGAGCAGTTTAAAGGAAGATTATCTTGTGCTTTGTTTTCCTCATTTTTCATGACTCCTATTTATTATGTAGAAATATATGTCATGTTTCCAAGTAATCTGTCCAAACTTGCTGCAGCCAGACTTTTATGATAGATGACTCAGTAACAATATGGTTGGATACCTGGTAGATTTTAAAAATTTATTCCTCAGGACAGAAATTTTAAACAAATGGGCCCAACTGCTAAAACTGCTAAAGAAAGAAACACTTTTTAAAATAAGTGCTTTCATAAATCTTGATTTATTCTCAATACGTTTGATTTTTTTGTTGTTGCCTGGAGGGGCATTCAGTTCTGCTACCTGATTTCTCTTCTTTCATCAAAAGGTAACATCTAATTGTTCTGCCTTAAGAAATTAAGAAAACTGGGGGTACATGGGTGGCTCAGTTGGTTAGGCATCTGACTCCTGATTTCAGCTCAGGTCATGATTTCAGGGCCCCACATCCGGCTCCACTCTCAGCAGGAAGTCTTCTTGATATTCTTTCTCTCTCCCTTTCCCTCTTCCCCGCCACCCTGCACTCTCTCTTTCTCTCAATAAATAAATAAATCTTAAAAACAAAAGAAAAAGAAAGTAAGAAAACTGAAGGAGTGTTTTCTCCTTGGTGCCAAACTATATTCATGTGATAGCCAGCACATGACAAGCATTTTACTGAATAAGCACTCAGAATTTTCCCTGCACAATTAATCTAACTCAAACCAAGTGTAACACAAAACAAAACAAAACAACACCATGGAGGGCGGCTTACCACACAGAGCCATGGTACATCAGTTGCCTCAGACCCTGGATTCTTACATGTCTTCTCCTCATGTCCCGGAGTGTGGCTGATGTGGCTGTTAAAGCCGCATTTAGTAATCAGTTACTGCCAATAATTATTGAGAAACAAAATGGATACATATTTAGCAAACACAAAGAATATTATACACGCTCACTCCAGGAAGCCTCCTGACACATGATGCTGAACAATAAGAAGGAATTACAGGAAAAACTTTCTCTTCCTCTGGCATATTAGACGGAGAGCATCATCACCAGTCTCTGCCTCATTCTCCCAGACTCCCTCCTTGCCTAAAACTATCTCGTAACAAATTAACTGACATAATTTAGAGATTAAGTGGATGAGTAATGGTCAAAGAGATGTACTCATAAAAATGGTGCAACTGGTATGTTCATATAAAAACAGGAAGGTCATTATATGCCACATGTAAAATAAAAACTGCTTTAATTATACACATTTTTATGTAGGAATCTCCATATATACATGTATACATACTCTGTGTGTATGTGTTTGTATATGTATGTATCAGGACCTATCTTTTTTTTCTTTTACTACTACATGACAAAAGTGGGATAGTGTAGTTTCTATTTGCCTGCTTACTCAAAACCTTGTGCAGCACTCTTTTTTAAAGTAATTGATGGCCAATATTGTATAATGTAACAGGAAACCCTTCTTTGTTGCTAAGCTAAATGGACAATTTAGGGCATACATATTCATAAGGCTTTGGAATGTTTCCAATAAATGTTGTATCGTGTAGGAGGAAGAATGGGCTTGCATTAAGCATATTTTGGTAATTGGTAATGCAACCTCCCAGCTCCCCTGGGTATGCAACTTTTGAGTGATCATCTTCCAAGCCATGATGATTTCACAAGCTCTAATGCACTGGTTTTACATAATTAAATTTTAAAGTAAATTTAATGAAATGCTCAAGAATCTCAAAAAATAAGTGTTATGACGGCAAACAGGATATTACAAAATGAACTTTCCCATGTTTCTTCCTTCTTCTTATAGCCAAACTTAATGTGTACTTAAAGCAAATATACATACACTCAGTTCCACAGAAAGTGACCTCTTTTGTAAATAAAAGAAATCAAGAAAGAGAAAGGAAGAAAGAAATGGCAAGGAAAAATAAAATGTATTAGCTTTCTCAAACACAGATGAAACCACAGTTTACTGTGGGGAAACACAGTCGAAACCACAACTTACTTTGGGGGCTTTTACACACAAATAGATTTAATCCTATATTCCTTCTTTCCTTCTAGAAGAGAAAAGAATTGGAAGTCTTGTTTAAACTCTTATAAATAGCTAGGAGTTCAAGTGATTTAACCAAACTGTCCAGCCAGTTCAATCAAATTACTCTTAAATAATAATGTTTTCAGAGAATTTCATGTAAAAAGGCTAAGTTAAGAAGGGCATTTTTATTGCATCCTCTCATTCAATACTTTGCTAAGCAAAGGATTGCAAAAAAATGATCATGACTCTGTGCATTATAAAAGCACAGCTTTCTTTGAGGGAATGCAAATGAGTAAACTTTTATTCCTGTCCTTGAATTCTTTGATAAGCTTTAACACAGCCCATTGGTCAGTGGTAGTCCTCCAGTGTATACAAACTCTCTGTACTATCTTTAAGGCAAATCTAAATTTTTTTCCAAATTTTTAAAAAGTTTATTTAAAAATAAGTAATAATGGTATTTATGCTCTTTTCATCATATCAGAAGCTATCAAGTTATCAATACAAAAGATGATCTGTTCTAATTAGAGTGGTGGAGGATATTTACCCCCTCTCCTTATTTAACAGAGATGTTTCCTTCCATAAGGGATGCAATCTTGCGATAGCAGGATTTATAATGTGCAATATTTTTGATGACATATATATTCAAAGGAAACTTTGTACAGGTATTGAAAACAGTGAGCAAAGCATAGGTCTGGAAGCCAGAAGAGTCATCTCTGGAATCTTCACTCCACATTATAGGTTATGTGACTTATTCAAGTAGGTTATTTTATTTGGTTCAGTTCTTTCATTTATAAGCACAAATATAATATGCCTCTATAGAACGAACACTGTGAAGATTAAAGAAAATGTATGTTACTGCCAGCTATATAATAGATGTCGCCTATTTTTGGTCATTATTGTGGGGGGGGGTATTGTAACACCACAACATTGGCAACAGTATTTTTAATCTTTCAATTCAATGCTGATGGTGCAGGAGTGAAGAGAGTCAAAAGGGAAGTAACTAACCAAACACTTTACTTCAGGGTAACAATAAATGAACCACTAACTAGTTCTGCAAATACTTACTTACCCATCTAGCATCCCCCACAATATTTGTCCACAAAATATCATGTGATGATTATAGGTTACGTATTTTGAAGTAATGTCTAATGTCCAAAAAAGGGGGGGTGGAGTTTTTCACTCTATGCAAGCAACAGTAGTTTCCAGTGATCGATGTCACTATTCATAGTTCCTCACAAACTCTTTCTACTGATCTGTGCTAATACCTTTCTTGAGATGGATGTCAAAAATTGGGCAGCCTATGGAAAGGGAGCAAAACTTATTTCGATTATTCTTATCATTAATATTAATACCTTAAATATCATTTAAAACAGAAGGAGGACACAACCGAGTCTGTTATACACCTAAGCTAATGTACAGATGAATCTTCAATAGAATCTGACGAGAGAATGGGAGAGAGAGGCGGGAGCACCGCAATGAGGATCATGTGGCCATGTTGAAGCTACTTGCTCAGCTCACGCACTCACTTTTTCTAAGTCCCCTGTGTGGAAAAATTTTGATCTTTCCATCTGTAGGCACTTAGTTGACTCTGAGGTCATCATTTCTTCAAAGTTTCAGTTCCGCAGTTTCGTTATCAAGGACGGATTACCTGCAGAACCAGACTCCACTCTGCCCAGATGCCTTTGTCAACTGCGAGCAATCTGTAGGTGGAGGGGGTTTCATCTGCATCTGAACTCAGGGGCTAAGCATTGGCACACAGGCCACGGATTCATCCTGGCCAGTTTATCCCGAGATGCTGTGAGGCACTGGTAAAATGGCAAGCACGGATTCTTGTTTACGGGAGAATTATATCCTATCTTACCAAAAGTTCCTTTTGCAGTTTATTCTTCCTGTCTTCTAAGATTTTCATTCTCTATTCCTTTTATTCTTCCAAGCATTGTAGACAGTCTTGACCCAATACAAGAATATGTAAGGTATCTTCCCCCACTAAATAAAACAGGTGTCTATTTACATACTGCACATCCATGATGACAAAGTAAATTTAACGAAAGTAATTCCTTCTCTCCCGAGATTATTCCATCAGTTTATGGTTAATTTCACCAATTTCAATTCCTCTTCAAATGGACCTGTAATGAAATATCTGTAGGGAAACTGTCCAGGCATGTTTAGTTGGGGAACTCCTTCATATTCCGCATGAGCCCATGCTTTCTCCACTTGAGACTCTTCCAGCCTTGCAAAGGAAATAAAAGAGGGTTGGGAAAACCAGAACCAGGACAGGCTTTTAAAGAATCTAGTGGGTCATGGTTGTGCTGGCCTTCTTGGAATGACATATTCTTAGTTTGAAAGGGATATGAACTGTGGGTCATTTGCAAATGAATTCATCTGCAAATGAATGAATGCATCAAGCACAATGAAAACACTGTGTCTGAGATTATACCATATTGCTCACTGCGGCCACTTCCACAGAATTTGTTTCTCCACCATCTGCACCAGCTCCGTTCCACGATCCGACACCAGGCCCGGAAAAATGCAAGCCACTAAGAATAACTTGTGAAAGGGGCTGTGTGAACAGTTATTATGCTTGTGTTACTTCCTTAATACCCCTTTTTAATGAAAAGAAGAAACCTACATCAGAGGCAGCACTTAAAATTCAGTTTGGAGAGGCTTCTGGCCTCTACTAAGTAGCTTTTCCCCCTAATCTCTTCCTTCTTTTCTTCTTTGCTGTGTAATAATGTGTTTGAACTGAAGGAAAGCTAAGTTCTCACACCCATGTGAAATGATTACTTTTAAGGGAGTAAATGGACAACTTCTTTATCTAGATTTTACAAGACATTTTAGAAGCATGATCCAGTAATGCTATTTTAATACTGACATATATTCAAAATACACTTTTTTTCACTCCAGCAAATTACTCCCCTTCTCATAACTCTCTTGTTCATGAACAATTTAATTCCACTCACACTCTGTCAATTAACTGCATTTCTTTTATTATACATATCTAATTTGACAACTGTATATCAAAACTAACCCAAATGAAGCCAATCAAAATAAGACTGAATTTCTATTTTGCACAGTTGGGCCCAGGTGAACTATATCAATTAAATGGGAGGAAAGCACTACTAGTTGCCATCATGCCTCTCATTTTCAGAACGCTTAATGTTTGTTTGCTACAGACCCCTGGATCTTACCTCAACGGAGGCCTGGGCTTTAAACACTGAACTTATATCCTGGGCCCTGAAGGTATATTTGTTGTGACATCTGTGTGTTTCTGTAATTATATTCACAGCATCTGCAACAAGTGCTTTTGAAATGTATCTTCAGAAGAATAAATAATATATTGAAAATTAGAAAAAGTATACAAGCATGTGTTGCTGTTGCTTTGAAAAAATTCCTCCAGGAGTCTGAGAAATAGACTTGACCAAATTATCCACTATCCAAATTAAGTGCATGGAAAAACTGAATTTCTAGCAAATCTTAAATATTTAAAGGGGTTTAGTGACTTCTAATCAATGTTCCAAGTATCCCCCAGGATCATTCATTCATTCATTCATTCTTGATGCTATTAGAAAAATCATTATGCAGTATTCTAACCAACACAAAGCTGTCTATAGTTATCCCACCCTCCAAATACTGTGATCAGACAGCATTCATGAAAGCACAATCTATGAAAATGCCATCAACATCAATTTATCCAAGAGACATTTACATTTCTGTGTCATGGTACAAAACAGAGAAAATTCTTGTAAAAAAAAAAAAAAAAGAAATCCATCCAACAGAGACCCAAGTCCTCTTTGTGTGTTTCCTTTCCTGTTGACAGGTGTATTTTCAATGATTCACATAAATTATCTGCAATCCATGTGCCCCAGTTTTGGTATAGGACATTTCTCTAAAATTTTCCCAATTTTCTGAAACTTAAGTAACTTACACAAATATTAATAACAAAACAGGAAATGCAGGTAAACACAAACCTTTCCTGCATTAATCTCAGTTAAAATTTTTCTTCCTTCAAATTCAGTTCAAAGTAGACCCCATTTATAAATTTCCACAGCTCCATATAAGTGAATAATTCTAACTACACAGAGGGAAAACAACCTAACAAAAATGTGATTTATCTTTGCTAAATTACCACTGTGACACGGCATTACTTTGTCTAAATTAAGCAATTATGACATAATGGCTGAAGAATGCTACAATAAAAAAATCATCCATTTCTGCTATTTTGTAAATATAGGAACACTTTTAAATGCACCCAATATACGATGTTCTAAATTTGTCAAGAAAAATAATTGAAAAAATTATGAATTAATTTTAGAAGAATGTAGAAGGTATAGATACCCTGCAAGAATCAGGAGTTTACAGAGGTAAGCACATGATTAAATAATCTGCTAGTTTAGCTCACCTGAAAAAAATAATACTTTAAATATTTTTTATGACAAGCAACTTATTAAAAATACTGTGCTTTGGGGTGCCTGGGTGGCACCACGGTTAAGTGTCTGCTTTCGGCTCAGGGCATGATCCCGACGTTGTGGGATCGAGCCCCACATCAGGCTTCTCTGCTAGGAGCCTGCTTCTTCCTCTCCCACTCCCCCTGCTTGTGTTCCCTCTCTCGCTGGCTGTCTCTCTCTCTGTCAAATAAATAAATAAAATCTTTAAAAAAAAATACTGTGCTTTGTACTACATTAATAAAGCATCTCTTAAGATGACCAAATTTTCACTATTTTATTGGTGAAAGGAATTATATAAATTTTACTGGAGAAATCAGGGCTCATGTTAAAACAATGTTTTTTTTAAAGTAGAAAACATGTGATGAGTTTAGAACAGGAGACTGAGAAAACAAGTGGGAAATTCTCAACATACATGTGACACCAGTTTCTTCTGTCCATGAATCTAATAAAAATTATATCAAAAGGTTTAACTCTCCTGAACACTTGGAAATTATGTTAAAAGTGAGTTAAAGGCTGAAGTTTAAGGTAAAATGCGTATCTCCTCCTTTAACACCTAAACATTCTTTTACTAACCTCTGTGAAATGAAATTAAATGTTTAGGAGCAAAATCTTAGTTCATAAATATCAAAAAGTTAAAGTTACTGTGGACTTCTTAAAATGGAATATATTGTCCTTGTATTTCTAATAGATGTTCTATTGACTCACTTGGGAATGTGATTACCATGTCACCATTTGGTCAACTTTCATAGAAAATATGACAATCCAATGGTTGCTATTGGATTGCACACTGGAGACACGGAGATAGACATACCCTGCACTGAAAGAATTCAGTGTCTCCTGCCTCCTCCCTCCTTGGCATTTTAAAGTAATATGGATGTGAAGACTGTCAAGCACCTAGTACAAAACCAAGGAATCCATCTCAACCCACTGGCTCTCAGCCAGAAAACAAACCTGGTGTTGTGAGTACACATGCATCCATTTGGTTTTTAGCTCCTAAATGAAAAATTTCATTGTCATTTCAACTCATTCTGTGCTAAGTCCTTGTGTAGTGATTTAACATTTTAATGATTCGATACATCTTTAAAAAGTTACCGCATCCTAATTTTTCATGCCCTTTTTTGAGGTTTCCTAAACTCTCATCTCATACCCTATTTTTAAAATATCATTCTTATTTACTGACATTTCCTATTTTAAGGTAAAGATAATACTTCTTGATGTCTAGTCCTTATTCCAAAACTTGTTTTATTTTCTCTTTAATTTTATTTACTCTTAAGAATGGCATGCAGAAAGCAGAGAAAAATGAGGTTTCAGCTGTAAGGGGAGTCCTGACAGAGTTTCTCAATCTGCCAATGAAGAACCAGGTTTTTCTTTTCCTGAAATCTGTGCAGATTCATACTTTTGTAAATCTAAGAAAAATGAATTTCTGAGAAAACAAAACTTTAAGAAGGCATGCAAAATGCAAGCTTAAATCATATTATTAGATGTAATAGACATAGAATTACTTCTTCAAGTTGTTTTGAAAGGTTCTGGACACTTGCTCTAAGTTTCTGGATGTGTCTTGTAGTCTAGTGCTGACCATTTGCAAACCAGCACCAGTCCCTGGATCTGATTACAGCTCTGACTCTATCTCTCTAGCTGGCGTTTCCTTAGGAAAGTCTTCCCTCTGCTGAAGGCTAAGTCTGAAATTTCCCTATTGTATGTTCTCCTACCAATTCTCTGTAGTCCTCCCAGTTCTCTGTACTTCTATGTCTCACAAAATACTTGAATAATGAATGTATTACAGGACTAGTCCTTTAATTGTGTCTGCCTTGCCCGTGTTGATATTACTTACACAGAACTAAACACAAATGGATTCACTCTGAAGCCGGTGAGCATCAGGCTGTGATGCATTTGCTTACCCAGGCCCCTGTGAGTGGTAGAAGCTATAGGAGCATGGTGTTCCAGGTGAGGAGGGGAACAAGGCTTCAGTAAGTAAGCATTACTGCATAAACACTTCTGGCAAATTCAATGAAGAGATCTTAGACAAAAGGGACCTGAGGCCTTAAGAATATGGTGTGGTATCTTTTTTCATCCTAAATAAATAATGATTTTAGCACCTAATTTTATATTTGTAATTTTACATCATGTGTCTTAAAATGAGTTGCCAAATTATGTAGATGTCAAGCCCCACAAACTCCAGATCTGCCCTGTGCTGAGCACTTTATCCCCAACAACTAGCACAGTGCTGTAGGGTAGGCAGTCCATAAATACCCACTGGCTGAATGGGAAATGAATAAATGATTAACTCACTGGTTTAGAGCTCCTCAGCAAGATTCCTACATGAAGATCCACAAGGGCCCTCATTAGTCTCCTAGAAACTCTTTCACACTAGCCAACTCTCAATGAAGGTATTACTTGCAGAATTCGCCTTTAAACCAGACAAGGTTCAGGAGGATTTTTTAAAGCAGTTTTTTTTCAAACTGTGGATTGTGACCTCTTAATAGTATGTAAAATTCAACTTGGTGGTTTGTTGAATCAGAATGTATTTATTTTTACAGTGGAACAGAATGGAAAAGAAGGAACAGAATGAAATGAAATAAAGAGAATAAAGTGGAAGAAAAAAAATGAGGACATCGTGAGAAATAAGGGTGAGTGTTGTTTCATAAAACTTGGGTGTCAATGTGTCTACCCCGTGACTGTTTGTCTAGGTTCCTGGCCTGGGCTATTGTGTGTCTCTTCACTGATCTCTCTCCCTTCCCAGTTTTTCTTCCCATGGGCTCCAGATTGCTCTTCTCCAAACACAAACTTGATTATCTTACACTCTTGTGTGAAATCTTCAAACTGATTGGGAAGATTGTTTCCAGAGGGCCCAATTTCCAGCAGCAAGTATATGACAGTGAGAGGAACTCATGTGACCCACCTTATCTGGTAGGTACCCCAATGATAAAACAGAAAGAAACTCAACAGATGCTTCATCTATTACAGTGCAGTGTGATCGAAACATAGAAAGCACAGGCTCAGTATACTCTGTCACCCAGAATAAGTTCTCTCACGACCTAAGTTGCCCTTAAATAAACCTGCTTAATACAGTCGGGAACCATGGGAGTGAAAATAGTGGGAACATAAGATTTTCTAACAGGATATTTCAAGTGTCAGCAGTTCAATGTTTTCTCTAAGCTTCATTATAGTCCTTATCAAATCTGACAGGAATAAAGAAATACTAGCAGAGGAATGGTGAAATCCATTGTGTGCCAATGATCTGACTCTTTCTGAACAGTAAACTTTAGAATATTTAAATAAAGCTTCATCTATTTTTACTTTTAAGTTCCTTTGTAAAATAAAAAAAATGATCTATTCATTCAAGAAGGATTTGATGAATGTCAACTATATGCTTATTGCAGCATTAGTTACTAGAAATTTATAAAATGAATGTCACAACCCCTGACTGCAGAAAGCTCACTTTCAGCCATCAGGATGGTATCAGTGATTCCTAACTTCAGCCCCCCCTCGCAAGAAGACCAACCAGCAAAAAGTTTTTAGTCAAGACACCATTGTGAAAATTCTAGAATCCCTGGGGGTGAGGCTGAGGTTGAGGCACCCACAATGAACCACAGAGATCAAGAATAATATCACATTAGAACAGTTAAGAGCAACGACAATACTCTGACCACATCACCCATCTCCAAGGCCAGCACGGTGCTGCTCTGAGGAAGCCACCTTGGACCTATAGTTTCTTCAGCAGGAAGAGACTCTAAGGTGGATATCTAGCTCCCTGTGTTGTGGGACACTTCCTGAGAGACTCACTCAGGTCTCACTTTTCAGGGATCACTGGAGGAAATATGTGGGCTTAACCCTGGCGATCAGACAGAGATGGAGAAGGGGGAAGGGCTTACAGCAACCAACATTCAGATCTTGGCAGATCTCATTCCTTCTTGTAGCAATGCCTGAGCACAGATCTTTGCTAGAGGCTCTGCCCATCAACAGAGTCGAGTCAGTGATCCGTTCTGACCAGGGAGTATAGTTGGCAGTTTGGCATGACTTGGGTCCCCAGCCAATGAACCATATCAGCAGTGGAGCTTGTTCTACAGCCTCTCCCAGGAATGAAAGCAAATCTGAAGGTCCACCCAACTGGAATACAGCTCACTGTCCCTCCTGACCAAGAAGCCTAGAAGGAGAACACAGGAAACTGGAACATAACTGACAGGAGCCTAAACAGTGACACTGGGCAGCTCTGGGACCAGGATGATACCACCCAACCGCAGAGTCCAGCACATACCACTCTCCCTGCAATAGAGCCCAGTGAATGCCCTCAATTGTTGAAACCATCCCAGACAGGGAACAAAGCTAGTTACCATACCCAATCACATAGCACAGCCTGCAACTCTACCCAACAAGGGGGCCCAGACAGCGACCCCACCTGACCATAGAGCACAGTCAGTAGCTCCACTCACTTACAAGATACAGCTGAGGATGCCTCCCAACCAAAGAGCATAACCAGCTACTCTGCCAAACAAAGGAGTACAGCCAGGAACCTGATCATGAAGTATGGCAAGGGGTCCCACCCAACTTGGAGGAACAGCTTGTGGCCCTGCATGAACTCAGAGCACAGCCTGAGACTCCACTAACCAGTAGTGGTTGTAGAGACCAGCCCATAGTCCTGCCTTTAAAAGATTAATGGAGAGGCACCTGGGTGGCTCAGTCGTTAAGCATCTGCCTTTCGCTCAGGGCGTGATCCCTGCGTTCTGGGATCAAGCCCTGCATCGGGCTCCTCTGCTGGGAGCCTGCTTATTCCTCTCCCACTCCCCCTGCTTGTGTTCCCTCTCTCACTCCCTGTCTCTCTCTCTGTCAAATAAATAAATTAAATATTAAAAAAGATTAATGGACAGATCATCCAGACAGAACCAATAAGGTAACAGTGAATTGGAACAACATTATAGACCAAATGGACCTAACAGACGTTCAGAATATTTCACCCAACAGCAGCAGAATATATATTTTTCTCTTGTGTACACAGAATGTTCACCAGAATAGATCATATGTTAGGACACAAAACAGATCTCAACAAATTCAGGAAGACAGAAATCATATTAAGTATCTTTTCTGACCACAGTGGTGTGAAACTAGAAATCGATAAAAG
Organism: Ailuropoda melanoleuca; assembly: GCF_002007445.2. Taxonomy (NCBI): domain Eukaryota; kingdom Metazoa; phylum Chordata; class Mammalia; order Carnivora; family Ursidae; genus Ailuropoda; species Ailuropoda melanoleuca. The sequence goes on along the minus strand of NC_048220.1, from coordinate 123,411,729 downwards.
GAGAAAAGCTGGAAACTGACATACAGAAATTAAATCACATGTTCCTGAACAATTAATGAATAAAAAAAAGAGATCAAAGGAGAAATTTTTAAAAATCTTGAAATAATTGTAAATGGAAACACAACATATCAAAATTTATGGGATGCAGGGGTGCTTGGGTGGCTCAGTTAAGTGTCTAACTCTTGGTTTTTGGCTCAGGTCATGATCTCAAGGTTGTGAGATGGATGTCTTGGGTTCCTCGCTCAGTGGGGAGTCTGCTGGAGATTCTCTCTCCCTTTCTGTCTCCCTCTGCCCCCACCCCTGCCATTCACATGTGCATGCATGCACTCTCTCTCAAATAAATAAATAAATCTTTTAAAAAAATATGGGATGCAGCAAAAACAGTTTTAAGAGGAACATTTTAGCAATAACTACAATTCAATTGGAAAAAATAAAACCTGATTCTTTAAAAGGGCAAAAGGCATGAATAGACAATTTTCCAAAGAAGATATTCCAAGGGCCAAGAAGCACTTTGAAAGGTGTAACATTGTGGGGTGCCTGGGTGGCTCAGTTAGTTAAGCATCAGATTCTTGATTTCAGCTCAGGTCATGATCTCAGGGTCTGCTGGGATCCCCCCCTTTTAAAAAAAATAAATAATTTTTTTAAAAAGGTGTCAACATTGTTAATCATCAGGGAAATACAAATCAAAACCACAATGAAGTTATCACCTCACATCTGTTACAATGGCTGTTATCAAAAAGGCAAGATAAAACAAGTACTGGCCAAGATGTGGAGATAAAGGAACACTTGTGCACTGTTGGTGGGAATGTAAATTCATACAACTACTATAGAGGTTCCCCCCAAAATTAAAAACAGAACTACAGTATGATCCAGCAATTCCACTTATGGGTATATAGAAAGAAATGAAATCACTATCTCTATCTCAGAGAGATATCTGCACACCCATGTTTACTCCAGCACTGTTTATAATAGCCAAGACAGGAAAACAACCTGAGTGTTCACTGATAAATGAATAGATAAAAATACCTTCCAGGGAAGATGGCGGAGTAGGAGGACCCTAGGCTCACCCCATTCCTTGGATACAATTACATAATATCCACATCAGTACAAATAACCCAGAAAACAACTCAAAAACTGGCAGAACAGACTCTCCACAACTAAACGAAGAGAAGAGTCCACAACGAAGAGGGCTGGAAGGGCAGAGACCCAGTCAGGAGCCAAACAGGGATGCTGAGGGTACAGAGAAGGGAGAAGATCAGACCTTACACCAGGTACTCCAGGCATGAGACACCTACACTGGGGAGACAAATGCCCAGAACATATAGCTTTGAAAACCAAAGGGGCCTAACATCCTTTTTGAATTCTTATAATCAGCAGGGCTTAGCACCTGGAACTTCACAAATCAGTAGGCTATTCTGGAAGAGCCCAGAGGGCAAGAGGAAACTGAGACTCTATCCTTAAAGAGACAGCAAAACAGCCCCTCTGAGATACAGCATAGAAGCAGGAGTTTAAAAAGGCTTAAAAAATGTCTGGGATTATAGGGAGATTTGTTTACTCATCTGAAAGCATGTACTGGAGGGGCAGGAGTCTGGCAGTTGCGGATCCTATCCCCAAGGAACTACCATGGACCTTGCTGGCACCACAGCCCCATCCCTGTGCTCTCCTGTCAACTCCCCCCCAGTCCTGGAAAAGGACTTTTCTAAAGTGGCTCCGGGTCCCCCCATAACAGACCACCTTTTGGAGCTGCTTGCACACTACCACACTTGTGGCACAACTTTGGATGAACTCCTGCCAAGGGCAAGACAGCCAGAGAATGGGGGTTGGGGCGTGTAGTGTTAGCAAGGTTTGACCTGGTCTGTGATGGGGGGTGGGAGGGCTGGAGCCACTTTATTAACATGCTTAGGACCATATAGCCAGTAAGTAACAGAACTAAAATTCAAGCCCACATACTCTAGGTTTGAACTCCACAATGTTGTAATGCCTGCCAGTAACTCAAAAATAGAAATATGCACATGGTGTAATGGGAACACAGTGGAGATATATCTAACTTAAATTTATTAGAGGAGGTTTGGAGAAGTTACTTTAACAATAATAACAACTAATGTATTAGAGACTAATTACACACTAATACATATTGTGCTTATTTACTCTAAGTATTTTACTGGTGTTAACCCATTTCAGCCCCACAAGGTCAGCTGCATTATTATCCCCATTTTACTAACTAGCAGCCATTCTCTCCTTCCTTTCTATTACATTAGGGAAGTTAATCTGTTTAAAGCTGATATTCCTATATTTACTGGGTTCTCTTCACTTCTGGTTGTCAGGAACCTTGCACTAAATTACTGTGACTTAGGCCCCCACTAAAAATTATTATACTTTCTACCAAAAAAAGTAAAACAAAAGCAAATGTTCAAATAGTATAAAAATGGCTGACTTAGGGCACCTGGGTGGCTCAGTTAGTTAAGCTTTCAACATTTGATTTCGGCTCCAGTCATGATCTTGGGGTTGTGGGATAAAGCCAAGCATAAGGCTCCATTCTAAGCACGGACTCTTCTTGAGATTCTCTCTCTCCCTCTGCCCCTCCCCCTGCTTGAGCTCTCTTCAGATAGATAGATAAAATAAATCTTGAAAAAAAATGGCTGTCCTTTTCATGGATTCTGTGATTCCCAATTCTGTTTCTTATTCACATAAAAGAATCAAAGAATGACTTTTTGTTTTTCTCCAGATGTGTGCTAGGTAGTTTGAGTACATGGATAAAAAACCCAACTTCTCCATTTAAGGAGTTTTCTTTAAAGTGAAGGACATTGTGATAACTGATAGTTAAAACAATATAACAACAAAGTAAAAAATGAAAAAACAAATACAAAAATACTAAAAAAATTTTTTTTAATTTAAAAACACAATAGCAGAGATTGGCATGACTTGCTTTGGGCTGCAAGTAAACAAAAGTCCTACTGGCTTAACCAAAGAAGGATTTGCTTTTATGACATAATGAGAAATCAGTGGGGAGGCAGACCAAGAATGAAAGAAAGGACCCAGGATCCATCAACCTTTGCTTTCCTAAATCGGCTTCCTTTCCTAAGCAAGTGACTCTCATCCTCAAGGTCACAAACTGGCTTATCTATCTTCAGGCATCTGATGTGCATGCTTTGCATTCTTGGCAAGAAGAAGGGGAAAGAGAAAAGATACATACCCCTTTCTATCAAGAAAGCAATAGTTTTCCCATATTCCCATCTTCTAGAATTTTTTATTCCATTTCACTATCCAGTACTGCCCTCAAGAGTCTGGAGAAGTGACTATATTTATCTGTAGTATGGTCTGTTCCCATTAAAATCAGGATTCCATTGATAAAGAAAAAGGGAAGAATGGATATTGAGTAAATAATTAGCAGGATCTGCCACATGAGAAACATATGCATTTATGAGATGGATAAAGAGATAGGAACACACCAAGGGCATAGAGAAGTGCATTATGAGATGTAGGGGACAGTAAGGTGTCACAGAAGCATCAAATGCAGCTTCAAGTTTCAATAAGAGAATGACAGAAATAAACCCACTGCATATGGCAATCAGTACATCATTGGAGATGTGTGAATATAAATGGAAGTATACTGTTAAGGGAAGAATTCAAACACTGTAGTGCGTTCAAAAGTTTGGGTACTAAAATAAACAGCATTAATATACTTGATACAAAGATGTACAAAGAGATCAGGGCCATAGTTTATCCTGGGGGGGGGGTACTGAAAATAACTTTTTGGTTCATCTAGGGAGAGCCTGACGTGATGCTCCCTGGGCTACTCTACCTAAAATCAAAATGGTCCCTGTTTTACAGGGTTGATATGAAAAAACAAGAAGACTCTGTTTCCTCTAAAAGTCCTGTCCCTGAAGTACTATTACCATCTACTGCAATGACAGAGAATGGGAAGAGGGCTCTCTCTCCTGTAATTACATATTCTGTGTCTATGTTCTCTTCCTTATCCTCTGGATTATAGAAAAAATATGAACAGGTATAATTGCAAGGCAGGTGCTCAACAAATCAGATAGGCTGCTTTTACAAAGTACACTCTATGTTAACTAGCTCTCATGATTTGTATCTTAAATAATTATTTATCATATTGCAAAGGAAAAAGCATTAAGACAATATCATTCTTATCTCCTGAAAGCATACTGGAAAAAAATTGGCTTTTGAGTTTTTTACGTCTCTTTTGTTGGAAAATGAGCAATCTTTTAACAAGGAGGATATTTGAAATATTATATTGATTTTCTTGAAGTTATCCTGTATAAAGTGTCCCAACTTCCGAAGCACAGAATACTTGCTACATTAACCAATTATTCAAAGTTGAACTTGTCACTTCAAGTATATTTTACACCTAGAAATATTAATAAAGATTCATGTTAGAGATAAAAATAAAGGCACTTCAGGACAGAGACTCAAATATCTCCTCCAATTTTGAGTCTGTTAAACTTTATCAAATGTAGAATATTGGTTTCTTTAGCCTTGTATGATAACTAAAATGAAAATTTTATCAACTAATTGTTTTAAGGAATGTACAATCTGTTGGGTTTAGGCTCTTAAAGTACCCTTCTACCCACAATGGTTTTTTCCTTTTATCACATTTAGAAACAAATATCTTGAAATATGATAGTATCTTTACAATATTAAATTCAACTGAATTTAGTACTCCCCCGGGTAAAACTAAATCCAGTTGTGAGAAAACAAAAAATTTTGTAGGAAAAAAAATATTAAAATCTACATAAGTGTATTCCACCACTATCTCAGCTCAAGGCAGCTTTAAGTGTGTCTAGACATTCTACCTTATGAGAAACAATTAGAGAAAAGATGAACATATCTGATGATGTTCGGATCTTGTAGAGCACTGCTGTTTCTCCAAATATTTAGATTATTAAATGGAAGAAATAGTAAGAACCAAAGAGAAAAGATGGATTTTCATACCCTGTAGGAAGAACTTAGCACCATTAGAGACACCAAACTTTAAAATTAATTAAGTAGTGAATCTCTTTTCATTTGAAGGGATCAAACACTTGAAAACCAACTTAACAATGGTTGACTAGGTGATACTCTTTAGGAGATCCACCTCCTTGCAGAGCCCATGGGGTACCATTTACATTTTTTTTAAATAATATTTATTTTGTTATATTAGTCACCATACAGTACATCCCCAGTCCTTGATGCAATGTTCCATGATTCATTACTTGCATATAACACCCAGTGCACCATGCAATATGTGCCCTCCTTAATACCCATCACCGGCCTATCCCAATCCCTCACCCCCCTCCCCTCTGAAGCCCTCGGTTTGTTTCCCAGAGGGAATGAACCATGAGAGACTGTGGACTCTGGGAAACCATTTACATTTTTGTCTATGTGAATGACATTTCACTGACCCAGCTCTAGGAAATGGTTTAGAAATTTATGTTTTCATTGAAGAGGAAAGAAAGTAACAGTGGGTCACAGAAATGCAAATGATGGGGTTAAAAAATAGAGTAAGTTTTGAAGAGGAAAAAATACCACATGATGACCTACCAGATGCATTATAAAAGAAAAGAGATTAGCCTGATAGAATTCCAAGATTTCAACACTGAGTAATCACATGAATTGTGGGCTTCTTACAGAGAAGGAATCTGAAACAGGGGATCCATTTTTGGAAGAAGTCAAAAATAAATAATGCTATTGGATGATGGCATGAAGTCCCCAGGGAAATATGTGCAAGTTTTATTATCCCAGTAAGACTACAACCTTATTAAAAATCCTGACTCTCTCATCCCTTTTATTCTATCCCCCACTAGTGCTAAAAAAGAAGAGTTTTCATGGAGTAGAATTCAAAACACACTTGCTGAACTGAACTCATCGTGTTTCATATCAGACACTGGTTTAATTCAACGTATGTCTAGCCAGATTCTCAGTGTGTAAATTGTACCGCTGGCATGAGAAAGGGACTGGAAACCTGCATTAACTTTTGCCAGCCACTAGGATACCATTCAGAAAATTACAACTTCCATGGCTGAAATGAGTTAATATCCTGCCAAATAGAAAGAAATGTGTTCTTTCCATGTTGCCAACAGATTAATTTAAATGCTTGTGGCAAAGACCACTGAGCCCATTCAATCAGTATTATATTTGACCATAGTTGCAATTTCATCAAAGGATATTATAAACAAGAGCACAAGCAAGATTCCTATTAGACATAATTAGAGATATGCAGAGAAATGAAACTTAGATTCTATAAGAGAAAGAAAAAAATATTACAAAATATAAACCTTGAGCTAAGTATGTAATAGCAGATGCTTCAAATTTTAATCATGGAATTATCTTCACTACAGATATTTAACAAATATGTAAAATATTATCATATTAATTACTGAAATCAAGTTTGAGTTCTAATATGTGCCATAGTATTCAAGAAGTGTTTATTGAATGGACATGATGCATTCATTCATTCCACAAATCTGTATTGCAAATATGAAGCTTACTGCTTAGTGACAGAGATAAAAAACAATTCCATAAATGCATAAATATATATATTTACAAATTGCAAAAGGGCTGACGGGGTTAGAAAGAGTTAGTTTTGGGAGCCCAGTGAGTTTATATCAGCCTTCCATTCTAGATTGAAGGGGTAAGAAAGTAGATTACATTATATTGAAGCACAATGCCAGACACATAGTGTATTGGACTCTGGACTGAAATCTGAGAAGTAAGTAGGAATTAACCAGATAAAGTCATGGCTGTGAGTGAGTGCAGCTGAAGAAACTTCCAAGCCAAAGAAAAATATGAAAGATTTCAAGATGGGAAGAAAATGGTGCATTTGAGGAACCTTCAGAACACCAAAGTAATATGAAGAAAGAGACCCAGAGGAAAAGCAGTAAGAGATGAAGGAGATCACTCAGGACTTTATAACCCATGTTAAAGATTTTTATCATTACCTAAAGAATAATGGGGAAATGCCTGAATGTTTTCAAGAAGTAGAGAAGCATTATCAGATTTGCTTCTGTAAAAACCCCACTCTAGCTGCTGGGTGGAAAATATGTGTATTGAAAAGTAACTAAATGGATGTAATTAAGGAAAGCTATTGCACACAAGACAGGATGGTAGCTAAAACTAGGGTAGTGGCAATGGGGATAAAGAGGAATGAATTTGACAACCGATAAGTAAAATTGACTTGTAGTATTTGACAGACACTATTTTTGACAGTTATGAACAACACAAAAAGGTAACTTTCTTTAAGGAGCTTAGATTCTAGTTTGGGAAAATGCAATACATATATAAAAATAACATCACAATAGATATTTATAAGCATTAAAAAAAACAGCAATATGTAGAGAACAGCAGGGGTAGGCGAGCCACTCCTTTAGATAAGGTGTTCAGGGGAAAGTTTCTTTGAGGAAGTCATGTTTGAGATGAGAAGTGAATAAAGACTTTCCAGGAATAGCCCTGGAAAGATTTAGAGGCAGAACATTCCAGGCAAAAGGAAAGGCAAGTATAGAGGTCTTTTGATGGAAATTTTCTTGGTTTATTCAAAGAATGGCAGGCCAGCCAGTGCAGCTGGAGCACAGCACAGAAGGTTGAATGAGATGTGATCAGAGGTATAGCATTGTTCACTGCAACAAGAAACACAGGAGGAGGATGGACTTTGGGACAGAGGCCATGGGTGTAGTTTTAGGTGTGTTGAGTTTAAGGAATCTTAGAAACATCTAAAAAGAGATTTTAAAGTAGGTACAATACATACATGCAAATATGGATCCAAGAGAAGTCTGAGATCAAAATATTAATTTCAGAGTCCTTATCATACAGATGGTAAATTAAACTATGGATATAAAGAAGACACCCTAGGGAAAATACACACACAAAAACAAGGGAGTATGGTGGGGTCGTAAGGAATTTTAATATTTAACGGCCAAATAGAGAAAAAAGAGCCTGTAAAGGAAAGGTGTACCCTGAAAGGTAAAAGAAAGACCCATATAGCTCAAGTCAATGGAAGTATCTGAGGGAGAGTGGTCAAGAGTGTCAGCTGCTACTGAGAAGGAGAAGCAAAGTATATCAAAATGGATTTAGATTAGGATTCACTCATGGTTTCAGAGAAAACCAGCTTGCTGAAATAAAGAAGGAAAAGGCCAGACTAGAGTGGAGTGAGGAGTGAATGGAGAGCAATGAAATGTTGCCACTTAGGTAGACAAGTCCTGTGAGAATCTTGGATCTGAGTACAAAATTGGAAACAGTAGAAGATAGATAAGAAATTGATTGAGACAGGTGTTTTGGTTTGATTTGGTTTGGTGTTTTATCTTCAAAGAAAAAGATATTTAAACATGTTTAGATGCTGAGAAGCATCAGAATGTATAGCTAAAGAAATTTAGGCAAAAGTCTTACTAATATCAAGTATAGATCTATCATCCCAGTCTTATTTTTTTAACGTTGCTCATACTAAGTACATACAAAATCTAGGGAAAAAAATATTTTGTATGTCACAAATTCCTATTATTTTCATCATTGTCAAAATATAATTTTCTTCATCTTTTTAAAATGTGTCAACAAAAACAGGTGGGAAGTATTCACATTCAATATGTACTACAATTTTATATATATATATAAAATATATATATATATATATATATATATAAAATATATATATATATGGTCCTGTTTCCTGAATAAAATATATATATATATATATGGTCCTGTTTCCTGAATTTCCTAGACTTGGCTTTTATTTACTAATTAATTTCACCCTAACATTTTACACTATGTATTCATTTGATATGGTGATATTTTTTTGAAAGTTATATTCGTTTGACTTTTTCTTTCCATTTAAACAATTAAAATCACAGGAAAAAACACAGGGGAAACAATTCTGAATGTATTTCAGTCAGCAGTTTTCACCAAAGAATTTTTTTTTAAATTTATTTGACAGAGAGACAGCCAGCAAGAGAAGGAACACAAGCAGGGGGAGTGGGAGAGGAAGAAGCAGGCTCCCAGCAGAGGAGCCTGATGTGGGGCTCGATCCCAGAACACCGGGATCACGTCCTGATCACGCCCTGAGCCAAAGGCAGATGCTTAACCACTGAGCCACCCAGGCGCCCCTCACCAAAGAAATTAAACTAAAAAAAAACCCACAGATATATTCACTACATCATCATAGTGATTTCATGGTTAGTATGACTAAAAATGAATGAATAGGAAAACCAGTGAGAACAAAAATCTCATCCAGTTGGCTCTCAACATTAAATGTTGTAGTCTGGGAAGAGATAATATTCAAATACCTAATATATGATGTTCAAATACCTAAGTCATCATTAAAAAAAGAATGTACTATATGTATGCTATTCATATATAATAAGTATATGACTTAGTATTAGCATTAATGATTTTTTTTTATTTTCTCTTTTGCCAGGACACAATGCAAGCTAAGACTGAAAATATGTATGATGCAAATGATTTTAAAACTTGACTGACTGACAAGATAAGGAGTTTGAATTTCAGACTGTATCAGAGTAAAAGAAAAAACCCTGAAACGTTTAACCAGCAAATGAAAGTGCATGATAAGGTGCGAGGTTGGTTGGCACTGTTAAAGATTAATTCAATGTGCAATCATTCACTTAAGAAATATTTATTGAGTGTCTCCTGCATACCAGACAAGGTTTAAAAAGGTGAATCATGGGCCAAATGCCTGAATTATTGCTGTTTCAAATCATTAAAGTCAAGTCGATCCTCCGAATTCTGATTTCTCTATCCAAAATGGGATGCTCTAAGTATTTCTTGTAAACATTCTATGAGACTGTGGGACTCAAGAGGTGGAACCAGCAGGGATTAAACACTGTGCACTCAAAAACAAAAGAATTAGTAAAGCACTGGAGATTCAAGAACCAAATACATGACACAAGGAAGGCAAAGACTATGTTTGTCAAAGACCCTTGTCTGAGATTCTCAGTGGTTAGGAGCAAGTACTCATAAACTCACAAATGGCTACTGTTTTGCTTATGAAAGCCACATCTGACCAGCGTGGAATTTTGTTCATGTATTTTCCCACTAATTGGTCAAAGCTGAATGCTAGAGGTACGAGTGGATAACTCACGAGAAACATAAAAGTAAATGCCAAGAGCCATGGCTTGTGTGCCTCACATTCTAGCAGCTAAAAAATCTGTCCTTGGAAAGACGAATCCAGTTATGATAAAACTCATAGAAAATTCATAGAAATTCATATTCACCCAACCAAAGGCAACTAAGCAGCTCTGCTTACTGAGACTCCCATGTGGGTAATGTTTGGCCTGAACACCAGAGCAAACCCCAGAGGGTTTAGTGTCTGATGCCAGAAAGTATATGGAGAATTCTAACCCCCTCAGGTCTAAGAATTTCCCTGAAATGTAACTAAGACATATCTAAATTTGAAAGAATACAGTTAGAGATGGAATCTAAATAATTTTTAAACCATGTGGAAATACACAGCTAGGGAGAAAATTAACCAGGACCCTGAAATAAACCATACATAAAATATACTTCAGTTTTGGGGGGCATACTCTTCCAAGTCTGAACCTAGGCGTATACACAAACAGCAACAGAGAGAGATGATTTATCATTATATGTCACAGTGAAAATTTTCCTGGCTTCAAAGTATTTTATGAATATTTCTGAAGGATTGAACTGCTTGTCATAGTGTTGACATGAAGTCATTCAAATATTCTCCTGTAGTAATGAATACTGGCAAAAGTTAAGCACAAAACAATGAACTGACAGCACAGACATTTCTCCATACACTTTCTGTTAATCATTATTCACCAGTTATATATTTTTTTAAAACTCACCTGTCCCCCTCCCCCTGCAAAAAAAAAAAAAAAAGATGCAAACACACCCACAGACACTGATGATTAATGACAAGCTCAGGTATGTGTAAGGCTAGAGAACAAATGATTAACCACTTCATCATTGCCCCCCTGATTTCAAGAACCATGTCAGTGTGCAGGATTCTCTGAAAACAAATAGACTTACACATCATCAATTCGTTTCAGACAAGTTGTGGTCCTGATTATTGATTTTTTTAAAAGGCATTAACTCTAACAAGTGACCTCGGAGGACTCAGTTACCATGAGCTACAGCCTGATTCCCAGGGTGACCAGAATCAAGGAAATGTCTAAACTTTAGGTAATCTCCAGAGAGAAGAGTTAATTCTAAAAAGTCTATACAAAGTGCCTGACCTCAGACAATGATTCTTGTTTATAATCTAAGTAATGCAGACATGACAACTTATCATGTATAAACAAAAAAGAAAATGTAACTTATTTTAAATGTAGTAAGGTCTAAGAAAAAAAACATTTTATGTTTATAGGATTCTAAGAGTTCAGTTATACTGTATGAGAAGTTTATCATTATTTCTATATCCAATATGTATCTGTCTTTGAAATAATCCCATATGTTTGTTATACCTTCACACACAATGCTTTGGTGCTATATGCTGTATACTTTGATTTCAACTGATTACCCATTCTTTGCTTTTTGCACTGAGGATTAAGACAAATTGATGAAAGATAACTGCTATATGCACAAAACCTAGCCATTTTATGACAGTTACTCAAACTTTACCAAAAACTTACAGTTAATCATATTCTTTGACTAAGATTCTAATCTAGACTTTAAAAACACTTTAAATTTTAAAGTGACTAGTTACTTAGAGAAAGTTCTTCTGGTTAAGATATGGCTAGATATTCGTAAAAATCTTCCCCCAAATATATAACTTTTACAGATTTCTTCACTTTCTTCAAGGCTCTGTCTGTCCAGAAAGTCAGATTTCATACATCTCTTAGTTGTTAGTTTAAAGTTTAAATTTTAAAGTTTTAAAGTTTAAAGTATCAAATATTTCATCCTGATAGGCTGCCATCCTCCAAGATTGGATGATTTTATAAAACTTAACTCAAAATAGTTGCAAAATTCTTGAGATTAACAAAGATTGCTTCAGACAACAGGCAGAGTTAAGAGGTATAGAAAATAACTGTTTGGTTTTTTATTTCTGTATGTAGTGTCCCCTGGGAGCTCTGGCAGAAGAAAGGTGTTATGGAAACATAATTTATTGATAGTAATTTGTTTTATAGCTGTTTACAGAAAAAAAGAAAAGGAAAGGATCTGTGAAAATCAGATCCCTACCTGATCACTCTTGAAATCTATCAAATTCTTCATGCTCTACCATCTCACACCTGCTATCTCCTCATCCTGGCCTGCCTGCAGCAATTGTTAGATCAATTTAACAAGAATTTCCCCTACCCCTGATGTGTCCTCTTGATTATTTTCCATCCACCAACCCCCACCCCCTCCACTCCCTAGATAAATATCCCCACTTGTTCTTATATTTGGAATTGAGCTTCATCTCTCTCTCCCCTATTACCATAGTCTAAACATCTATGGAGATAGCTGAATAGGTATCAAGAATTTAATAAGCATCAGAATTATTTTTTTCCTTAACACCTGACCTTATGAGGCCGGGATATTGGTAGATTTCTACTTCCTATACCCAAATTGGGAACCACTCCCACAGGCCACCCATGTGACACCATTCTAAAATGTGCTACCTCTTAAGTATTAGGAACTTCAACTCCATCAGGGCAGGGTCCCAAGGGAAGAGTGCAGTAGAAAACAGTATGTATAAAGAAAGGGTATGGGGGCACCTGGGTGGCTCAGTCGTTAAGTGTCTGCCTTTGGCCCAGGAAATGATCCCAGGGTCCTGGGATTGAGCCCCACATCGGGCTTCCTGTCCCGCTGGGACCCTGCTTCTTCCTCTCCCACTCCCCCTTCCTTTGTTCCCTCTCTCGCTCCTTGGCTGTGTCTCTCTCTGTCAAATAAATAAATAAATTCTTAAAATTAAAAGGGGGGTGGGGGGGTTTTCCCCCAAAAAGAAGATGAATAAATGTGGCTCAACGGTATTATAGGAATAAAATCCCTTTGAGATAACAGGAATGCAGAACTGTAAAAATGTATAAAGGGTTTGATTGAAGGTCTTGGTAGTAACACAGTCCATATTAATGAGAGAGAGAAAAAGAGAGGCAACAAAATAAGAAAAAGAATACAAGCCAGAAGTTTTAAGAGAATGTGATTTCAGAAAGGGAAAGGAATATTATAGCTCAGTTCCAAATCCGGAATGGGATCTGTGCAGAGGAGGCTATGAATCAGGATCTGCAGGTACTAACACCTTTAATGAAAGTAGATTACCTTAGTTTAAATACATTAATGATTGACCTTGAAATTTAAGATGCAACCAAGCTGCAGCTGGTAAATACATTCACCTCTGTAGCAGACATGAGCTAGTATTTAGCTTTCCATATGATGCATACTTACAATACATGAAAATCACTTTGTAGTGTTTTTCACATAAAATTCTATAAAAATAACATTAAAACACATCATATATATATGTATGTGAATATATATAAATAATTTTCAAGAATAAAATAGAGAAGGTAACTCTCTATCCTCCCAACATTAATGTGCCTGGAAGCTGGGGACCTACCCAGATAACCTTGCAAAACTTCCTTCATTTCTAAATCTATCTTTCTTTAGTTCATCAGCAAGTTTATGGAGCATCTATATTTAGACTTATTTTATAGATGGGAAAATAGAGAAAGTAATGGTAAATGGACTTCCCAAGGTGTTAGAGAGGATGTCTATCTGAGTTAAAATTATAATTTACGGTCCCTTAATTGCCCAACTAATTACCGAGCCTGCTGTTAAAAGCACTAAGTTATACTTTATGAATAGAAAGTTTGATGCACATTTCCTCTGATATCAAGAGAATTACATCAGATAGAAGGCTTGCTCTACTTTGTAAGGATACTTAGAATGAAATGTTGCATCAGTTACATGTGGTTTTGAGAAATATGCTGCCCACAAGATGTAAGATAACTTGTATAGGACTAAAGGACACGGTCATGAAATTTTTGATCTTTGACCTTTCTGTACCTTTCAAATTCTCTTTAGGATGCATAAAACATACAGAATATACCTGAATCAAGGTAACCCAAAAGTCTGGAACACTAAAACACATTACATGAATTTTTTTGGGAAAAGTAGACAGAGCTACATTTTATTAAAGGTGTTAACACAAATTTGAAGTTTTAAAAGCACATGTAAAACATACATTCATTCAAAAAATATGAATTGAGTGCTTCCTCTATGCCATGCACCTGATGGGAACGTGCAAGAAGGCAACTGTGAGCTGAGAAATGACTCAGTCTAACTTCTGTTAAGCAAGGATCACTCTGCTTGCCAGCTTACAAATAGATTTTAGAGAGTATTATGAGCTGAATTGTGTCCCCCTTAAATTCATATGGCAACGTCCTAATCCCCTGAAGGAATGTAGAACTTGCCATCCCAAATATACTTTTTGGTATATTGATTATTTTGGGCTAATTATTTTTAAGGAAGTGTAGACACAAAAGAAGCTCTGAAATCCAGGTAGGAGTTATCCTTTTATATGAGAAACTTTTATTTATTAGGGAAATTCCATTTGTAAGGGTGTCTCCCTCTCTGTACCAGACAGAAAAGCATGACCAAATCTTTAGAAATTCTTACCAGTAAAGAAGGCATCATAACAACCACATCTCTGTTACTTGTTGACTATGTTTTTCCTAGTGACCTCGCATCACTGACCTCCCCACCCCCAAACATTTTTTGTCTTTAGCTGAAGATGGTATTTAAGGTGATGCCTCAGGCCATTTTGGGGGTTACTTAATTGTCCTGGGCATCATCCAGGTATACAGGAAGTACACATATTATTAAACTTCTCTTTGTTTTTCTCCTGCTAATTTGTGTTTTATGATTAGGGGCAGGGGTTCTCAAGACAAGAATCTAGAAGGTAAAGGGAAAATTATTTTTTCTCCCCTATACCAGAATGTGTACCTCAGAATGTGACTGTATTTGAAGACAGGATGTTTAAAGAGGGAATTAAGGTAAAACGAAGTCATATGGGTGGGCCTTAAGCCATTGACTGGTGTCTTTATTAGAAGAGGAGATTAGGACACAGACACATACAGAGGAAATCGCATGGGAAGGAGACACAAAGAGAAGAATGACCACCTGCAGGGCAAGGAGAATGGCCTCAGAAGACACCAACCCTGCCAACACCTTGGCTTCAGATTTCTAGCCTCCAGAACTGTTTTAAGCCACCCAGTCTGTTTTACGTTGGTATGGCGGTCCTAAATTAATTCAGGGAGCCATTCAGTAAAGACACAAAAAGGTGAAACTGTCCATGTACCATTTTCATTACTCTAAAACTGAAAGGGTGAATTTGAATTCAGAAAATGGCTTTCTTTCCATTGTTTTTAGTTAAAATTCTCTAAATGAAACAGTGATTATACTACAGAGATGCGGCATACTGTCTAACTATACAAAAGAATAGCAAAGGATTTTATTATGATTATTTTCTTGCTTTTGATGAATTTTGTTCATAGGATTAATTTTTTCTATTATAATAAACATTACGTAAATGTCTTGAGTAAAATTTTTGAACTAGGAGAAGAAAATGGACACAAAAAGTCCTGGGACAGAGGACTACAAAGAGCTTCAAAGAAAAGTCTAGAAAGGTAATTTCTGAGAAGGCCTCTCAAGTACCATGCCCCAAACACTGCGTACACAGCTGTAGCTGGCAGTGTTAGGCCATCATCCTTCTCATTTTGCTGCTTCTGAACTACCCTCACCTAGGACCATGTGGTTGTTAAATTTACAAGGTCAGTGGAATACTGCAAAGAATGACTGTCCCTGCAGCTGACATGGCTGACAATTTTTTCTCTCACCTTGATTTTGGTATAGCTTTTATCCATGACCTCTGAATTAAGAGTTTAAAAATTGGGGTTATGAGGGGCAGGATTGGGAAACTAGGCCCAGAACTGACTCTTCTTTTTGAAGAACCAAAACCTCAAAATTTGTATCTCCTTTCACTATTCACATTCCTCCCCAATCAAGTAACTAACAAGGAAGAAAATGGGTGGGGAAAGATATCTCCCACACAGCTGGTTATATATTGATAAATAAATCCAATTTTTCTCACATGCCAGAATGTGACCACTGGGGATCTTCCCAGTAAAACATTAACCAACTCTGTCCTTATTGAAACAAAGCAATGAATAACAAGGGAGGACTTTAGCTCTAATCTGAAGCCATAAAACAAAGTGTATGAGGCATGATAATTCAACAGGAAGGAGATTACTGACCCTTTCTAGACTGGCAGCTCTTTAAATTAAGATGGCTCCTAAGAGAAAAGGTGAGGTTTTTACAGGTCAGGCAGCAGGCTGTCTCGTTAAAATTAAAGTTGAATATTAGTCCACTGAGTTTATAAGGAAAACGAAGCAAATACAAATAAGGAAGAATAGAATTCTCAGAGTAGCGCAATGGAGTACTCAAAAATCAGACAGACCTATGAATGAAACTGAGCTCTATCAGTCTTCAATTGTCGGACTAGGGAAAACTATTATTTTTGAGCCTTTGCTCTCTCTTACAAAAATGGGATAATATCCAACTCCCAGAGGGATTGTGAAGACAAAATAATACACCATATGTATAGCATTTAGTATAATGCCTGGCACACAGAAGATACAGCAAATAGTACAGTTTTATTTATTTCTTTCTGCCTTTATCATTAGTCTATTTATAGCATGGTCTGCTATAGACTAATATTAATTGAAGAATATGAAAGCCGGATGACTTTACAGTTTGTCAAGGTGTTCTCCAAGCTCTGCCTTAGGAGGCCACAGTGACCTGGCAAAGATTTCTAACACACTTTCTTCTTCCCACTTCACCTTCATCACTGTTTCTACCTCTCCCATTTGCTCTTTCTAAAGTAGGAGATCTGGGCCATTCTAGTGGCTGGGTAAGAAAGTATGAAAGAATAAAGAAATATTGATGGTAATATTTGAAGCATTGATATTAATTGTATATGAAATATGCCTAATGATCAACTGAACACCAGAATGAAATATAAACTGAATGAAAAATACTCATAATTTGTATATTTTCCTTCTACTTCAAATAGAAGCGGTGAAGCTGGGGTCCATCTTCTCAGTTCATTTGGAAAAATGAACACTAGAGGTCCTATGACCCCCAGGCACGGCTGGACTGGCCAAGGAACACATAGGCCTAGGCTCAAGGGACAGGAGTGCTTATCATTCAAAAGGACTTGTAGAACAAGTAGTTAATCAGCACTAATGAAATCTCCAACATACAGAACAAAGATATTTCTCAGACTCCAAGTCTCCTGAGATGGAGTAGACCTCCAGGGAACCAAACAAAGCAGGTAACACCTGCTAGCATGACCTCATGGGCCTCCAATCAATGGCATCCATCTTCTCAGAAGACCCCTGCCCCAAATATTGCCTTTAAAAACCCTCACTTGCAAACCACTGGGGAGTTCAGGACTTTTGACCATTAGCTTCCCATTCTCCCAGGTGGTGCCACAACAATAAATACCTATCTTTCTTCACTACAAAAGCTTGGTTGTCAGTTTTTACTAGCTTGCTATGCATTGGGTGGATGAACTCTCAATTTGTTTGGTTACAAAAGCCCTCCTAAAAAATTCTAAGGGAGAATTTTATGTGGTAGTTGCCAAGCCCCAGTACTGAGCCTTAGAGACTTCTGGTTCTCAGAAATTATTTCAAATGGAACTTAAATGAAGATCATCAGAAATAAAGTTAATTAAAAGCACAGATGTATTCCCAAATTTCAGGAGAACTGCATCTTGATTTAGACAAAGCATTCAACATAAGCTCAAAGAACAAATAATGACATGTTGAAAAATGTAATTTCCAAAATGAAAAATAGCTTCAGAGAGAATAAATACTAGTAAGAATCTAAAATTTCACCCGCTTTAAGGTCTTGTAAGAGATAAATCTTACCACTAGATTAGGAACAAAGAAGAAAAGCCTGAGAGACAGAAAAGTACAAATAAGAGGGGCGCCTGGGTGGCACAGCGGTTAGGCGTCTGCCTTCGGCTCAGGGCGTGATCCCGGCGTTATGGGATCGAGCCCCACGTCAGGCTCCTCCGCTATGAGCCTGCTTCTTCCTCTCCCACTCCCCCTGCTTGTGTTCCCTCTCTCGCTGGCTGTCTCAAGCTCTGTCGAATAAATAAATAAAATCTTTTTAAAAAAAAGAAAAAGAAAAAAAAAAGAAAAGTACAAATAAGGGCAGCCTACAACAGAAAGCAAAATGCATGGAAATAAAAATTGCAAAAGATGTCAGTTAGGTAGAAAAAGGTGATTTGGAACTGGGGCTGGCAACAAAAGTAGGGGAGACGTTTTGAAGCTTGCAGCAGCATGGTCACTATTCCAAGAGAAGATATTACTGAGAATGAAAAGGAGCCATTCATCTCAGGAAGTGGCTATGGCTGTGCCAGGCATGCCAGCATGAAGATCAACAAGAATTCCTGACATTCCATTATCTCTTGGCAATAGGAAGACAGAATCGTGACCCCCACCGCTTCACAGAAACATCAGGATAGTGCCCAATGACAGCATGGCCATTGTTTTACACGGAATGACTTCTAGGGATGGCTAGAATCTATTGTCCTTGCTGGAAGCAG
This sequence comes from Ailuropoda melanoleuca, assembly GCF_002007445.2. NCBI lineage: Eukaryota > Metazoa > Chordata > Mammalia > Carnivora > Ursidae > Ailuropoda > Ailuropoda melanoleuca. Next base: position 123,393,173 of record NC_048220.1, on the reverse strand, counting down.
AGAAGTCAATCTTTCCTTCCCCTGGGCCTGCAGCCCCACCCCAAAGCAAATAGGTATACTCTAATGTATTGCAATGTCCATGCTATGTTATGCTTGCTACCTGAACAGGCAATGGGAAATGCTCTTAGTTTGGGCTTCTATAATAAATTACCATAGACTAAGTGGCTTAGACATTTATATCTCACAGTTCTGGAGACTAGAAGTCTGAGATCAGGGAGTCAGCATGGTTGAGTTCCTGGTGAGTGCCCTCTTTCTCGATTACAGAGGGTTGTCTTCTTGCTACATTCTCACATGGTAGAAACAGAACTAGAAAGCTCTCTTGTCTCTTCTTATAAGGGCACTAATCCCATTCATGAAGGCTCTACCTTTAAGACCTAATTTCTTCCCAAAGCCCTATGTTTAAATGCCATCACATTAGGATTTGATCATAGGAATTTTGAGAGGTTTCAACTAACATTCACTCCATTGCAGGCCCCTTGCCAAGTTGCCTGCAGATTGCACCATGGCACTGCCAGCCTGGAAAGGAGATGGTCACAGCTTTATCCCACCCTAAGACACCATGAAATATTTGACTAACCCCTACCTTCCTGGTGCCAATGCCCAAGTCCCCCCAGAATCAGGGCAGTATCAGAATATACACATCTCCCACCAATGTGACTGTGACCAGTAGGGTTATAGTCTTGGTGAGGTGGGGATGGGCCAACCAGAACACAGAGAACCAATTGGCTGGGACCAGGAGGCTGAGAAACAATAATAAAGATGTGGGAAGGTAGAGGTGGGGGGACCACACCTGAGCCAAGGCTCTAAGGCTCCAAGGTTCAGAGCCCCAGGTGCATACTCTAGCACTGCATTGGACTCTCTTACAAAAAACAAATTCAAAGATAAAATGAGTAAGAATTTCAAGACTGCAACCATAGAGCATGAAACCCTAGCAAGGAATACTACTGAGCACAGGCCCTGAACAACTACACTGGTCACAAGAATGAAGCCCACTCTGCCTGTTACTTTTCCTTGCTCCAAGAGCTAGATGTCTGATCATAATCTATTTTATTTCTAACTCCTCCTGACCTACAATAACCATTTCAATCTCCAGCCCTCCTTGTCTTCATCCACTGCCATTCCCTAATAATGCTGCTTCTGACCATTTGCCTTGATCCCTTTCCACTGTTTAAGAAAAATCTGAAACATCTATAAAATTTTAAAAAGAGAACTCTTTGATCCTATGTCAAAGAACATGGAACTTTTTTTTTTCAAGATGAGTTATTTTTGCCATTGTTATCATTATAAAATCATATACTTACATAGTAAAATACATTTCAAGAAATACAGAAAGATAGAAAAGTAAAAATCCCTCAAATTCTGCATCCCTAGAATCACTTCCAAGAGTCAATCACTAGTAGGAGTAATTCTTTTTAGTTCTACTGGTGGCTCTTAATGTAGCTTTAAGTAAAATACCAATACCTTAAATTCTTGCTTTGTCAACAATAACAAGACTCCCAACTCCCTTTAAAGATTCTTCCAGTCATACTGTGATGTCACTCTGTTTTACGTGTCAACTCATCCTCTTTACTTTTTCTTTTCTCCTAAGTATTACTGGGTAATTTTTCTTAATATTGGGTACCATGTATAATGTTCTGGGTTTCTACATGTTCAAAATATGAATTTTTGGATAACATGTAATGGAAAGCTTGAATTATCATTGAGAATTACAAATTGACTGTCATCTTGGTATAATTTTCAAGTCACTGCATCAAAGTATTCAGAGTTGCTAAGATTACTGCTCTTTCCTCCTATAAATGAATTATCTTCATGTTTCCAGAAGCTTTTAAGAATTTTTTTTCTCTTTTAAACTGAAACAACATATTTCCACACTTTCTATTCTTTTTTCATTAATTTCTCTTAATTTTCAGTTCAGCCTCAAGGTCTCCTGAGACCTGAACTTTGTACAACTTCAGGAAATTTTCTCTTTTTAACTTTTATAATGATATCCTCTTCTTATGGAACCTCTATTAAGACTTGCTCAATATACTTGTATATTTCTCATCTCAAAGTTTTATCCTACATTTGGGAGATTTTTTTCAACTTTATCTTCCATATGCCAATTTTCCTTTCAGCCATGTTCATTCTATTTTTCATCCTCTTCACTAAATTTTGTACTTTAGCATTCATATTGCTTAACTACCCAAAGTGTTTCCCTATTTCTATGTTTCCCTATTCTTTTTGGCAAGTGGTATTTTTTGAAATCACTTTGAAGTTAAAAATTAGCATTTTTTAAAAACTTTGTGTTGGATATTATCTCTATTTCCTTTGAGATAGTTCCATTTGTTATAGTTTTCATCTTTGTGCCCCTCTTCATGTTATTTGTTTTCCCTATAATGCTGGTGCTCCTGAAGCCTGTGCATTTATGAATGAACTTCTAATTAACTCAGTTTAATAGTTGGCAGGAATTTCCTCTGTGTTTATATAAACTCTTCCCTCTCCCCAACCCCAACTTCTTTGAAATAAGACTTGGTTACATGTTCTGTGGAAGTAGGTAGTCTATGTCCAAAAGCAAGCTTGGTGGGGAAATGAGGGCGATGAACAAGCAATTAGGTGGAGAATTCCCATAACCATGGGTACAATAGCTCAGAAGTCAACAACAGCTCAGTTTCAGTATACTGGGTGTGGGCAGGATGGGGGGGGGGTCTGTGGAGCTATATGTTCACGTATGTCAACTGGTGAAGTTCCAGAGTTACCCGAAGCTCCACCATGCTCCTCTCTCAGGCCTCCACAATAGGAGTTCATGCCAGGTCAACTGGAAGGTACACATCTTTAGAGAAGGCAGCAGTCATGAATGGTAGAACATGCAGGGGAAACAGCTATTTCCAATGCAGTTACTAATTGATTCTCCTGATAATAATCCTTAACCAAGCCTATTTGTATATGCCACTCTTTTTATTGCAGAGCTCTGTTCTTAGAGCTTCTCTGGCCTCTTCTGGGAAAAATAATACTTGTCCTTGATTCCACTGGCTACCATCCTCTCACTTCAGATTTTTCCATCATTCCAATTCCATTTGGTTTTTATCTTCATGGAATTCTTCAAAATGAGATTTTGTTTTCCAATACCATGTTGGTTTTATTCTTTTAAAAATAAAATGTCTATCATTACAATGAGATCTTTGGCAGGAAGGAAAATAGATGGACATGCTCAAGTCATGGTCTTGAACCTCCAACTGCCTGAAGAATTTTCAAGTTAACTGGCATAACACTTGGCCTTAAATTAGTGCCCATTTAACATTTAAGTATTATAATTGCTACAAAATCCCTATCAAAATAATTTCCATTTCAGTCAGGGAATGGGATCTGGTTATGGCTGTGATTGAAACAGATTAATCACGTTGAAAAAAGTTTAAAAGTTAAGTAAAGACAGACTCCAAGAACTCATAAATGAGGTATCTCATTTTAGAAACAGGCAAAGAAGAAATGTGACCAATAAAAGACAATGACACAAGTTAAACTGATCTGGGGGAGAAAATAAACTATATCTTTCCTAAAGGTAAAAATATTACAATAAAGTAATTACTGCAAGAGATGGGAGACACTTGATTGACTCTAGATATAGAGAGAGCTAAACAGAGAGGGTGGATTGAGAATAAATTATGGGGAGATGGTGGTTAGAACTCTGTGTATGTGAGGGTACATTAATATCTGATTACCGTTCAAAATGCCAGACACTGGTATAAAGCAGCTACAATTAGACATAGCCTTATTAATTAACAGCTTACATTTTCAAGGTGCCTCATTACTATAATTACAACAGATCAGGGAAAAAAATTTCTCAACATCTTACAATGAATCGGCATTAGAAACAGAGATTTGAAACCTCCATTCTTATTTCATAACTTGAACCATTTTGATTTGATATTACTTGAAAATATTTCCTAAAAAGAAAGAACCAATATATTTATACTTTAAGCATGGAGCTTCTATTAATTTTGAACATGGTCCACATAATATAATTTAGCACCATAGTTTCTAATAAATGGTCCAATACAATCCATGTAAAAGAACACATATTAATAGCTAACAGGTTAAAAATCAGCAAAATTCTTAAAAGCCTATCTGTCAAATATTGTACCATTCAGAGGTATTATAAATCAATGAAATGACTAATATCAAGCTGTTAACTTAAGAAACTTAATACCTTGTATTATACCACCATGGAAATTGGGTCAGTCAAGTATCTGCAAACAGAGAAGATGGGGGAAGGGGGTAGTTTGGGGTTTTTTTGTTGTTTTTTTTTTAATTTAGAACTCTTCAGAATTTGGTTTTTTGAGTTGTTCAGAGGTTTGAGGGGGGAGGTTGTTTTTTTTTTTCTTTAGTCAAAGAAGCATAGCAGACTAATTGCTAGTATTACTTAATAATGAGTAGAAAGTCTGGGCAGCATCTGATTTTCAAGAGATAACATTACTGGTAGAGAATGAACCAAGCAGTACTTCTAAGTACCTTCTAGTCAAGAGAATTTGATCTCATTATTTTGTTTAAATTGCTAAAGCCATACTTTCATCTTCCTTTGGTCATGTTCCCAGAAAATTATGATGTATTTAAGCAAATATATAATTTGTATCTGTTGTTTCAGAGGAATGAGGAAATGACAAAATTACTCTTTCCTCTGGGTCAACATGTGTTCTGTGAAAACAGGATAAACAGAGGATGACCTGAGCAAAACTGGAGGTTGGCCAATGGAAAAAGAAGAAAGTCTTTTTTTTGATATATCTGAATAGCCTTAAAGAGAAAAAAAATTACCAAAAACACTCGCCCTGCTTTGACAACATCATGTTTCATGAGAAAAAATGAATTCTTCAATGATGAAAATGATAGTCTTTCCTGAACCTAAAACATGAAAGTCTCTAAGAAAATTCAAGACTTTCAGAAAACCCATTCTAATCTAGTACTGAAATATTCCCTCCTTCACCCACAATCATACATTTTTAATTGTGTTGACATCTGAGAAAGACCAATTAGATAAAATTTGTCATGTCTGGAAGATTGGTATAGAATAAAATTAGCCTTGCATTAACTCCATCATGATAGTATAATTTAAAATTTTTTGTGTGTTTTTCAGCTTGTTTCATGCCATGTATATGGTTAAAACAGTTACTGTTGTTTCTCTGATAGTTGTTTACTTCCTTTAATATGGTAAAATAGAAATTATGTTCTCAAAGATATAAGTTGAATTATTTTAAAGGGTTCTCATCAGTAATCAAAATTAATTTCTTTGTCTTATCTAACAGCTATTATAATTTACTTTAGGTGAACTTTCATGTGCTAGGGGATAGGGGAAAATTCAGTAACAGCAGATAGCCCAAGTTATCCATACATATCCACCATTAAGAACATTAAGAGTGAGTCTAGATGTATATGTGGAATCTTAAAACAAACTCATAGATACAGAAATAATATTGGTGGTTGCCAGAGGTGGGAGGTGGGGATTGAGCAAAATGGGTGAAGACAGCCAAAAGGTAAAAACTTCTAGTTATAAAATAAATAAGTCCTGAGGATGTAATGTACAGCACGGTGACTCTAGTTAATAGTGGTGTATTGCATATTTGAAAGTTGCTAAAAGAACACATCTTAAAATTCTCATCACAAGGGGCGCTGGGTGACTTAGTCAGTTAAGCAACCAACTCTTAATTTCAGCTCAGGTCATGATCTCAGGGTTGTGAGTTCGAGCCCCACATCGGGCTCCACGCTGGGCATGGAGCCTGCTTAAGATTCTCTTTCTCCCTCTTCCCCTTCCCCTCCTATCTCCTCTCTCTCCCTCCCAAAAATTCTCATCACAAGAAAACAAATTTGTAACTCTGTGTGGTGATGCATGTTAATTAGACTTATTGTGGTGATCATTTTGCAATAAATGTATCAAATCACTATGATGTATACCTGAAACTAATACAATGCCATATGTCAATTATATCTCAATAAAAAAAGAGGTTGATGTTATCTCAGAATTTAATCTCTTTATTTTACATATGAGAAAACTGAGGACCAGAAATTAGAAATGCAGTTTAATGTCCACAGCTATTTTATTTAGTCCTATAGCTGAGATGAAAACTCAGGACTCTGACTTTTGGTTAGTGAACATTTCCACAATATCATACTGCCTCCTCTTAACAAAGATTTTTAAATATCTATGAAATGATATGGGAAAAGAAATTCGAAGTAACTAAGAACTTCTAAGGAAGAGGTAGATTAGCATTGAAAAAAACAAGATTTTTTTCCACTACATTTCCTATGACATCATGTTTCAGATTTTAAGCTGGGTAATTATGTTTCCATCTAATAAAGGATCATGATCAGTTTGCTAGATATGTGACATATAGAATGATTAAGTCCTGAAAGTCAGATTCTTTTGTTTTTATTCACAGAATGGCTTCTCACATTCTATTTTTGTGGTGTAACCCACTTTCCAAAGGATGTTACTGCCATAAATAGATCAATGAACCCATCGTAATAAATCATTACCAGGTTTTCAAAAAATAAATCCCAAAAAGACTATAGATAGAATGTCATTCTTAAAGAACTAGACATAAGAGCAGCAGGTAAAAGACAAGCCCTTTTTGGGGACATTAAAGTGTCACTGCCTCTGGCAGAGCTACTAGTTGATAGGTGACAACACCTCTTAAAGATAAAATAAAATTCTGATGGAAACTGGAGATATTACCAGCGTCCAAATAAGTCATTCAGTTACAGTCACAGGGAGCTTACTGGGATTCTGGGCAAAAGAAGTTCTCTGGATAAACAACGGGGATCTGAAAGACAGTTCACAGAATGGGAGCTCAGAGTGAAAAGGAGTAAGGATTACAATATGGCATGTGTCACCTGGTACACCTGCTTTCCTCTCTAGAACCCCTTTTAAATTTCATACTTGAGCATCCTTGTTTCACTTATTTACACTCTGCCATGAGATTTTGGAGAACAGGGCTCCAGTAAGTAAATAAATAATGCAGTGACTTCAATTGAGACAAAGTTCAACGTGGAGAACAGGAAGCCAGAAATTCATTGGAGGAAACGCTAAGAGGGTCAGAGACCCTTTCCAGCTCAGACAGTCTATTAGTTCAACTTCTGAAGCTAAAGGGAGATTTTATGAAATCTAGCAGAATTTAAAACATGAAGAAAAGGAGAATAATGGCAATAAAGGCATTTATCTAGTTTACCCTTATTGAAAAATCCATAAGTAAAGACACAATAGAAATATAATGATGGATGTAATTCAGTAAGTCTGTATAAAAAAGAACATGGCAAATAAGAAGATATCATAGAGAATTCAGTCTTAAAATAAATGTTTTCTCATGTTCTTACGATCTGATAAAAGAAGTGCAATTTGTAATCATCCACTCAGGTTTTTTTGTTTTAATTTTAGTCCTTGATTTGTGATGGAAATAAGCATTGAGGAAAAATCTCAAACAGTATCTTGTTTTCAGGTTTTATTTAAGCAGAGAACTGTGACTTTAAACCCCCTCCCCAACATATCTTTAACACATAAGTCAACAGAACTAAAATCAAAACTGCTTTAAATAACTGTCTGAACTGTCTGAAGGGTTTAGCCAAAAATGTAAATTAAGTCAATTTAATATCACCATTCTTTGAAATATCTTCTGAGTCATAGTAACCAAATAGAAAAGCATTTGCAAAATAAACACTAAACAAAGGAAAATAAAGGAACTTAAAGGAAGATCATTTTTGCTTGAAATAAATTTATTTCACAATATTGAAATAAAAAGCAGAGGCTCCCAACACACACAAAATAACTTATGTTATATAAGAATATACATAAAATAGTATTCAGTAATAAAAAATAAAATAAACACAAGAAATCACTTTTAGAAACAATAAAAGTAGACATAAAACTGCAAAAAAAATATATTAAATGAACAGTATGAGAAAAACAAACCAAGAATTAGGAGAAGAAAACTGAATGGAATGAAAAAATGAGGAGGGAGATAGCATGCACAGAGAGGAGAGAAAACAGAGATGCAAACTGAAAACAGTATCCGTCCTTGGAGAAGTTACAAGAGTAAACAATTCAGAAGTGATAGTCAAAGATAGAGACAGAAATACTCCAGATCAGAACAAAATTTTAAAACCTGAAATTTTGCCTATGCGTATTTCAAAACATATCAACAAGAAATATCCCAATAAGAACTTAAATTTGGAGGATAAATAAGTAATCCAAGAAGCATCCTACAAGAAAAAAAAAATTAAAATAATGTTAGTCCCACCCTTCTCCTCCGTAAGAACAAATGCCTGAATGTAATTATATGTTTAAAAGCCTTCATTTTCAAAACAAGAACTTCACTGAATAATTTTAGGCTAGCTAAACTACACTTCACATCAAAAAGATAACTGAAATTTACTGTAGAATATGAAAGATTCAGAATATTTATCACTGCATTATTTTTCTGTAGAAATCATAATTTTTTAGTTTATGTCCCGTGCAGTATTTGGGATATATTTATATAAAATAAAATCCATTGTTTATCTGAAATTCAAATCTGACTGAGTGCCCTATATTTAATCTGGCAATCTATATTATGCATAAGTGAACTGGACTGGAAAAAAAGGAACCAAACTGGCTACTGCGAAAGAATTTTTAAACTAGGTATGAATTTACTCTGCTATGTGTGTTGAAGTCACCATGGTGGTACGAAGTAGTAACCTCTTCTCAAATAATTCCACGTGCCTGGGTCCCCTGTATGATTCTGTTCAGCCTGGAATCTCTGAGTAGTTAGGGTTTCCCCACACAGCCAGGAATTTATTAAAACATACGAGAGAGGGACGCCTGGGTGGTTCAGTCAGTTAAGCATCTACCTTCAGCTCAGGTCATGGTCTTGAGGTCCTGGGATCCTTGGCATTGGGCTCCTTGCTCAGCAGGGAGTCAGTTTCTCCTTCTCCCTCTGCCCCTCCCCACCACCCCACCTGTGCTATCTCTTTCTCTCTCTCTCTCAAATAAATAAATAATCTTTGGTGGGGGAGGGGGAAGAAACATACGGAGAGCCTTACCCTAGATCACAGTCAGTTATCTGGAGGTGACTCCAAATATCCAGAATTTGTTTTACCACTGCAGGACTCTTGAGCTGTACCACTGCTTTATTTCAGACAAAATTCCTGACAGAATCTACTTCTTTATCTAGCACGTAAGTCTCTTTATTCTAACAGTCCAAAGTAGAGCCTATACCCTCTTCTTTTCAAATTGAATATTTCCAAGGTCTTAATGCCTAGTTTACAATTGAACTGGGTCTGCAACACCAAGTTATAAGCCCTTCCCTAAGGGACTGAAGTTTTGGCATCTTTTTGTTTCCTGATAATTCCCTAAGGCCAAATTCACTTTGTTCCTAGCATGCAGCACAGCTCATTATCCCCACTGAGTGGAACAAGTGCCAAACTATAGAAATAAATAAGAACTCCAACCAAAAACTACTACAAAGCTCACTATACAGCCCATGTCATAACAAAACAGCATCAAGCACCATGGCAGCTGTGAGTGTGCATTAAACTAAGGAAGTAAACCAAAACTAAATGCCAGGAATTTCACTTAGTTAATGTAAAATTCATTTTAAAATTCACGCTTTACTGTAACATAGGGGAAATATAGCTCTAATATTATTTACTATTTGTGAGTTTTGTTCCAAGACTATATTAAAATTACACTTTGCCGCATTTTGAATCTACAAGTATAATTCAACAAGATTCAAAAAACTCAATAAAATCAAATGCTTTCTATTATTGTACACTGCTAATTGATTAGATAATAATAACCCAGAAACTCTAAAAGTTTGAAGTTTAATTCACTCAACATATACAGATCACCTGCTTTGTATGTCAGACTATGCTATGATCTTTGGAGGTATCAAATACACGGCACTGCAATACAATCTTCCCTTGAATTATAATTATCAAAAGAAGAACGTATTATGATATGAATAAAAATGTCAAAATGTAAAGTATCTTCAATGGAGTGCAACATTTTCTCAAATTTTAAACTTTGGCTCTTAATATTTCTTACATATGAGCTTTATAAAAGAGAGATGTTAAGAAAAATTAATTAAGGAGTGAATTAAGAATTCAGCAATGCATTTGCACCTTGCCATGCTTTCTGAAATGAGCTCTTCCTAATCCTACATATGCTTTTCTTCTCTCTCCTTTTGCATAACCAGGTTTCCTCAAGCCATAATTACTACAGAGTTTGCTACATGGCTGCTGTATCAGTGTGTGCCATTTTTCACAACATCTCTCACCTTTTTACAGCTGATGAGTTTGTCTTCAAATGTCTACGTTTTCAATTCTGTTCTGTCAGGTTCAATTAACTACTGCTGGTAACAATATTGGATCTCATGACCTAGTTGCTTCTCTATCTCCTTAGTGACTGCCAAATGGAACAAATACACAGAATTGGAAAATAAAGACTAGAGAAGCTATTTGAGCAGAGGATAAATTAAGGGATAATCTACTACCAAACAGAGTAAGGAAAGCATCAGCATGCAGAGAATGCAATAATCCCTTATTAGAACTCCCTTAACCTTTTCTATGGCTCAAATGCCCTCCACGTGCCCATAAGGAGCTCCAACATTTTCATGCATAAGAAGATGCTTTGAGTCTTTCTTGAAGTAGGGTGATTCTTTTGCTTCTATCATAGTGCCTTCTACCCTGTACTATGTTCTCAGAGGTCCGTAGAAAATGTTTAAATTGAAAAGCCTTCTAGGGAAAAGGGGACTATTGTGAACTGAGTAATTTAATTCTTTGATTTCTGGAAAAGCTTTAATTTTAAGGACAAATGGGAATGTGCATATTGTGTCTCATAATGTGATAAAAGACATTTGTCTATGTCTTTCAAAAACATATTTCATAATCCAAAAACATATATTTCATAATCCAAAAACAAAAATCTATATTTTTAAATAGATCACTTTTATTGCACTATCTCACTGTGATCAAATCACATATTAGTTGGTTCTTGTGTGAGGATTCAGAGCCAGAAACTCACCTGTCAAGGTTAATATCCTAAATCAATTAAACTGTGAGTAAAACTCAGGCGAAAGCTTACTGCAAAGCAGGGAAATATAATAATGCAATAAAAACTTCATATTTAGCTATAAAATTGCTAAATTTTCAAGTGCTCTAGTTGTTCAATTAATGTAAATAATCAAACATAACTCAGGCCCAAGCTCCCTCCCTTCACTCAACAGCATGATTTTTATCTAACTTATTTTATAACTGTCTCAGTTCTGCTGGAGTTTGACTTAGCCAATTTTCACAGCAAGAAAATTTCTAAACTCCATTGACCATATTTCAAAGCAATAAAAAAACAAAACCAACCAAAAAAAAAAAAACTTCTTTGATAGTATCAGCTTCTTTTCTTAAATTTCATACCATTCAAATAGTTAAAGGATCATTTCATTTACAGATACATTGATGACATACCAACTTAAAGAGATTCACAGCTTTCATAAAAAGCAAACAAAAACAAATGGTTTGCATATTTAAAAAATTCTTCTTATGGGAGAACATGGGGGTCAGAGATAGAGTCTAAGTTCTGGTGTCCAAGCTGACATAAAACATCATTTGATGAGAATTTTTATAAAACATCAATAAATGAAAAATTTTCTACACAAGCTTTATATTTATTATAGTAAAACCCAACTGGTTTTAAAAGAGACAAATTCAGGACTCTTAATCAATGAAACAATTCTGTTTTGTAAAAATTTGAGCTTTCTTTTTTTTTTTTTTTTTAAGGATAGAGCATTGCAAAGTTCACAAGGAGCGAATGGTATTTGAAGCCCTGGACCTCTTTGAAAAGTCTCCCCAGGAGCAGGGCAGATAGGCGCCTACCAGGACCAGTTAAAGATACCATCCTACTGTGATGTTAATGAGATGAAGGATGCTAGTACAAAAAGCCACAGTAATTATAGAGGGAGGTAAATACTTTTTTTATTTCATGGAGTCTCTCCATGTAGCCTGCACTTTAAGGCAAGAGCTTTTGTTATACTAAATGTACATATTAATTAAACACTTTTTAAGAACATTGCCCTTCACTAATAGGTCAGAGAAGAACCATGACAGGGACAAACCACTGTCCATTATATAAGATATGTAAAAATGCCTGACCTCTAAACCTCCTCATTTTTTCATTCTGCCTTTCAAGAAAGTTGTTTTGCCACCAATTTTGTGAATACCTGTCACAAATGCCAACGCCAACTAGTTACCAGAAAGCACGCAGATGAAAGGGGTAACAGACTAACTGGACCATTTTATGTGCTCCTGGAAGTAAAATAAGGGATATGGAAATAGAAGATAGCCATGGAATTCCTACAACAATTATCTGGCTCTTACACTGATTCTCCTCTGCAGAAAATTTATGTCAGAAAAGAGATAGAGACAACCCTGGCAATCAGCCAAGTGTGAAATTCTGTATTTAGTCATTCTAAATTGTCACAATAATCACATGATTAGTTAGCTTAATATGGTTTCCTGAATATATAACTGAAAAGGAAAGAAGTGAATTCTGATTTGCTGAATCCAAGAATGTCTGAAATTCTAAAATGAAGTTCTTGCGCAGAATCTTGGCATGGGTGTATTCCCTAAATGTATCAAGTGAGAAGTATGGGGATTGTCAGGAAGTAGGGATTTTTTTGCAAAAGGAGAAGGCATATATTTAGATCCCTAGTTGCTTTAACTAATTGGTGTGGAGTGAAGTAAATTAGTGGACCTAACGTAGACAGTTCAAAACCTGATGATATGGAAGCACATAGGTTATGATCTGATGCTATATAATAGTGGCTGTGCCCTAGATGCCCACTCTGGAAAGATGTTCGATATAAAACAACCGTGTGTCCCCCACCTTAAGAAGAATCACTTCCAGTTCACTGTTTCAGCCCTCTGCATATATGATTCACTTAATATTCCCTGCTTTACAGAGTTTAAGAAATATGATTTTTTTCCTTCAATGATAGAGAAAGGCTGAGCCACAGAGATGTAACCTGCTACAGTTCATAAGTGAAAACAGGGCTAAACACATAGAGACTCTCTCACACAATTCTTCAGGAACGTGCTGTGTGGTTTACAATTGCTTCATAGAGTTAAACTCACAGAAGAAAAAGTGTGAGGGTTACACTCAGGGAGAAGAGGTCAAAGGGAATGCCATTCTTATGGCAAGTTTCTTATTTCACTCTTACTGCAAGGAAAGCAGCTAGAGTATGCAGACATAGAGAATTTCTTTAGAATTAAAAAAACTTAGAATTGGAAAAGAAAGCAGTGTTCACCTGAACCATTCCCACCCCATGAGCTAAAAATGACCCTAAAACATCCAGGATTTATAGCACTTACCACCCCCCAGTGATGAAGAGCCCTCTGCCATTGACAGACCCAAACCATTTTTGGACAATTTTAACTATGAGAAAGTGTAACATGACAGAACAAATATCTGCCTCCCTGTGGCTACTCTCCATTGGTTTATTCCCTGGACTTCATCCAAATTGTTGATGAAAGTATTGAACAGGGCTGGGTCCATGGCCTCCCTCCAGATATGCAATGATCACTTGGTCAACATTCACTGCTGAATCACCCGCAGCTCACCTAATTGTACTGTCCTCTATGTGAAAGCAGCTCCCTGAAATTCTTGAGCTTTGGGGTAACAACCCTATCAAATCCAAAAGAGGGATTTGGCAAGACCATTCTGAGCAATTTCACTTTGGCTGTGAGTTATTAGCACTTTCTCTTTTAAGTACCAGTAGACCATCTTTCTAGAATTTGGCTGGGGATAAAGGAAGGGTGCCAAAACTGATTTCATACACTTCTCAACGTAGTCAGGGCTAACCCTGGGCTTATTTAAAAAGAAAAAGAAAAAGGAAGGAAGGAAGGAAGGAAGGAAGGAAGGAAGGAAGGAAGGAAAGAAAGAAAGAAGAAAGAAGAAAGAAAGAAAGAAAGAAAGAGAGAGAGAGAGAAAGAAAGAAAGAAAGAAAGAAAGAAAGAAAGAAAGAAAAAGAAAGAAAAACTCAAATATCAGCATTCTTATAAAGTTATAATTATGGCATGGCTTGAACATTTTAGAGGAAAAACTAATTTGACACTCAGCATTTCCACATGGGATAAAATCTCTTACAGGATGTTTAAGATGTCTTAAGATATTCTAAAACAATAACAGCAACAAAACATAAAAATCCTTCCGGGTACCGGATAACCAAGGTTTTAAGATACTGGTTTGGACATATCTACACAAAATATACATATCGAATGCTTTTTTACTTAAAGCTCTTCTCTTAGCTTCAGCATGTCTAGCCTTGATAGTCTCTAGGCTTTGCTTTGGTAGTCTCTCACTATCTTCTCTTCCTCCAACTATTTGTTATTATTGGGGGTTTACACATTTTCTCTACATTCTTTCTTTCAAAAATGTCTTCCTATAACCTGGAAAGTACCAAAAAGCTAGTAAATCCCCAAATCTGTATTTCCCACTCTGACTACCCCCCTGAGTCCTAGACTCATGAGTCTAAAAATCCCATGCTGCCTAAAAAAATAAAAAGAGATAATAAAATAATAAAATAAGTAAAATAAAATAAAATAAATAAAATAAAATAAAATAAATAAAATCCCATGCTATCTAATCCCTACCTCTGGATCATGTGGGTCATCATGCTGGTCTCTTTATGGAAGGTTCTTTTTTTCTTTCCTACTAACATAATTTAACTCACTCTTCATTGGCAACATAAATACATCCATTCATACATTCACATTTTTAAATTGGCTAATTCTTATCTCACTGCACTATATCTACTAAAAGGATACTTTTCTCATCCCCAAACCATAAACTTCTTGAGGGCAAGAGCTGAACCATATTCATCTTTATATTTCTAGGACTTAGAGCAATGAATGAATTATACTAGGGGCTAAATAAAACATTAGTTGAATGAAATAGAATATGAAATGAGTTTCTCATGAAGCAGTCAAGGAGCTAGTGCTTACAACTCAATCACTGAAAACCAAGTGCTTTTTCATAAGAGTATTTGGTGTACATGCCTACAAAGCATGCATGGTTTATTCCATCAATGGCCTGTGCTTAATGCTCCCTAGGTCCCCTGAGGCATGGTAATCTGTGAAAGCACTGCACCAAAGTTAAAATTCTAGCAAGCACACACAGATAATGGCATTTAAAGCTAGACCTTCGCCTTTCTGTTAGAATAACCCGACTCCCACATTCTCACAGTAAAACAGAGTATCCATTCAAGTTCATATGATTACTTCAGATATTCTGCAAGCTATGAAATATAGCCACCTCTAAACAAACAAATTGTTGCACAGAATCTCAAAGTAAAACTGAGAACCAATATCTTTCATGCAAGTTAACATTGGGAATCTTACACCCTGCAATAGTTGTGCTTACTAAATTTCCGAGATTAAATGCTCCCTGTGTTTGTTTAATGGGTAGGTATTACCGGATGTTAGTGACAGTGTTACAGTGAAAAACATGATAGTTCACAGAGGACTCCAGGTCCTGAAGGGGCCACAGTGAAATGTGTGATGAGAAGTTGTAGGACAAGCTGTTAAGGGCAGACGCTAAAATAATAGTGGAGATTTTCCACGAAAAAAAATGAAAAGAGAGATTTGTGGCAAGATGAGGAGCATGAAAACAAAGGAAACCCACAGGTTATCTTAGGAGAGAATATTATATGTAATATGGGGCATATCATATGCAATAATGGGAAACACATTAAAGTAAAAAAAGATGAAGGGGGTTGGGAAGCAAGAACAATGATGCTGCAGTTCTGTGCTCGACACAGACTGGGTGCTCAACACACGGGCTCCATTTTTTAAGTGAAAACATTTACTTTGAGAATAGCAACTTCCTCTCTAATAAATTTTGTTATGGACTGAATGTGTTTCCTCAAAATTCATATATTGATGTCCTAGTCCCCATTATGATGGCATTTGGGGATGGGGCCTTTGGGAGGTGTTTTACTTAATGAGCTTATGAGGGTGGAGCCTCCATGATGGGATTTGTGCCCTTTAAGGAAAGGAAGAGATCAGAACTCTCTCTCTGGGATGTGGACCCACAGAGAGAAGGTGACCATCTGCAAGGCAAGAAAAGGCTCTTACCAAGAGCTCAATCACCCTGACGCCTGATCTTGGATATCCCAACTTCTAGAACTATGACAAATAAATGTTTGTTGTTTAAGCCATCTAATCTAGATTTTGTTATAGCAGCCCAAACTGACTTAAACAAATCTGTATCCTCCTGCTTGAAAAGCATGCTGATATAGAAGAAAGAAGCCAATCCGTGTTTCTCTGCCTCACCCACTTCCAATGCAGAGATGGATATCTGGGTCATACCACAACTTTTCTTTCCTTTAAATTATGCATATTTGGATAATATGGAAAGAAAATATATATATACGTGGCAGAGGATGAATAAGGCTATACTTGAGTAAAATATATTCATTAAGAAAAAAGTTTACCACGTAGGATCAGCAATATTAGATGGGACAGTAAAATGAATGTGTACCTACATATATAACAAGAGGAAGTATTTCACTTTTCTCTATTCCTTTTGGCACTTAAGGAATATTCTTGGAAGTCAGTGAGTGTCCTCTACCATATTTGGAGGACATGATATTAAGAACAATGCAAAAGCAGTTTCATTTTCTAAAGTACAGACGAATAACTTAAGAAATTAACAACATACGCAACACCAAAGGTAAAAATGAACAACGTAATGAAAACAAACTTGAATATGCCATTATATAGCCCTGGATTTTTAATGATTATGCCTTCTCCAAATCTTCTTAGTCCTCAGGTATAATATAAAGTCTTTATTGACAACAGTATTATTTTCCATTAGACATATGAAATAACAGCAGCAACATAGTTGAGAATAAATATAAAAATTATATTTAAAAGTGTCACATTATACTTCATAGAAGGATAACTTTACATGATATTTCAGATGGATAACTTTTTAAAAAATGTATCTCAGGGGGCGCCTGGGAGGCTCAGCAGTTAAGCGTCTGCCTTTGGCTCAGGGAGTGATCCTGGGGTCCTAGGATTGAGTCCCACATCAGGCTCCTCCGCTATGAACCTGCTTCTTCCTCTCCCACTCCCCCTGCTTGTGTTCCCTCTCTCACTGGCTGTCTCTATCTCTGTCAAATAAATAAATAAAATCTTTAAAAAAAAATGTATCTCAGTGTATACAATACCCAAGCAAATAAACATAAAACTTTCAGCTTAAGAATTCTCTACATGGTAAGAATGAGTGCTGTTGTCAATTAGGTACTCCACATGACATTAGCAGCCCTCTGAAATATGATGGCACTGGATTTTTCAACTTTATTTTATCAGCTTTTAGTGGTCCAAATGGAAGGAAATCCATACTAGGCCACTCTTAGACCAGAAGCCCCTGGGCACCCAAGCTTGACTGCTGGCTCGGGATGGTAGATCTACCCCACTGTATTCTCTTCCAACCCCTACCTTTTCCAGCTCTGAAGAGGAGAGTTACAAATGTCTAAGGCCAAAGTGAGCATGTTGCCTGTTTCTAATCAAGGTGTTTCACTGCTTTCTGAAACATAGACTGACCCCGGTTCTCCCTTAAAAAGGACACATCTTTCCTAATCTGCTTGTCGTTGTTGAAGGCACCACCATCCTCTACTCCCCACATCTTTCCAGCACAGTTGAAACCATTTCACGGATAGCCTAGTACCAGAGCCCTTATGGATTTGCAACAAACATTACAGAATTATATTACCAAGGCTGCAAGCATGGTGAGAAAGTACAGATGCTAAATCTCCAGCCCACTGCCATTTCCTTTTATAACAACTTGCGGTTGTGCAAATTAGTATAACTCCTGTATGCCTTGAAAGGAGCAGATAGGAGTTTAGTGGGAGTTGTGGCTCATTGACTTTAGTGAGAGCGTATGACTCAAATCCTCTGAGTTTTATAAGGTGATGAGTTAGGTTAGGTTAAAGCAAACCTTGGAGCATAATTTGATTGGTTTTTCCTCCATCAGTGATGGATGCTTGATAATCACTTTCTGCCTATTATATCAATAAATCAACTGCAATTCAATTTTAATCTGTAAATAAAGTTAAATCAGGGCTATGAGGATATTACACGCCTGCATTAGCTACTTAGAGGTGTCATTACTGTCTGTGGTTATTGAGCCAAATGTAGTCATTTGAGTTTTTAAGTTCTAGTCTTAAAGAACCTGAGACGAATTTGCTAAATGTCCTTACAAGAAACACCATACACTCTGAGAAATTTGTATCTGCCTGAAGTTGCAAACATAAATTATATAATATCAGAACAAATAAGGATTTCTAGCTTCAAGCACCAAGTGATATTATCTTCGGAATGTCAGTAGGTATGCAGGGAACACAACTTAAAATAAAGTTAAATGCTCTCCATGGAGAAGGGAAAAAATGGGCCAACATTCCCATCTTGGGCTAAGAAATTAAAATTAGAAGAAAATCCAATCTGTCAACCTGCCCCACCATACTGTGCTCACAGCTAGACACCATCATGAGGCAGTATTACAGCACCTAGCATATTAGGGGTGCTTGATAAATACCATGGAACACCTATGAACCATTCCATACACGTGGCAAGGCACTGTGAACTCTAAATCTCTGACATCATGGGATATGTCTATATAAATGTGAAGTAAAGCAAGCTGGATAAAAAGCGAGTGTCAGCTCAGGAGACAGAAAGAGAGGCTAGTCAAAATTCTACGAGGACGGTGAGAGAAGGAACAGACTAAAACAACAGAGACCACTGCATTCACCTCTGTTTGTGTCAATGGATCAAACAGCCTCATTCATCAGCTAGGAAAATACCAAAGCATAATTTTATACCAGTCACCTTTGACTCACTACACTTTTATGTCAAATTACTAAGAGGTAAACATTTTCTTGAGATTTATTTATCTATTTTACAGAGAAAGAGAGGTTTTACAGGGGGGAGGGGCAGAAGGAGAGGGAGAGAGAGTCTCAAGGAGACTCCACACTGAGTACAGAGCCCAACGTGGGGCTCAACATGGGGCTCAACCTCACGACCCTAATATCACAACCCCAGCCGACACCAAGAATATGATACCCAACCAACTATGCCATCCAGGTGCCTCACTAAGACCTGAACATTCTACGATGTAAGTATTTTTCACTTAAGCTGCATTATAGAAAGTAACACACCAACATTTGAATAGGAATATATATATATTACATCATATGAATAAAAGATACTAAAAAATATCATCTATAATACCTGTCAAAAAGCTGAATATAGCATAAAATTGACAAACCTCTAGTCAGACTTATAAAAAAAAAAGAGAAAGGACCCAAATATATAAAAATCACAAATGAAAGAGGAGAAATAACAACCAAAACCACAGAAATACAACAATTCTAAGAGATTATGAAAAACTATATGCCAACAAATTGAACAACCTATAAGAAATGGATAAATTCCTAGAAACATATAAATTACCAAAACTGAAACAGGAAGAAATAGAAAACTTGAACAGACCAATAGCCAGAAAAAAAATTAAATCAGTAATCAAAAACTCCCAAAAAACAGAAGTCTAGGACCAGCTGGCTTCACAGGAGAATTCTATCAAACATTTAAAGAGTTAATACCTATTCTCCTCAAACTATTCCAAAACGTAAAAACCTAAAAAGGAAAGAAAACATCCAAATTGGTTCTATGAGGACAGCATTACCCTGATACTAAAACCTGATAGAGACACAACAGAGAATTACAGGCCAATATCTCTGATTAACACAGATATAAAAATCCTCAGGGGCGCCTGGGTGGCACAGTCGTTAAGCGTCTGCCTTTGGCTCAGGGCATGATCCCAGCATTCTGGGATCGAGCCCCACATCAGGCTCCTCCACTATGAGCCTGCTTCTTCCTCTCCCACTCCCCCTGCTTGTGTTCCCTCTCTCGCTGGCTGTCTCTGTCAAATAAATAAATAAAATCTTAAAAAAATAAAAATAAAAAATAAAAAAATAAAAATCCTCAATAAAATACTAGCAAACCAAATCCAGCAATACATTAAAAAAATCATTCACTATGATCAAGTGGAATTTATTCCTGGGTTACAAGGGTGGTTCAATATTTGCAAATCAATCAACATGATACATCACATTAATAAAAGGAAGGCTAAGAACCATATGATCATTTCAATAAATGCAGGAAAAGCTCTGACAAAGTACAACATCCATTCATGATAAAAACTTTCAACAAGCAGGTCTAGAGAGAACACACCTCAACATAATAGTAATGTCATATATGAAAACCCACAGCTAAACTGAGAGCTTTTCCTCTATGGTCAGGATCAAGACAAGAATGTCCACTCAGACCACTTCTATTCAACATAGTACTGGAAGTCCTAGCCACAGCTATCAGACAACAAAAAGAAATAAAAGGCATCCAATTTGGCATGGAAGAAGTAAAACTTTCACTACTTGCAGATGGCATGATACCATATATAGAAAACTCTAAAGACTCCACCAAAAAACTGCTAGAACTGACAAACGAATTCAGTAAAGTCACACGACACAAAATCAACACACAGAGATCTTGCATTTCTATACACCAATAATGAAGTAGTAGAAAGAGAAAATAAGGAATCAGTCCCATTTACAACTGCACCAAAAACAATAACATACCCAGGAATTAACCTCACCAAAGAGGTGAAAGACCTGTGCTCTGAAAACTACAAAACACTGATGAAAGAAATTGAAGATGACACAAGGAAATGGAAAGACAGTCCATGCTCATGGGTTGGAAGAACAAATACCATTAACATGTCTTTATGACCCGAAGCAATCTATACGTTTAATGCAATCCCTATCAAAATACCACAGCATTTTTCACAGAACTAGAATAAACAATCTTAAAATTTATATGGAACCACAAAAGACCCTGAATACCCAAAGGAATCTTGAAAAAGAAAAGCAAACCTGGAGGTATCACAATTCCAGACTTCAAGTTATATTACAAAGCTATAAACATTAAAACAGTACGGTACTGGCACAAAAACAGACACATTGGTCAATAGAACAAACAGAAAACCCTGAAATGAACCCGCAACTATATGGTCAACTAACGTTTGACAAAGCAGGAAAGAAAATCCAATAGGAAAAAGACACTCCTCACAAATGGTGTTGGGAAAACTGGACAGCAACATACGAAAGAATGAAACTAGACCACTTTCTTACACCAAACACAAAATAAATTCAAAATGGATTGAAAACCTAAATGACCTAAATGTGAGACCTGAAACCACAAAAATTCTAGAAGAGAACACAGGCAATACCTTCTTTGACATCAGCCATCAGCCACAGCAGCTTCTTTCTAGATATGCCTCCTGAGGCAAGGGAAACAAAAACAAAAATAAACTATTTGGACTTCATCAAAACAAAGCCTCTGCACAGCAAAGGAAATAATCAATGAAACTAAAAGGCAACCTACAGAATGGGAGAATATATTTGTATATGACATAGCCAATAAAGCCAATAAAGTATCCAAAATATATTAAGAACTTCTAAAACTCAGCACCCATAAACCAAATAATCCAATTTAAAAATGAGCAGAAGACATGAATAGACATTTTTCCAAAGAAGACATACAGATGGCCAAGAGAGACATGAAAAGATTCTCAACATCACCCATCATCAGGCAACATCACCTATCATCAGGCAAATGCAAAGCAAAACTACAACGACATATCCCCTCAGACCTGTCAGAATAGCTAAAATCAACAACACAAGAAACAACAGGTGTTGGCATGCATGTGGAAAAAGGGGAACCCTCTTGCACTATTGGTGGGAATGCAAACTGCTACAGCCACTCTGGAAAACAGTATGGAGTTTCCTCAAAAATTTAAAAAAAGAGCTACCCTACAATCCAGCAATTGCACTACTAGGTGTTTACCCAAAGAATATGAAAGTACTAATTCAAAGGAATATATGCACCCCAATGTTCATAGCAGTGTTATCTACAATAGCCAAATTATAGAAATAGCCTTTGTCCACAGGTTGATGAGTGGATAAAGAAGTTGTGGTGTGTGCATATATATAATGGACTATTACTCAACCATAAAAAAAAGAATGAAATCTTGTCATTTGCAATGACATGAATGGAGCTAAAGAGTATTATACTAAGTGAAATAAGTCAGAGAAAGACAAATACTGTATGAATTCACTCATATGTGGAATTTAAGAAACAAAACAAACAAGCAAAGGTTAAAAGAGAGAGAGGCAAAACAAGAAACTGACCCTTAACTATAGAGAACAAACTGACGGTTACAGAGGGGAGATGGGGGGGGTGTTAAACAGGTCGTGGGGATCAAGGAGTGCACTTGTGATGAGCACAGATGATGTATGGAAGTGTTGAATCACTATATTGTACACCCGAAACTAATATAACACTGTATGTTAACTAACTGAAATTTAAATAAAACCTTACCAAAAAAAAAAAAACCAGAAAAGAAAAAGCTGAATGTAGCACATTTATGTTCCAAATTATACTCGAATGGACTTCATACAGATTGCAGCATATTAACCAGAATTTATGTTAAAAAGAAAAATAAATCTGGATAGAGAGTGAACTTTTAAAATAAATATAATTTTCCTATATCCTGTTTTAACTTTTATGCTGTTAAAACAATTTCTCTTTGAACTAATTATTTATCAAACCTTAAACTTTTTTGTTGTTGTTATATTATGAGCAAGAGTTAAGGAAAACAGAGCTCACCAGCAGGATACTGGGTACCAATGTCAACATACTGAACATCTAAATCCAATGTTAAAGCAGCAAAGAAAACAAACAATGATTCATGTGCAGGGCCTACAGCACAGGACAGAGAGCTAAAGGAAATTAAGGAGTAGACTCAAGAGGAATTCACACCATCTGCACCTGTCTCTCTGGGTTACATACAAATATAGACTCATGAGTAAATCTTAAATGTATCTGTTGAAGAGAAATGTTTTTTGTCCCAGGGCATGAAAAAAATAGTGGAAAGAAATGAAAAACAATATGCATATATAAAGATATATTTATATACAAATATATATATATATATATAGTGTATGTATACACATACATATATATGAGGGTTTTATATACTTATATTGGGAAATATATGGTGGGATGCTGAGAGAGAGAAACATAAGGATCTCAGATATAATGATTAAACAAATTACAAGGTTCAAGTGGCCCACTCCACAGCATTCAAGACAGCTACATCCAGCTTACGCCACAGAAATTCCTGGAATCGATGTCACTAAGTCCATGTTCAGACTCAGTTACAAGCATGGCCCCTTTCAAAATTTAATCAAAATAGCCAAAGCCCCCAAATAGCATTTTAAAGGTCCAATTAAAAGTAGGATCATAAGGGTCTTAAAGCTGTGCCTCCCTAATTATCGAGGTCACATTATGTTATGATTCTGTACTGTTTTAGTATCAGGTGTATTCAGTTTCACAGACTGGGATACACTGTTAACCTAGAGCTTTACTAAGTCACCAGAGGGGCATATCAAATTCCTTAGTCTCACATTCGCCAGTAGGAGGAAGGTGAAGCCCACAGACAGAAGAACCACTCCCCAGTTCCACTCACTTCACCACCATTCAACAAGTGTCTACTGCGTGATTTCCATGCATCAGACTCAGTGCTCAGCACGGTCAACACGGGCCCCACCCACCTGCAATGAAGTCCATCCTTACATCCTCCATGCCCCACAGTGATTCTAGCTCTTAGGAAAACAAACCATTCTACAAAATAAGATGGGGCCACTTTTCACAGACAGTATTTTTTTGTTAGCTAGCATGCTAACTTTGCCAGAAAACTCCATGGCTTTAACTAATTTTGGAAAACTGGTATTTAACAAATTCATTCCTATTTTGCTTATCTGGCATTCCTTACGCTCATGAGCAACCACAGCTTATATTCAAAATCTTCCATTCTCCTTCCTGGGAAAAGTGCCATAGAAAAAGAATCAATATACAATCTCCTTTCAGAGAAAAGAATATGATAATGCCCTCTGTTTCATGACACTAGCCACCAATCTTTGTCAAGTGTGGAACATTAAACGAAAGTGGAAATGTCATATTCCATCTACATAATAGAACAAACTGAGAAAGGGTTCTAATTTCTCTTTACCATTAAACAAGTGGTCTCTACCCTGATATAAGAAAGTTAATGAGGAAAGAATATTGAAATCCCTCCACTGGAGACTTTTCTGTTGCCTAGATGTTCCAGCACCACTGGAAATAATGATTCCTTGCTTACAGCCAGGCTGATGTATACCACGCTCTTAATTTTTTTCCTAAAATAACAATGGAAGCAATTAATAGACTGAGTAATAGCACAAAACCTTAATTTTTACCAGAGATGTGGAATTTAAATATTGAAAGGGGCTGCAAAGGCCATCTTGTCCACATAAAAACCTCAACAATCTGTGGTTCAGCTTGTTTATGGTAGGAAAAAGTTCCCAGAGAAGTCGATCATATCACTGGACAGTTTTAAGCACTACAAGTTCTTTCCTTGAACCAGAATGCCAACTGTAGTTACCCCTAGGGAGGTGGGATGGGGGAGAGCGATGAATAGGGCTTTCACTTCTATATTAATTGAATTTTTCAGAAGGACAATATATTAGCTTGCAACTCAAAATGAGTGATTCAAAATCTGACTTAATTTACTTCCCACTCATTTATCCTTGTTTTACCTAATAAGAGCTCCAGGAAGCACAGATGAAATTCCATTTGGTTGCATGAAGACAGACATCAGATTCTCCTCAGTCTGCTTCTTTATAGAGAACAGTGTTAGTTCCTCCAGAAAACATTTTGCTGAGTACTATTGGGAGACAGTTCTCTGTGGTTCTCTCACATTTCTGCACATCTTGCAAGCAGAGGCATTTGCTATAGCTGTTCCAGACAATTTTTTCCATAATGTTTGTATATTGAAGAATTTTAGAAAATAGAAACAATGACTCCCTCCAGAACAAAAGGCAGACATCCTTACTACCCATTTTTAAAAAACTTGGTCCCCTAACCTTAGCGTTCCTCTCCTATAAAGCAACACACTGTAAGTACAGATGTTACCTGGCCCTCTTTGCATTGCCCTGTGGGAACTAGGGCCTGGGGAAGGTGCCAAAAAACTTGCTGTTCTGGGTGCTACTATTGCTTTTAGCAATAAAGTCCTTTATCTCTAGCCCAGGAGTCTCCCGTCTTCTGTCAGCATCCATGAAACCATCAGGCTAACAAATAAGCTTGCAAGGATGGTAAAATCTCAGACCTTTCCCAGTTTCAGATAGGTGCTATCCACGGATGAGTTGAAAATATGTTCTTGTTCTCTAGGAGATTATAATTTAAAAATGTCAAACTTGTAAATTTTTGAATGAGATGCAATTGAGAAGTTTAAAACTATACTTTAAAAATAAACAAAGCACAAAGAAGGAGCAAAGTCATAGCGGTCAGAAAGTCTATTCGGCAAAAAAGTAAAACAGAACCATCACATATATTAAGGTCATGAGGGGGCGTTTTTACTTCAATTATATAAGACAAACTTGAAGGGCTTTAGAAATGGCTATGATATTTTATCCCTGTAACATGCAACTCAAAAGCCCCTAAAGATCTTGGCCTTTCTGTTGGTCTAGAGGATATTCACGAATCATATCCTGAACAGCTCTCTCTCACCTGCTCTGCTGCTCCACATCCAGTTACTACACACTGAACCCCTTTGGTCTTCTGAGGTTTGCTAATGTAGTTTCCTCCAGAAGCCATTCCCTAGGGTCACTGTTGGTGGGATGGAGATACGGAGATAGCTGACTGCAGTGACTCTGAGGACTTAAATTTCAGTCACACCTTGCCACTGCTGAGCCATATCCCTTCTTGAGCCAGCACTTGGGGAGCTCAAATTTCTTAAACTAACTGAGAACTTAATATACAGCTATAAATTAATCACACTGAAATGGTACTAATTATTTCATTAACTCCAAACCAACCCAATCTAACCAGTTACTTTTTTGAGCTCAACTGCTGAAATTCTTCTTTTAACTACTGATTAAAAATATGCTATGAATTACATATGCAGATAAATAAAGATCAAGTTTCTAACTTTTTAGAAATTCAGATATATTGTGAATATGTGTGTGTCTGATCAGTTTTCTTTTCCGGCAGCACAGAAGGAACTGTAACTTATAGCCATGTGAATAAAGTGAGATCAGAACACGTTTTCATCCCACTGGTCCCATGGCAGACTGATGAGCAAAAAGGCTCTCTGCTCTCCTTTTTTTTTCCTCTTCCCCCTGAACATCTTGACTGGCAGGCTGGTAGATAATCCTGTTCAGAGTTAATGTGTAGTAACAGGATTGAGGGGAAGTGACTTAAGAGGCTTTCATCTGGGTTGGGACACATTGATGCCATATTTAAATATGTTTTCTCTGTTCACCTCTGTGAAGATAAATATCTGAACATCAAGCTTAAAAACAAAAAGGAGAGAAACACTCAGAGATGGGTGATGAATTGTCAAACTGTGGGAAGGAGCTTTCACCAAAGAGGTATACCTGGCTTGTAAACAGGCATGGTGTAAAGGAGAAATGGAGAAAACAATTAAAATGCTCTTCTTTCTCTGGGCTGTGTTCATTGGAAACCAAATCCCTAACGTGAGTAGAGGAAGCTCAGCTATTTTAACTCACAAAGAGGGGTTCTCTTAAGCAACAAGGATGATGGCATTCATCCTCCTGTGGCCAATAAAATGGGCCAAAGGACTCGCTGGGCAATTCATTTGGCAATTCATCAGCTACTATCCTATGAAAAAGCATCTATAATCATAAAATGCTATTTCAATCTTTTAACAGCAGTTAACCTGATAGTTGTTCTTATCTCAAGAGTTGGGAATATATGAATCTCAAGAGTACGGGACTAATGCATCTTTGTTTTCTTTCCCTTCAAAACCTAGCTCAATGGCTTTTTATTAGGACAATTTCAACCAGCATATGTCCACGTGATTTGCTGGTGTCATTTGAGAGTTTGCATAGTGGATTAATGGTGAGACGGAAACATTTAAGCAGGAAAACTTAAAGGTGAGGATATATTCTCCCTTAAAAGCCTAAAAGCCACTAGTTACCCACCTGGCTTGCTGAAGCACAATTTTGGATCTTAAAGAGACAGACACAGCAAGAGGGTGGCATGGGGATTGTGGAAGTGAAAGCAGATGGGCACCCACATCAACACCCCTAGTTTCCTTCAGGTCTGGATTCCCCATTATTCTGACAATATGTTGTTTCACTCTACTGTACTGTAATGGAATATTTTTTTAATCAGTAAATACATTAACAATAATCTTAATTAACTCCTCGCTGAAATAATCTGGTCTACTGCAGTGTCAGGATATGTATGAACTTCTTGAATTCTCTGAATAAATCTATCTTATCATTTTGCAGTTCTCTTACAACCATTTTTTGCTCTTTGGTGATTTTTTTTTCAGAGGTGCCAGCCTCCATTTTTGGAGGTGCATTTTAACACTGCTAATATGCACCAAACTTCAACATGCTAATGTGCTGCCAATGACATGAGATCACGTATATCATCACCATCTTTTCCCACAGGATATAAATTGATTGTACCATCAGCTTCATGAAAGCAGGCACTGTGTGTGCCTTATTCCTTCTCAAGAACAAAGCACCCAGAATTGTACTTGACTCACATAAGGCACGATAAATAGATACATGAATAAATGAACAAATGAAAGAGTGAGTTAAACTGATGTGATTGTATTTGTGATTTTTAAAACCCCGAATTAGTCTATTGTACTGGATAGACTTCTGCTATATCTAAATCATCTTGAGAGCGTTTCGGTATAAGGCATTTCCTTCCTGGAATTCCTCCAAAACTTGAGCTCTCTGAATCTGACAACTTCAAATATCTTTAATGATTTCTTTAAAGAGCAATAAAACGGCAGGCTACTAAAAAGGAGATAACTGTACCATCCCTGCTCGTGAATGGACTTAGCAAGCGTTTAAGGAGCCTTAACATCAATCTTCCACAGCTAGATTTATAACGCATCCATTTTATGAACTGCTTTGACTTGGATCCTAAAGCCCCTAGGCACAATTTTGCAGGGAGTTCCTATGACACACATACATTAAACTGAGAAGCAGGAAATATGATTCTCCTAGAGGCTGGTATTCACCTACTTCGATTATTCTGCATAGTAAGTCAGGTTAGGTTGGCAGGTCATTACCTGATGGATATCGCCAACTATGGGAGAAAAATAGGGCAAAGGGCCTTACACTGAATAAACCCAAACATGTTCAAGCCATGGGAAATATGTTATCAAACTAAAGGCAAAAATTAGGGTTAGTGCTTTCAGCATTTATTCTACCCTAAGCACTGAATATTCATTTGTATTTAGTGAATCCATGCTCTATGAAGAAAATAACATGATAAAATGAGGTAATACACTTTCATTTTGCCTTTGAGATTGCAGATTGATTTAAGGATCTCATGTCTCCCTGAATAGGTAACAATTTCTAAAAGACACAGATGTATTGGCCAAATATGACCTTAAAGGAGTTACCTGTCACAATTCATCTCTTAATAGCACACAAATCAAATATCTTTACCATGTGTATAATTTTTAAAACACTGTTTTGATATATACTCCTTGATATACATATTTGGCAAACCCATCACTCCCTCCAAAAACGTTTTATAATTAAATGCAATTGTAAGTGAAATCAAAGGGTAACAGAGGTTTATAGTTGGTAGATACCATGTAATCATCTTGCCAATCATCACTTCCACTGTATCCATCTCTATATAGTGTATCTGACAGTTTCTGCTTTAATTTCCCCGTATGTAGGAAGTTTAGTAGCCAGCAAGATAGCCTACTCCATTACTAAACAGCAGGAGAGCTGGAAAAGAAAGCCTTATAAAAATAACTTCCACTTTTACTGCACATTATGAAGTTTACAAAATGTTTTGTATCTATCGTCCCGTTCTATCTTTATGACACTAATGCCATGTAAAAACTATTAATCCTATTTTCCAGATAACAAAATTGAAGCTCAAAAACATAAAAATATAAAATAATAGAATGGCCTAACTTTCAAATTTTAAGCTATGTAATAAAAGTTTACAGATC
Source organism: Ailuropoda melanoleuca (assembly GCF_002007445.2). Taxonomy (NCBI): domain Eukaryota; kingdom Metazoa; phylum Chordata; class Mammalia; order Carnivora; family Ursidae; genus Ailuropoda; species Ailuropoda melanoleuca. The sequence continues at coordinate 123,364,009 of NC_048220.1, read as the reverse complement.
TGATAAATGTACACCTTTGGGATCTGCCTTCATTCCCCACAAAATGCACCCCTGGCTTGAGGCAATTATCGTTTATTTTATCTTGATGGGGCTCCAGAATCAGCATATCCTTCTATGTGCAGAGCTGAGGGGGTATAATTGCTACCACTGGAACAAGCATGTACCAGAAGAGCTCTTTCTACAGAGACCAATATGGATTTGGCGTGTGTATTTAAAATCCACAAAGAAACATATGAATGACTTATCGTGTCTTCACAAGTAAAGATGCTACAGGCAAAACAGTAAGCTGAATGATAAAAAATGCCCTTTTGGGAGGCTCTTCACAATTTTTAAAGCGACAGGAAATAAATGGTATCTCAAGTGCAATCACCATCTTAAAGTAAACTTCAAAGAGTAGATTCCATATTTTATAGTATTTTCTGTCATCATAGGTATTCCTGAATGTGTAATTACTGTTCTACCATTCAGGCAGGAGTTACGTATAGGGAGCCCAGTCACAAGCTTACTGATTTTCCATCTTAAAACACAAAAGAAGTCACTTCTTCAATTAGAGTACAATGACACTAATGAATGCACTCTGGTTGTTCCCTTTCTTACAAGACTTTCTTATCTGGCAGCTCCAGTGATGTGATGAGAAGGTGATTTGCAAGTCTGATTTGGAAGTTTTTGATCACAAGAGACTAGGGAGTATAAAGTTTCTGCTTACCGTCTTAGGGACATTACAGAAAATTAGCTCTGGTAATGTATTGAAATTATTCAAATAGAAATAGACTCTTAACTCTGTGGTCCTTCCTTCCTTAACATGCACAAGGACTGTGATGTGAATGAAAACNAAGATGTTTTATTTATTTATTCAACAGAGATAGAGACAGCCAGTGAGAGAGGGAACACAAGCAGGGGGAGTAGGAGAGGAAGAAGCAGGCTCATAGCGGAGGAGCCTGACGTGGGGCTCGAACCCGTAACGCCGGGATCACGCCCTGAGTCGAAGGCAGACACGTAAACCGCTGTGCCACCCAGGCGCCCNAAATTAGCTCTGGTAATGTATTGAAATTATTCAAATAGAAATAGACTCTTAACTCTGGTCCTTCCTTCTTAACATGCACAAGGACTGTGATGTGAATGAAAACTCTTACAGTTATTCTCTAGAGACTTCTGTTTAGTAACTGAATCGCTTCAAATTGTGCATTATTCCACTCTCTGGTCAGTGGGCAGAAATAGATCTCAAGATATTTTCACAGCTTCAAATATTCTATTCCCCCTCATGATGAATTTCAATCAACAGTTCTAAACAAGTTTTAATAATCAATTGCAAGGATTTTATGCAGAAAAACGAGCTGATTTAGTTTACCATTTTCTGCACACACATAGCAACATCCATCATATTACTCTCCCATATTATCTTGATTTTAAAACACTGAACATCTTGGAAGTAAAATAAACACTCACATCATTAAAAGAAGTGTTATTTATGGTCCACATATATTAGAAGATAAAAAAATCTTACTTAACTGCTGTATTAAGCAAGATACAACACTAAAGTATTATTCATGAAACTAGACATAATGATAAAAGCAATCTACTGATAATATCATGGGTAAGTAAATGTGGAAACAGTCAGGAAAATATTTCTTTGCTTTATGGGGCAAAACAAGAATATATGCAGCCTATTGGTCCCTGAAAGACAGATGCATATAATGTAGACTGTTCCACTATAGAGCACATTCTATTAGACAGTGGTGAGGCTGAACCTCATCAGTTTTTAGAGGGGCCACCTAAACTCCCTTTCCATCTGGGTGATTGAGAGCACTGCCAGGTGGAGATTGGCCAGGTGCACTGAAGGAGAATAAGATGTCAGAAAGGCAAAAGGTAATTTGTTTTCTCCTCTGGGGTAACCTGGATATGTTCTTTTTCTCCAAACTGTTAAGTTTCAAGGAAATATGGCTATGCAAGTCTTGAATTATTAACAAGTTTAACATCCATGTACCAACTAATGTGGATACATTTAGAGGTGGGTGAAGATCAATTTTATGTTTCTAATTTTTAATTGAGTCTAATGACCAGAAATGACCTAGAAGGCTTTCAGCCTCGGGAGGAAAAGCATTAAGCAGATCTGAGGAATGAGAAACTTCTACTTGCATGAATATTTTTTATTTCAGACTCTGTCCCTGAATCTGCCAACATGACAATGTTCTTCAATAATAAAAAAGACGTGTTCCGGACTTTTGCAAAGATGACACCTGCTTGACTGACACCCTATTCCTGCACATCAGTTCCTTGGCTCTAGTTACACAGCAATCTGTCACTCATTTAGATGACAAGAACTCTTTAAACCATTAAAGGGTTAACATTTTTTTTAATCTCTCCATAATTCTTGGGGTAGCAAAATCGCTCTCCAAAATAAGTAACACTATTTAAAGGTTAATTGCTTGATTAATGTATGTCTTCTATGACACTTGCTCTTTATTTACACAGACAGAAGAACCACCCACTGTATCTTGTTTTAAATCTCCTTATTCACTGCTTTTGTTTGATCCAAGAGATAATTTTTCGAGGGTTCTCAACACAGAAATCAAAACATTGTCCTAGTTTTCTGTTATTGTGGTTGTTTAAAGGATCTGTTTGTATAACTGACAAAGAACTTGATGATTAAAAGTGAATCAGCCATTTTTCACACCCCTCCAGGTAGGTAGAGCTGGAAATTATTTCTCATCATTAAGTAAAAAACATTCTACTTTTGGTTGGCATGACAATAACACCGGGCTCTCCTTGGCTCTTTCCAAGGCAGCTGGAAAGTGAAAACCTTCCAGCTCAATACACACAGTCAATCTTTTACACTCTAATTAACATTAAAGAAGGCCATGTGGGCAAATCCACATACATAAGAGTATGATTCATTCAGAATCAAATTAATAACCAGTATTGGGTTGTTTTTCCAGAGCAAAAGTAAAAGCATAACATGATGCCACAAACTCAGGTTGTATATTTGGGAAGCATTACGGGCATTAAGGGCAAGATAGTTATCTATTCCATCTGAGGATTTTCCCAAGATGAGTGGTAACTCTATAGAAAGACTCAAAATTGACTGTAATATTGTAATGAATAGAATCCTCAAATAAAAGTGGTCTTCCTTTGCTATCCTCCATCTCCAAACATTCTGAAACTTTCTGAAGAGATGGAAAACACAGACACTGGTATGAGCAATCAAGGACAACTTTAACTTTGTAGACTGTATTTTATAAGAAAATATCCTTTATATAACTTGTATGGGATGGATCTGCCAACGCTGGGTGATGAAATGGAATATGGTAGACTGGGAATGAGGAAAAAAATGAAAGGCGCAAAAGATAATGGAGGGATAGAGTACTGTGAACAGAAGGGTACTGGGTATATTTTATATTTCTAAAGGAACCAATAGAACATGGTCACTCATGATAGTGATGTCATCTGTTTTTCTAAAACATCTTCAAAGCTTTCTCAATATAATAAATCCAGTGAGAACACACATTTTTATTTGCCAAAAAATTTGATTCCTTTTTTTATTCCTTAAAGAAATATGTATGTATGTACGTACGTATGTGTGTGTGTATCAATAGTAAGAAATGAGGGCTAAAACCTAACAGACAACTAAGAAACAGAAGACACTTAGAAATACCTTTTTATAGATAATAGAATAGAGAGAAAATCTGGATAATACATTTTTAAAAATATTTTGGAAGGACAGAACCTAGGAAATTTCAAAATAACATAATTTGCATCCTTCAGCTTTTAGAGATCATGTTTTACTGCTATGTGACTCTGTTTCAGTCTGTTTGGGCTGCTGTAACAAAGTATCAGACTGGCTGGCTTATAAACAATGTATTACAGTTCTGGAGTTTGGGAAGTCTGAGATCAAGGTGCCAGTAGATTCAGTGTCTGGTGAGAGCCAGCTTCCTGGTTCATAAATAACGACCATCTTTTTCCTATGTCCTCACCTGGTGGAAGAGACAAGTGGATCTCCCTGAAGTCTCTTTTATAAGGGCACTAATTCTATCTAATCAACTCCTAAAGGCTCTACCTCTGAATACCGTCATCCTGGGGGTTAGGATTTCAACATACAGATTTGAAGAGGAACATTCAGTCTATAGCAGACCTTTTCCATAGGCAGTTCCAGCTTATTTCTTCAAGATCATCAGTAGTCTCTCCAGTGCATGCCAACAAGACACAACTACGTGTATGTGGATAGAAAGATGGATAGACAGAGACAGAAGACAGATATATAAACCCAATTAAGGGAGTAACATCTCCTCACTTCTGTCATATTCTGTTGGTTAAAAGCAAGTCACAGGTCCTGCCCATACTCAAGGGGAGGGGATTATACATGGCATTTCCAGGGTCTATCTGCCACATCTGTGAAAAGAATTTTCCACAAGCTCATACTCCAGAGAAGATTCCTACATGTCTAAGGAGTCTTTTCCTAGCAAGCAACCTCCCATTTAAAGGTCAAATCAGTCCAACAAAAATACATATTTCTGGTTCTGACCACTTCTCAAAACAAAATGAGAAATATTCTAGTATTCAATGGAATGTAGCTGTTCACCAAGGCATAACATTACTAAACAATGGTGTGAACTTAGGTGATAACTATGTTTCCAAATTACTGCTGTTTGATATTATTCCGAGATACACACAAAATGTCTCCCTAATGTTTCCTTTCTCTGATAGGAATTGTTCATTATGTGAACAGAGCTGTAAACATGCAATTAAACAATCTTATGAGAAACCTAATGTCTTTATCCAGGGCCAGGATGGTAAAGGCTAAAACCCAGTGGTGTGCTTGAACAGTTATTAAGGAATGTCCATGCCTCTGTTTAATTGCTAATGTACACTTCCTTAACATGTGTTGCTCTCAAAGGATCTCTTGTCCAAGACATTGAAACCATCAGCTGATGTATTGTTCAAAAATAAAACAGTTAAATCAGAAATTTTCTAAATAATGCATATTTTTCCACATTTTATTTAATCCAAAAAAAGGTACATTTTCTTGCTATTATTTTAATATAAGGCCAAGACAATTTTTGGAGTGTATAAGACTACTGATTGGATTCCCCTGTTGTCTGTCATCAACAAATTCATCCATAATGCATTATCTATGATTTCTGGTTTAGTTTTCTTTAAAGCAGACCAAAAACATAAAAACATGAACAAAGTACAGATTTTGAAGTAAATCTTCTAGATTTTACTATTTATTTTACATATGTTTTATTTACATCTATTTGGATAGTAATTTTTAGCAACTCACATCCACTGAGTCTTTCAAAAGCATTTGACATGATTTTCAAAGAAATCATCTCCTTTACATTTTATATTTATATTTTATTTATACAGTGTAATTAATTTTCAAACCTACTACAACCAGTTCAAATGACCTTATCAGGTTTAGGACCAAGTCCAACTAGTTTTTCACAAGGATTCCATGTGAGCCAGTGGACTAGAGAGTAGTCTTAGCCAAGGCACTCAGAGTGCTTAAGGCAACAGTCAGCATGCTTTAAGAAGGAAGTAAGTGTTATTTAACCAGTAGATTAGTTAATAAGAGATCATTTAAAGGAGCTTCTGCTATTGATTGTCAAAGATATCATCAATATGCACAAATTCAACAAATTTTTTGAACCCCTACTATGTGCTAAATTATGGAGGGAGAGGCTAACTCCCCTACATAGAAGAAAAAATGTGATTTCAATACAATTACTGTGTGAGGTCCTCTTGCACTTATGTAATGTTTACAGCATACAAAGCATTGCTTCTTCTTTAAGCTTAAAAAGCTTTTGATGTTAGCCTGGAATTCTGGTAGGTGCTTAAGAATGGTGAGAAATTCACCAAGGTCCTAAGGTTATTGCTTGATGATTTATGACTCATCAGTCCTTAGTTGAAAGTGCCCTGTCAAATTCATTTTTTAATAACAGCAAACATGAGGTTGAATTATAAAACAGTTTCCATCTAATCCAATTTATTTTATGTAGTTAAGCTCAAGAATGCATGCGCAGAAAAACGATAGGCATGTATTCAAGTCCCCTCTCCCACACATATATAATCAGCCACCAAGTCATGCCACTCAAAACTGTCTGTTTCTCTCCCCAACTTTACCATGTCACTGCTTTAGTGTATTCCTCCTAATATCCTGAAAAAATTCTTTCCTCCTGACACCAATCTTCCCCCTCTAGTCCATATCCATACTGATTCTGAAGTTCACAAATCTGCTTCTATAATTCTCATTTTTAAAGCCCATTCTCGATTTCCACATTCCGAAGAATAGTTCCTAAGCTCCTTTAAATAAAGCCAAACAGGACCCACACAATCTAGATTTACCGTATTTACCAGCATCATCTATGATTGTTCCCACTCACAGTCTAAGTTCAACATCATAAATTCATCTCCATTCCTTCTCCAAGTGCACAAACATTGTGTAAGTTTGTATCATGGCAAGTCTGTTCTTGTTTCTAAAACACACAATTTCCTTAAAATCTTGGCAAACACACTCATCCTTCAAGATCAACTCTTTAAACCCTTACCCAAATCTTCCATGCAGTTTGTTCACAATATTTTGGGAGGCTCTCTTTTATTGCACAAATTTTGTTGGATGAGTATTTACTGAATCCCCAACACTGGACTGGGTTCTACAGTTCTATTATGTTGTAAACTCCTTGACAGCAGGCACCATATCTTATTCATTTTTACACCACTCCCAACTGTCTAATGCAGTAAGCACATACCAGGCACTGTATTTAAGTTTACTGATTGATTGAATGAATGAACATCAGTGCCATTAAATATAGCAATAAAGTAGTTTTGGAGATTTTATTAGAAAGTTCCCCATGCATTGTCTTCAGAGCTTTAGAAAATAAATGAGAGCAACATTCTAAGCTGAACAGCCTTTTCACTACGTTGGACTTTTTGTTGTAACACAATTTTTCTACTCTTGCAGAGTTACAATAATATGTTTCTGTTAATTTATTTTTTTAAAGATTTTATTTATTTATTTGAGAGAGAGACAGAGAGAGCAGGAGCAGGGTGAGGGGCAAAGGGAGAGGAACAAGCCGACTCCCCATTCAGCGAAAGGCCAGACATGGGGCTCGATCCCAGGACCCTGACATCATGACCTGAGCCAAAGTCAGATGCTTAACTGACTGAACCACCTAGGAAGCCCTGCTTCTATTAATTTAAAAACCTAAATGGATGAATATGTCTTCATGCTATTCCCACAACATGTTAAAGAGTAGAAATAACAGTAACCAGTCCACCACTTGGTATTACATACACATGGTAAATAATCAGGTTGACATAAATTTTCAATGAATTGGCTATTTCTCTTTTAGCCAGTGGACTACGAGTCACATTTACCCTTTCTACATCTCCTATTTTAGTTGGGGTAGAAGGTAGATTAGTTCTATTTCCTAACACAAACCTAAAACTTTTCATATCAATTTCAACTCAAGAGCACACCAAATTTCTTCATTTTTATGCCATGTACCACTTTTACAATACTTAGTATATTGATGGTATAACTGACATGTGATCAGAACTTGTCTATTAATTTTCCTTCTTATTCACTTGAGGTTTACATCAAAGTTTATGAAGATAACTGAAGATCATAACTTTGTTTACTCAATTTCTTGAAAATCTCATTTACCTTTGATTGTTATTTGACAAACTTTTAATGATAGGTGTTAATTTAACTGTAATATCTTGCCATGAGTGTAACCAGCAGTTTTAAGACGATCCTTTATCTTTCAAAAGAGCAGAGATGAGAAGAGGTAAAGAGCCAATATTTCTAAATTAAGCTATTATAAAAATGAATTTTGTTGTTTCTAAATATTTTGACAGAAAACTGCAGTGAAACACTAGCTGTGAATACTAAGATGTTTTATTGACTTGGAAACATAGTTCTCAAGACCAACACTATTAAAAATGTGCAGCTCTGGGGCGCCTGGGTGGCTCAGTCGTAAAGCGTCTGCCTTTGGCTCAAGGCGTAATCCCAGAGTTGTGGGATCAAGCCCCGCATCAGGCTCCCTGCTCCACTGGGAAGCCTGCTTCTTCCTCTCCCACTCCCCCTGCTTGTGTTCTCTTCCTTGCTGGCTGGCTGTCTCTCTGTCAAATAAATAAATAATTAAATAAAATCTTAAAGGAAAAAAAAATGTGCAGTTCTTTAGGATGCACTGCTTAAAAATAACAATTTGCTGTATGTTTGGTTATTCAGTTAAACCCCTGAAGATGCTGGGACATTCTGACCATAAGAGTTTATTATGGCCATTAATTTTCCAGCACTATTTTCAAACACCTGAATCAGTGTCACATGGACACTCTGAAAAGCACAATTATAAGATCTAGAATTTTGGGGCATCTGAGTGGCTCAGATGGTTGAGAGACTGCCTTTGGCTCAGGTCATGATCTCCAGATCCTGGGATCGAGCCCCATATTGGGCTCCCAGCTCAGTGGGGAGTCTGCTTCTCCCTCTCCCTCTGTCTCTCCCCCTGCTTGTACTCTGTCTCTGTCTCTCACTCCCTCTCAAATGAATAAATAAAATCTTTTTAAAATTTTTGTGGGAGCAAAGTTAGTGATTTGGGGACCCAGACAATGTATCATAATAGCTATTTGGCAACAAGGAACAGAGTGATCTTTCTAAAACCAATTTTATCCTCTTAAGTAGCCTAGCTATCTAGAAATTAAAATGTATAAAATTATCCTTATTGAAAGTCAAGAACTGATGAAATGAGAGTACCAAATGAAAGGAATGGTGGAAAAATAAGCCCTGGATTATCCCAGCAAAATAATGTACATGTGGTGGAGCATGGAAGATAGGACATATGAAGGAAGGACTGAGAGAAGTGGACAGTTCCAACAACAGACTGTGTAGTTGCATCCAACATCTATCCCCATATGTCCCTCGGTAGACATGCCAGTATCTGTAGCACAGTTTCTGTTTTTTTAATTGAAGTATAGTCGACATACGTTACAGTCATTTCAGGTGTATAACTAAGTGATTGAACAAGTTTATGTATATGATATGCTCACCCCATGAGTAGCTACCATCTGTCACCATACAATGCTATTACAATACCATTGGTTATATTCCCTATTGTATCTTTTATTCCTGCGACTTATTCATTCCATAACTGGAAGCCTATTGTGTCCCCTACCCCTTCGCCGACTTTGCCCATCCTCTACCCTCCGCCCCTTGATGGCAAACCTCAGTGTGTTCTATGTATTTAGGGGTATGATTAGGCTTTTTGTTTGTTAATTTGTTTGGTTTTTTTCAGATTCTACATGTAAGTAAAATCATATGGTATTTGTCTCTCTCTAATTTATTTAACTTAGCATAATACCCTCTAGGTTCATCCAAGTTGTCGCAAACAGCAAGATCTCATACTTTTTTGTGGCTGAGTAATATTCTATTGTGTATATATCATATCTTCTTTATCCTTCTACTGATCAATGGACACTTGGGTTGTTTCCATACATTGTAAACAATTAGTATAAATTTATAATTAGTATAAATTAGTATAAAAATAAACACGGAACTGCATATATCTTCAAATTAGTGTTTTCATTTTCTTTGGGTGTATACCCAGTACTTGAAATTACTGGATCATATATTATTTCTATTTTTAAGTTTTTGAGGAATTTCCATACTGTTTTCCACAGTGACTGCACCAATTTACACTCCCACCAATATCACAGGAGGGTTCCTTTTTTTCCACATCCTTGCCAATACTTGTTATTTCTTGTCTATTTTATTCTAGTCACATTGACAGATGTAAGGTGATATCTCATTGTGGTTTTGATTTGCATTTACCAGATGATTAATGGTGATGAGTATCTTTTCAGGTGCCTGCTGGCCATGTATGTCTTCTCTGGAAAAGTATCTGTTCTGGTCCTCTCCTCATTTTTAATTAGATTATTTGGGTTTTTTTGATGTTGAGTTGTGTAAGTTCTTTATATATTTTGGACATTAACTCCTTACCAGATATATCATTGTCAAATATCCAATTCAACAGGTTGCCTTTTCACCCTGTTGATGGTTTCCTTTGCTATGCAAAATCTTTTTGTTTTGGTGTAGTCCTCGAGTATATTTTGCTTTTGTTTCCCTTGTCATAAGAAACATATTTAGAAGGATGTTATGGCTGATGTCAAAAAAATTACTGTGTATGTTCTCTCCTAGTACTGTTCTAGGAGTCTTATGGTTTCAGGTCTCACATTTAGATCTTTAATCCATTTTGAGTTTACTTTTGTGTATGGTGTAAGAAAGTGGTCCAGTTTCATTCTTTCACATGTTGTTGTTCAGTTTTCCCTGCATCATTTATTGAAGAGCCTGTCTTTTTCCCCTTTGTATATTCTTGCCTTCTTTGTCAAAGATTAATTGACCCTATAAGTGTAGGTTTTATTCTGGACTCTCTATCCTGTTCCATTGATATATGTGTCCATTTTTGTGCCAGTACCATACTGTTTTGATTACTACAGAGTTGTAGTATATTTTGAAATATGGAATTGTGATATCTCCAGTTTTGTTCTTCTTTCTCAACATTGCTTTAGCGGTTCGGAGTATTTTGTGGTTCCATACAATTTTAGTATTATTTTTCTAGTTCTGTGAAAATGCTGTTGGTATTTTGATAGGGATTGTACTGAATCTGTAGACTGCTTTGGATAAGATGGACATTTCAACATTAATATTTCAACCCATGAGCATGGAATATTTTTCCACTTGTTAGTGTTTTATTCAATTTCTTTCACCAATGGTTTTTCAGAGTATGAGTCTTTCATCACATTGGTTAAATTTATTCCTAGGTATCTCATCCTTTCTGGTGCAATTGTAAATGGAATTATTTTCTTAATTTCTCTTTCTGCTATTTTGTTATTAGTGTATAGAAATACAATTGATTTCTGTATTAATTTGTATCCTGCAACTTTATCAAGTTCATTTATTTCCTCTAATGGTTTTTTGGTGGTCTTTGAAGCTTTTCTACATATAGTATCATGTCATCTGCAAATAATGACAATTTTACCTGTTTCTTACCAATATGGATGCTTTTATTTCTTTTTCATGTCTGATTGCTGTGGCTAGGACTCCAGTACTATGTTGAATAAAAGCAGCAAGAGTGGACATCCTTGTCCTTTTCCTGATCTTAGAAGAAAAGCTCTCAGTTTTTCATCATTGAGTGTGATGTTAGCTGTGGATTTTTCATACACAGCCTTGTTTATGTTGAGGTATGTTCCCTCTATACCCACTTTGTTAAGAATTTTTATCATGAACAGATGTTGAATTTTGTCAAATGCTTTTTCTGCATCTATTGAGATGTTCATGTGATTTTTATCCTTCATTTTGTTAATGTGGTGTATCATGCTGATTGACTTGTGAATATTGAGCCAAATGAAGAAATTAAAGAAGAAAACAAAAAATATAGAGACAAATGAAAATGAAAACACAACAATCTGTAGCATAGTTTTTAAATGACTAAATGAAGGGTAGCACTAAATAAAAGGGAAAGCTGCTGCAGATCCTTGAGATGAAAATTACATTTAAAAAAAAAAAAACTGTTTTAAAATACTTATATCTTTTGCACTGCCCAAGCTTAGAATTCTGACACATTAAACTAGAGACAAGTTTCCAGAGGTGATGTGCAAGTGATTATCTAAATTGGACCACATCTGAGATTTCTCTTCAAAACCTTTTTAATCAGAGACATCCATACATGACCCTAATTCTCCACCCCTGCCTTCTGCATATAGAGGGACAAAGAAGGAAAGAAGCAGAAACCACTGAAGTTGAGATGCTGCTTTATATAATAAAGACATTAGAGAAGAGAATGGAGCTAAATAAAATCTCACTGATCCTTATCATCCAATTTCATTGGCAGTCTTGGGGTATAAAGCTTAGATAAAAAAAACTAAATTGTTTTATTGTGTTCATATTTATTTAGTAACTTGATCTAGGTTACTAATATGTTCCCTGGGTGAAGTTTGGGGATAATGCATGAATAACATTTCCTATATAATGGCACTATCTAAAGCACTTGACTACCACGCATCTGTCAATTGCATGCTTATATGTAAGTCTATCCTTCTAAAATATTTAAAAATGTATTTGTTTCAGTTACTACGTACTCCAAGCACTAGTCAGGACTTTTTTGGTTACAACAACCGTAAGCCAATTTGAATTAACTAAAGCAAAGAGGAACTACTGGAAGGGCAGTAAGATAGCTTTCTGAATCAAAGGAAGAGCTCCCCAATAGGAGTATCCCTCACAGATACTCCAAATAACAATAGCACATCTGCCACCAGGTGCATGATCCTAGGAAGAACCATTCAAACTGTTGTGAAGTGGGAAGTCTACCAGGATGTACCTGCTAGATTCCTCTTCACATCCTAGTCCCACTATTTCCTTTGTTACTTCAAATTGGGGGGGGGGGGGGGACAGAGAGTAAAAACACACATTTAGAAGACAGAGAAATAAACCTTCCTCTTTTCCACACCCTCTTCCCCCTCCCCCAACCTATTTGTATAAAGGTAAATATTAAAAGAAATTTTGTCTGATTTAACACAATACTGAGGAATCAAAATCCACTTAGTAAGCGAAGTGTGCTACTTATGTTCCACATATTTACTCTTCTTTGTGTTTCTCTCTCCATATATTTACTCTCTTCCATGTGTTTCAGTTAATGTCTTTCTTCAAATGGTATATATGCTTATAAGTATATAAAAATATACATTACATACATTTGTACTTAGCACTTTTGTTATTTTCTAATTAAAAATAAAATAATTTCAGAGAAGCTATTCTCCCTAACTTGTGCTTCATGTAGCAGCCTTGAACTATACTCAGATATCCAAAGAAAATGTAGCTTCTTTCTTATAATACACAGTAGTTCTTTTTTTTTTTTTTAAGATTTTATTTATTTATTTGACAGAGATAGAGACAGCCAGCGAGAGAGGGAACACAAGCAGGGGGAGTGGGAGAGGAAGAAGCAGGCTCATAGTGGAGGAGCCTGATGGGGCTCGATCCCATAACGCCAGGATCACGCCCTGAGCTGAAGGCAGACGCTTAACCGCTGTGCCACCCAGGCGCCCCATCTTATAATACACAGTAGTTCTAATCCATGATTTTGCTTTCCACAGTTTGTTACCTATGGTCAACCACTATCTGGAAGCTGATGATCATAGCCTATATCACAAGGCCTACATCACTCACCACATATCATCTCATCAAGTAGACATTTTATCTTCTCACATCATCACAAGAAGAAGGATGAGTACAGTACGATTAGATATTTTGAGAGAGGGAGAGAAGTCACATTCACATAACTTTTATCACAGTATATTGTCATAATTATTCTATTTCATAATTAATTATTACTATTAATCTCTGACTATGCCTAATTTATAAATTAAACTTCATCACAGGTATGTATGTATAGGGAAAACATACAGGGTTTTGCACTATCCACAGTTTTAGGCATGCACTGGGGGTTTAAAATGTATACCCTGTGAATACAGCGTAGGGGAGACTACTGTATTTGATGATCCCCACAAGTTGCTAGATACTTGGGTCTGGGGGCAAACTTTACTTGCCATTTATGGTACCACAAAGCAATCCTTTTAGGATAAATCCTGAAGCTTTTAGGTTTCTATCTCCCATCCCCTTTCCCCTGTTCCTGTTCAACATGACAGCAAGGCGTTTGGGGAGGGGGTGTTGTGGGTAACTGGATCTTCACTGGCCCACACTGGAGAATGTCAGGACTGCTAAAAGGTCAACAGGTGTTTGGTCCCACATAGATAGGAAACACCACACGTATAACCATAGTCAGTTAGTCCATTGCCCTGGCTGTCTGCTCTGTGCAAGTTGCCCACGTCCTATGCCAGGTGTTGTTGGGCCCCTGAACCTTCTCTCAGGCTCATCTGTCTCACTGTTCCCTTTCTAGAACACCAGCCTATTGTCTTCCTGAGATACCAGAGAGCTATGGGGTGGAGGGGGGTCTCTTTCCATGCTGAGAAAGCACACCATTGGGCCTCTCCAGCCCCCAAGAGTCTTTGCTTCTCTCTTACTCTTGGAAGCATATTAAGCACCTGCATAAGTGAAGGAAAGTGGGGCTCTGTGAGCCTGAGCTCTCCTTATTTCTGTGTTTTTTCCCCCCAAATTCCCAAAAACTGGGTAGGGTAAAGGTGAGCTTCCTCTTTGGTATCATTAACAAATGATACTTTTTTCTTTTCTACAACAGAAAAAACTCTGTGATATGAACACACTACCTAAGGGAAACAGGTTTTGGATTAACAGATTGTTCTAAATTATCCTTGTTACAGTCATTATCTTTCAATGCATACCCTAAATTCCAGCCACCTTAAACCTTGACTTTTGCTCGTTGTCCCCCTTCTTGGAACATACCTGTCCCATTTTCACACCTGAGTGATTCTTCCTTGTCCTCTGAGACACATCTGAAGATGACCCCCCTACCCCCAGATAACTTTTATTTCTTTATCCATGCTGGAGTAATAGTTCCAGTCAAAGCATCCTGACCTTTGCTCTCACAGTGTTGGGGCTGCTGTCTATATCAATGCCAAGCAGTAGAAATATAACACAAGCTACAAATCCAAGCTGCATATGTAATTTTACATTTTCTAATAGCCATATTTAAAAAAATTAAAAAGCAATAGGTGAAATTAATTTTAATATTTTATTTAACCCAATATATCAAAAATATTACCATCTCGGGGCACTTGGGTGGCTCAGTGAGTTGAGTGTATGGCTCTTGATTTCGGCTCAGGTCATGTTCTCAGGGTCATGCAATAGAGCCCCACATTGGGCTCCATGCTCAGCATGAAGTCTTTTGGGATTCTCTTTTCTCCCTCTGCCCCTCCCCTGCTTGCTCACTCTCTCAAATAAATAAATAAATAAAATCTTTAAAAAAATATATTACCATCTCAACAGGTAATCATATGAAAATTGTTAGTGAGATTTTGGGGGTTCCAAATCTCCAAAATCCAGTGTTTATTGACATTCACAGCACATCTCAATTCAGGCTCGCCACATTTCAAGTGCTCAATAGCTACATGAGACTACCGGCTACCATATTGGACAACTCATCTCTGTGTGGTAGAGTCTGTGTAAGCTTGACTAACACCAGTAGGCAACTGGAACATGTTTATAGAATGAAGTTTAAAGAAAAGTTCCTTTTAACAAAAAGTTACAAATCTGGGTGAATATTAAACACTTCTAGGAGTTCTAGTTCCAGGAAAGAATTCTGATTCGGTGTTAATTAAGTCATTCATTGAGGGAAAAAAAAAGTGAGAGAAATCCAAAAGAAAAATAGCAAAGAACAAAATGAGGCTAATACGGTATCTTTGCCACTCAAGAAACTCTGTTGAATAACATTCAGAACACTTAGAGGGTTGGTCTGCTCAAAAGAGATAGGAGGCTGTATTGTTTTTCTACATCCTTCTGTTCTGACTTGGAAGAGGAAGAAACTTTACTGATGTGGTTGGCAAAAATATGTAGCAAATTAGAAATCTTGCTGGAATTAGCAGAAGACAGTTCTCCAGAAAGGTGTTAGCTCATGTGTGGGGTAAGCTCCTAATTACGGGTCTGCTGCCAAAGGGAACAGACTGGAACTCACAAGAGAGCCTTTTGAACACATGGGATTTTTCAAGAGATGTATTAAGGCCTCTCAAATTTAAAGTTGTTTGAGGCTACCTTCTGCCCAGGTTTATGAGTGAAACTCTTTGACCCTCTGGACTCAGGAGGGAAAGGTCTTCTAACTAAAATAAATGCGTGTAAAGTTTTAATCACATATGAATGGAACAGAAGGCAGAGGTAATACTAGGGGAGAAGGCTCATTTGTATCTTGGTTTTTATTTTATTGTTCTTATTTTAAATTGTTAATTTCTATAACATTTTCATAGTAATATTTTAAAACACTTTTGCCATACAATAAAGTAATACTTTTGTATATGAAAAGCAAAAATTAGCAGCATGGAGTGGTTTTATCTGGAGGATGTTGAGTCTTCCATTTGAATTCTTGACATAAATAGGAAAAGAGCCAACTACTGGTGAATACCCACCACCTGCAACTATAATTCTTTACAGGAGTTTAAGGGAAGTCGTAACAAATTCAATCCATTTCATTTCTGGATAACATCACAGAATTTTCTCTAGTAAACGCCCTGCTAATTTTAGTAAAAGTGCTTGATTTGCTTTGTTTGCCAAATGCCAACATTTATTCAATTCCACAGAGGGAAAAAACAGGCCATTGTTTGGGTATTATATATTCATAGACAGACTGATTAAAGTACCTTTATT
This sequence comes from Ailuropoda melanoleuca, assembly GCF_002007445.2. Lineage (NCBI taxonomy): Eukaryota > Metazoa > Chordata > Mammalia > Carnivora > Ursidae > Ailuropoda > Ailuropoda melanoleuca. Next base: position 123,347,691 of record NC_048220.1, on the reverse strand, counting down.
TTCAAAATGCAACAAGGCCCTTATCTGTTTATGTATCCAACTTTTAGTTGTTGAGAAAAAAAAAATGGGAACTGGAATAGCATAGTAATTGAAATCTATAAACAATCTAAAATTTCACTCTAGCAAAATGTTTTCCATCACTACTAGGAAGCAGCAAAAAGGACTGATTTAAATTCCACCATGGATTTCTTATGGACTCCATTACCCTTGTTATCATTGTCCCCATTAGCACAGATAATTGAGAAGTATGTGTATCTCACCACTAAATGATGAAATCTCATTCTTTACCTCCCACCCAGCACAAATTGCCGCTCATCCTTAGTAAATAGCTATTTACAAAAATGATTTACATGCTTATGAACAAAGCTGCATGCTCTGTATTATGGTGACATTCTTTTTAAAATGTTTTTTAAAACTAGTGATATGGAAATTGGAGTAATAAGAGTCCTCCTGAATTAGAAGGTTAATTGTTTAAGAGAGATGTTCCCTTGGAAAAATGTCAAAGATTTTTATTCCATAAGGCACAGTGGCATCTGTGATGCAAGTCAATATGGAATGTAGGGCAAAAAAAATTGTATTTAAATAGAGTCCAAGGCAGAAAAGGGTAAGAGAAGGAAGCAGTTAATTAGGAAAGGCTCATTTGCTCTTTTAGTATATTGTTCGTAATTTTGCCCTAAAAAAATGGCCATCTTAGATGGTCTTGTCACTCAGCACTAGACTTTGGACATGAGCTAGTAATGATATTTTGTTGGAAGGTCAGGGAGAATCTCAAAAGAGCAATGCTAAAAAAGGCAAACTTTAGGGAGGAGAGGTGCCAAGTGAGAGTATGGCAGGCCATTGGTGGCTGACAACAAGACTCAGTTATGAGTGTGGAAAATCAGAAACAGATGGGGAATTGATCACTTAAGTTCAGGCCTTTATGGTAATAAATAAATCCAGGATATTAGTACAAAACACAGGTTTGAAACAGAGGAAATAACTGAAGGAAAGTTTTGAAGAGACTAGCAAACCAAGAGTCTTAGGAGAAATAGTTTAATTCTTTTTCTGGTTTAAATCACAGATCTGGCTATCATGAAAACTGCTCAAATTTCTTTGAGTATTTTAGCAATCCACACTTTCTCTCTGAAAGCATCTCCTTTGAGCTATACAATCATGATACCTGCCTTTACCTGAAAAGTTAGGTTGGTACGGTGATAAGGCTAGGCTTTGGGGTCAAATGACCTGGAGTCTCATCCCAGCCTTGCTCCTTTACCTGCTCTGTTGAGACTCAGGGTGTCAGTAATGTCATGTGTAAAGTGGGGATACTAACATGGATCTCACAGAATTGCCTGTGGGATTAAATGAGATCATGCTTATATACTCTCTGGCAATGGTGAAAGTACCCAGGAACTTTTTCTTCCCTCCCTTATCTGGCTTATATCTCTTTGGTGTCCCTATCCTTGTTCTGAGCTAGGATTTTCTACATTTCAACATCTTTCTAGACTTGCCCTCCCATGTTTAAAACAATCCCCCAAACTGTACTCATTCCAGTCCATAAGGCTTTGTTCAGTTAAATGGAGTAGAACCTTAGAATCACAGACATTCCCTCCCCAGCACAACCAGCCAGCCTCTGGGAACTACAACTCTACCTTTGAATCAAGTGGGATGATGGCTCTTTCTTTCTACTCCTCCCAGCCCAGTTAGGCCCTTTAAACAAGTGAACCTGGGGAGAAGGTGCTAAAGGCATCGGAGTCTGGGTAAAGGCCAACACTTTTTGTTTTCCCTCCCTCCATCTGCTTCCAGTTGTTGCCAGGAAACACCTAGGGGAAGGAGTTTCTGCAAGTTATAATCACAAAAATACAGCTTCCCTTTAATAGAATCTTTTTTTCAGGGGGGTAGATAATTTAATGTGTTAACCCTTTTAGGAAGATCTCTCGACTATAACAGTTCTTGTCCAGAACTACAGATTTCTTAGTAGAATTTCCTACAAATTAGCTCATTGAGTTTTCAGAGACTGCCTGTGTAGGTTTTAAGAGTCACAATTTCCCATTCAGTTGTTGTGCTAGTTTTAACCTGTCAGGTTATAAATATCCAAGTGAGCTCTTCCCTATTTTTAAATGAATTTTTTTCAATCAGATGCCCTAAAAATATAGTCAAGATACAAAGCCAGAAAATCTAGTAAATTCTTGCAGTTGCAGTTTTTCAGAAAAGTCATTTTTTATCATTTATACCATATGTGTTCATCGTGAATCTGAAATAATCATAAATCCACATAAATGCTGTAACCAATGGAGGATAATTAATTAGATTCATTGACTTATTCATTCAGTACCATGTGAAGCACCTTTGTAATAAATACTAATTGCCTTCAGACTGTATGCTAAGGGCAAATAGCAAAGGTAAAGCTGAAAGTCACTAACACACAAATCCTAATCCTTTGTTCTGTGACTGCTTGAGCTTGGTCCTTGGACCTGCAGCATCAGCATCATCTGAGGACTTGCCACAAATGCAAATTCTAAGGACCAAGCCCAGACTTACTGGATTTAAAAAAAAAAAAAAAAAAAAAACCTCTAGGGTTACAGTCAACAATCTGCTATAATAAAGCCTTCGGGTGATTTTGAATTTCAGAATTTTCAGAATTTCACACTAGAACTTTAGAACTACTGCTCTGAGACTCTTTTCCTTATAAAAAGCATTTGGTTCTTTCTCTTAATCACCCTATATCTACATGACAAATACAAGTGCAGACTTACCAGAATTGAACTGTTTAGCAGTTTACATATTTCTCTGGGTTCCAGGCAAAATCAACACAGCACCTTCCTCATGACGCTGCAATCCAGGGGCAGGCCTGATACATACTTAAACCCTGCCCACCTTCAGGGCACTTTAAGGTCCTTACACCTGGTGGATTCTGTGGGGTCCCTTCGCCCCCACATTCTCTCACCACTCTTGTACTAACCCCATCTTGGCAATTACTGCAATTCCTAACAATTTCTCTATAAGGGTACAAACTATATATTGTCCCCCACTGGATCTCTAATGTCTACTGTAATGCTTAACATTTTGTAAGTGATCAGGATATAATAATGATTAAATGATGCCATATATAAGCAAGCAGATGTAGTCATGAGATTTACAGTTCAGGTACAGTATAAATTACATGAACGGTTTTCAGAAACTCTAGGATAAGAGGAAATAACAAGAATTTTAACCTGTTGTTATTTCCCTCTATCATTTGGCTGTTTTATTATATTTTTTAAATGTGGTCAGCATCCAAAGAGTCATTTATTTGAGTGTAATATTTGACCTTAAAGCAGTCAGTTTCCTTGTGGAGCTTCAGTAATAAAATGAACCAGGACACAGTTTGATTTTATCAATATCAAAAGATAATGAAAGTGGTAGGTATATGAAATGGAAAAAGACATTGTGTTTGGATCCCAAAATACAGATTTCAGTCCTGTTTCCGATACTAGTAATCTGTCTTGTTACTTTGGCAAAGCCAATTAACCTCAATTTATTCCATCTGCAAGATAAGATTTAATGATATCTGCCCAATTCACAATAAGAATCAAAGAAAGTGTTGAATATGAATGAAATTGCTCTGAAAATTTGAAAGCACAATACAAGATGAGGCATCATTACTTGTTACCATTTGGAAAATGGTCTAGATGGGTTAACCAAAGCTTAATTAGCTTAATCAGTGGAAGCAGAGAGTCAAGGCTGCACAAGGAGACAGACATTTTTTCTCTATGGTGAAAGATTATGTATACCAAAATGTACCAATGGACTAGAAGATCCAGTCCTTTTCATTACTAACGTAACTGGTCTTCCACAAAATGGCATTTTTTCCAAACTTCCAGGCATTAATGTTTGCCTGAACTGTTCTAACAGTCTTTGATTAGTAACCATAAGCCCCTGCTGAGTTTTTAATGAGAATTCTAAACTAAACTAAATAAATGAATTTTCATTATACACTAAATTTTTTAAAATATCAAACAGCAAAGTAAAATTATGAATCTAAAAGTTATATAGAAACTAGAAAATAGTCTTGAATGAAGCCAGAGTTTAATTATATTTTAGATCAAGAAATGACTGGACTCTCTCCTTTCTCTCATTATCTAAATTCTAACCTTGTTTTAAGTTCAGTTGAAGCCCCATTTCCACCATAAAGCTCCCCCCAAGCTCTGTATTTCCGAATCTTCCTCAGAGCTGGAGTCAAAGAGCTCTAAGAAGTGACACGTGGGATATTATGCTTCCTCCCTTCTCTCCTCCCCTGAGAAGCCCTGGAAGGCACAGAAAGGAATTTTCTCCATTCTGGAGCCTGGAAACTGCACAGAGGAGAGGTGCCCTAGAAAACTGACCCCAACATCAATGACTTGTGTGTGAATGGGAAATACACTTTATCAGGGATATGCTTATTATCATAGCATAACCTTTGCTATCCTGAGAAGTGTGTAACAGGCATTACACAAATTTCCAGTTAACACCATGTTATTCTGCAATTTACTCAACCTCAAAACTTTAACAGAAATGGGTAGCTTAATGTTTGTCCCCAAGGATCTATAGGTTAATAAAGGAGACACATTAATAAATTAATGGATTGATCATGCAATGTGACATATGACCACGAATATATACATATGGTAATGAAAGGAGTACTAGGAGAAAGCATTTAACTTTCTCTATAATGGGGAAAGGGAGAGATGCCAGAAAAGCTTACTAAAACAAGTAATACTAAATAAATGTTCATTCAATAAAACGGTAACATGTGATGCTCACTTGTTTTGTGCCAAACACTGAGCTAGTTGTTAAATTTTGAAGAAGAGAATTTACCAGAAGGAAAAAATAAGGAAGACCTTCTAAGCACAGGAAGCAGAATGTACAAAAACCAGGAGATCAGAAACAAGGGGGCTTATTCAGAATCAGTACACTATTTCATATTGCCAGAGTATAAAATACAACAGTGATAGGAAATAAATATGGGAGAGGCAGCCAGTTCAAGATGGGTTTCATGTACCACGACAAGGAATAAGCTGTTAATGACAGACAAAAGCAAGAGACATATCAAGTCTATGTTTTAAAAAAGATGACGGTCTTACCATTTTTGTTTAAGAAGTGATCATGAAACAAGAGATCCAACCACAAGGCTGCTCTAAGATGGGAAGGACTAAGAAATGGGATGAGTGTACTGGCAGATATTCAACATCTAGTTTTCCAAAACTCTGATTTCTGGCCATTTTTAAGCACCAAAATGATGTCACTGAACAGTAAGTAGGGAAGAGAGGCTCACAGTTGTACAAGCCAGCTTCAGCACATAACTGATGTTGAGATAGCACCGTTGTATTACCTTCAAGTATCTGGCACACATTAAGTGCATAATAAATAAATATTTGTTAAATAAATAAAAAAACAAATGCTTATGGGAATAGCAAAAGAAAAGTAGATTATAGAAATATATTTATAAGTAGAATCAGAATAGATGGTAACCAGAGACACAGAAATGATTACTAAGATAATAATAACAGGAAAGGCACTTAACCTAAGTCTCAGTCTTCTTATCTATAAAATGAATATAATAATACCTTCCTTTAGCACGGTGCATGAAGTATGTTTCTCAGGCAGGGGAAACAGCATGTGCAAAGAATATTAAAAATAAAATAGCTTCACTTTTTAAGGTAACCCTGCATAGTTCATGATAGAGTATCAGTAGTGAAGAATGACTGGAGAAAGATGAATTGAACAGAAGTCAGGGTCCATCTCTTTGAGGGATTTTATGCCACACACCAGCACTTGTGGACTAAAGACTGTAGGTAACAGAGGACTCTAAATTGCTGGGTAACATAATCAACTGTGCATGTTTGGATCATTCTGGGTACCATGGAAAGGATGAGATATAGCAGGAAAGCCTAGTGAAGTCACAAACCTATTTCAGTAAGCTCCAACAAGGTGTAAAAGGTTAAGCTAAGCAATTTGTAGAAGGTTTTGAAAAAAGGATAGAACACTCAGAAAATAAAATCAATAGGACTTGGTGATCTATTAGACATGGAGGGTAAGAAGAGGGACAAATGAAGACCATTCTGCATGCTTCTTCCAAGATTAAGCAGATGAACACCACCCAACAGGAATGGTGTTAAAAGAAGAAGAGAATGTTGGATAAGGATGTCCAAAATTGATCTTTGAATTTGTTGAATTTGATGTTCTTGTAGGTATTCAGGTGGCAACTCCAGGAAGTCTCAATTTGCCAGAAGGGGTTAAGGTTGAAATTCCTTTCAATAACAAATGTCTCCTTCAAAAACTCCTATTTTGGTGAGCTTCTCCAACCATTCTATAAAAATCTGTGAACAGATTATCAAGGAGTACTGGAAAACATAAATGCACCTCAGTCATCCCAAAATCCGAAGACACTAAAAGAAAAAAAAAATTAGAAGTAAGTATATATTTCCAACCATTAAAGAAAAGAATGCTATCTAAATACTCAGAGTCAAGTTACAAAGATGAAGTTGGGTGAAATGTCCTAAAATGTCTCTTCATTCCGTTCTTCAATTCTAATCTTACCTTTAAAGAAGACTAACGGAGCCTTCCCATATCTGCCTTCTCCACAGAAAACTAGAAACAGTTTTAGAGATAATAGTTTCCTGGGTAGCTGTTCAAAACCAGAAAGTGGGGCAGTAGAGATCCAAGAGGAAAAAATTTTTTTAAGTATGCTTATTATAGCCCACCAGGGATGTTATTGGAATGGTAGCAAAAAAAGTCTTTAGAGAGCAGAGAAATGTTCATTGCTTATTTTATAAATCTCCCCCAAAGTTCCTGAGGCTAATTCTATTCTCACCCAGAGTTCAAAGTCTGACCACCAGACAGTGTAGTTTGAAGTAGAAAAGTAGGATGGGACAATTTCTATACTTTGAAGTCCAGAGAAAGAAGGATCATTTCAGGGGCTTGAAGCACACACACCAAACACTCTTTCTTTCCATCACCACTGCTATCAAAGAGTGAAACTGAATGGAACTTTAAAAACCTTAGAGGAAAATTATCTTGCTGCTTTCGTATCTAGATTTGCTTCCTCTCAAATTATAATTCCTCTCGAATATATAAGACCTATTTTCATTGCCTAAAACATATTTAAGTTAATAAAAATGAGTAAGTGCAAAACATTGCTATTCCATATATCTGGAGAGGCTGAAATATTTTGTGTCATTTTGTTTCCAACAGAAAAATAAATATGTATATTTTAAGCCCAAGAGATCTAGAGAGGTGCAAGTAAGTTACAGGTAATGCTATGGAAGACCACAGTAATGGCATCGACCTGCAGTTACCCTTTCCCCAGCAAGCAAGCCACTGGCCTGCGAGCTCGGCACCCACTGCACTGCACCAGGTTATTACCAGACCTTCCTGTTTTCCTCTTACGCTCTCCAGCCATCTTTTTAAAGGCAACCAGAATTATTTGAATTGCACATCTTTATAAATAATGGTTAAAAATTGACTATCAAGCAATAATTGGCTTTCTAGAAACTGTACAACCCATGGTAGGGTTTCAGAGAATAACCTACAATGCATTCGGTTAACAGTCCTGGTGGTTTTCATGTAAATCGTTTCATAGCAGGAATTTACTTGTCATTCCTGAGATCCATGACATCATGAAGCCAAGTGCCTTGCACATAATTGACACTCAATCCATCTTTTAAAGAGATTTAATATCACCACTCAAAACATGGCTATGCATTCTTAATTAGTCATTCTGCACATTCAGGTAGTCTCTGCCAATTATTTGAAACAACAAAAACAAAAAAAGGAAAATGAGGAAAGATGGTTCTGGCGTTAGCATGTATAGTTCCCAGAGCCAGAAAATAAAAACTGACACTAACTGAGTTGATAGCTGAGCTAGGAGAGAGGTGAGGCTGAAAGAACTGTGAGATCAAGTGGACATTAGCACAAAACTTGAAAAGGAGAATGCAAATTTTAAGCAGCATGCAAGTGAATGAGTTCTAAGTCTCTTGTATTGCGTGTCTCCAGAAACCCCACTGATCTCAGCATGATTGACATTTATGAGAATGACCTTAAGGTAGGTGTGAGGCTGGTGGAGTTTTCTGTTGTTGTTGCTTGCTTGCTGTTTGCACGACTTAAAGGAAAGTAGTTTGAGGTGTCAGTTGCTGCACTGCTAATCTTCTCCAGGCCAGCAGGAATGGAGCACTAAGCCTGAATTCCTACCTGTCTTTGACAGATGTCTAAAATACTCTGCCCTCGGAATGCTGGTGCTTTCGGGTGTAACTTACTCATTTGCTGCATCCTCCACATTCCTCCCCAGATCTGCCACTTTGCTCATCAGGACTAGTGCCAGAATGTTAGCATCAGATCTGCTTAATGTCACCCTCCTGTAATTGGACCACAGTAAACATATTGGGCAGTCTACAAGAAACACTGGAGATGAACATTTTAGACTTACTATCTGTCAGTGAGAGCAGGGACCATCTGGACAGGCAGTTAATGATCAGCATTAGAGCAGCATGCAGTGCTAGGCTTAAGTGTAATCTCTGGGCCTCAGTTTAACAAATGCAGGGGAACTGAGAGGGGATTTGAGCAATGTAGCAAAAGATCCCCTGAGGTCCTGAAAGGATGAGATGAGATTGAGTCTCACCTGGCAGTAACTGAAACGTTCACACACCGTCGCTCTCAAGCAACAACCACAGACTAGTTTTTAGGGCAAACAGAGAAGGGTTAAGGATTAAGGTAAAATTTAAATACTCCTCTTCTCCCCACCAAATCAAAAGAGAGAGCGTGTGCATGTGCTTCTGCCTGAGTTACCCGGATACCAGAAATCTGCTCTTGACCATAAAGAATCCATAAATTCCTGCAGGGCTCCTGTGGATTGGCAAAAAGAACCCTTTGGATCAGCTCTACAGGGAAGAGTGTAGGAAGGGTAGAAGTTTTTATTCAGACAGAGAGCGAAAGTTCAGATTCATTGCAAATATTCCTTCAGGTCAAAGGGAAGTGACCCAAATCATGAAAATCCATTTCTAAAAAGTGTATTTAATGTTTCTAAAAATTAAGGCCACAGTGGTGTTTAGTGGTAAGTCCTTTTACTTATCATGATGCAACCGAGTTTCAAAAGCATTATCTATTTAGGTTTTTGGGGTTGTTTTTTTTTTTTTCAGATTCAGGAACTGAAGAAGTACAGAACCCAAGCCCATGTATATTTTGAAAAACAGAGTTCATCCTCTTAGGGGTAATGACAACCCAGGACGGGTTTAATATTTTGGTGGTTTTGTCTGTTTGTTTTCTAAGAGTTTAGTTATCAGCATCTCTAGTCTAAACAACAACTACAAAAATACAACCTCATATACACAATCGAAATCCCATGAGTGCAAAATTAGGCAAGTATCCTTGGGCTTGAAATGAGACCTTAAGTTCTTGTGTATGTGCAGCCTCTGAACCATTCCAGGAACATTTGTTCAAGCTGAATAACCACATGTCATCTACACACAACAAGGATGGAAAACACATTGCTTGCCTGCTGCCACTGTCCCCATGGCACTTCCATGGCAAATTTTATTAATTGACTGCAGCACTTTTTCCCAACGAGCTCAGACAGAGCTTTGCAATCCTTCTTAACACCGCCACTTCTAATCATTATCTTGGGAGGTGAGTTGAACCTATTTGACATCCTATGTAGGATTTTTCCAGAGATATTTTAAGTTTGAGAGAAAATATTTTAGGTGAGAGGGAAGAAAGGAAGGAATATTTAGTGTCTGCTATGTATAGAACATATATTTTGTATATGTTGACAAAGATTCTTTCTTGACCAAATTTTAATCAGGCATCTAAACCTTCTCCTAGGCCCATCTGTGTATTTCCTTGTAAAACCCAGGTTTAGCAAAACCTCTTCAAAGTCAGGTTAACCAGAACCCCGACCCTCGTTATCCCACCAGGTTCTTCATCTTCCACCATCCTCCAGATGATGTCTGATCACCCTGGACTGCCTTCAGCAAGAACCCTACTAGGTCTGTTTAGCCTAAGTATCTCCCTAACCCCTGATGTTTCTTCTTGGTAATTTTCCATCCACTAATCCTCACCTTGCTCCTTGGCTATAAATCCCCACTTGCTCCTGCTGTGTTCCAAACTGAGCCAAATCTCTTTCCCCCACTGCAAAATTCCATTGCAGGAGCCCCTATACCCATCGCCTTGGTCCCCCCAACTTGAATAAAGTCTTCCTCACTGTGCTTTAAGAGTATTTTTTAAACAGTAATGTTTGACTCTCATGACAATCTTTTTATTCTCATTTTACCAACAGGTCAAAGGCCAGGAACCAGTCATGACTCAAAGTCATGTCCTCCACCCCCATTACCTACACACGCATACACCTAAGCTCCCTGTTCCACCATTAAGTCAGAGATTATAATATTCAATTAATTTTATTATTATATAAGGAGTAGAAGAGATGCTTTGAAACATGATTTTAAAAAGCAGATCATGTCCCTTAGCAGTTATCTCAGATGTCAAAAAGCTAACAAGATAAGGAAGACTTTAGAGAAATATTCTGCACGTATTCAACAAAGCTGGAATAAACACCACCACTTGCATTCAGTCCCAGCGCCAAGTACAGAGCTAAAGACAATAAGGAAGAAAGAAATAGCCAACCAATGTTTGCCTCCTAAGTCTTCCAACCCTTCCACTCGCAGGCCCCACATTTTTTTCTCAGACACACCCTTCTAGGAGCACTGCACCCTTCTGAGCCTGGCTTCAATGATGCACATACTGCTGCCTGAAACTGCTCCAAAATGAGAAACCCCAGTTCTAGGACTGGACTAACAGCTGAAAACACCTCTTCAGGATACCAAGGAAATAGTTTCTCCTTCATTTCTTACAAGAATCAATACCCTTTTCTTTCAAATTTCCTACAATTGTGTCATCTAAAAGGAGTGATTGATTCTTCACAGCACTGGTGCCTTTTATAACAGGCCCATGCAAATCTTTACCAGTGAATTATTTTTACAGGTAAGGAGTGGAATCTTAAAGAAGTAAGGTAGCTTAAATGTTGGCTCAGTGTTTAAACCCAGATTTGCCCATCTCTAAACACCGTACAATTTTACTTACACAGTGGTAACAACCAGACCTCTATGAACTTAGAAGTAGACATCGTCAATTCAAAGATTCTTTGGACTGCTGTCTGCCAATTGTGCTCCTGACCAGTTCAAGCAAAAGTTATGATTTCAGTGTTCTTGTCCCACTGAACTTTCAGGCATAACCGTAGTATCATAACCCTTTCCTGGTTCCTCAAATACTAACAAATCACTTTTGTAGCACTTTGTAATTTAATAAGGATATCTACCTACCTTATCTTTTAAAAGTGAGGGATAGTATCCATTTCTTACTGATCAAAAAGGAATTAAATATCCTGCCCAAGATCATCAGAGACAAGGAAAAACTCAGACTTGAACCTAAACATGAGATGACAATTCCAAACTGTGTTCTATTAAATTATGTTTTAAGATAGAATTTGATGTGTGCCAGAGTGGAGAAAGAAATAAAAGGTAATGGGAGTTGAGAGGGTAAGATCGGAAATAAGTTATGTGGTGGCATTTGAACTGTCTTAAAGGATAGATAGAATTTTAACGTGTGGAAAGAATGCCGACTAAAAATGTGGAAAAACAAAAAGGCTTAACAGAGCAATGTATTTACGAAGGAACTGACAAGTTCAACGCTTCTACAGAACATTGTATATGAAAATGCTGGGTGGAAAATTTGTAAAATAAAGTAGTTTGAGGCCAGATTATGAAGGAGCACACAATCCATGCCAAGAAATTTGGATATTTTTCTTTGGGGAAAGGATTTTAAAGGACAGTATAATTAACAGATTTGTGTTTGGGGAAGATGTTTTATTTGAGGCAGTGCAAAGAATATGCTGGAGATACCAGAAAGAATGAGGTGTCTGTAGTGTTAACTGGATAAGAAATTAAAGAGTCTGAAATGAACCAGAGTCTCTGCTGAAATGGAGATGCTAGATAGGAAGGATAGTAAAGAAGAGGAGATCATGAATGAGTTTAGGGTTCTTAGCGTAGGCCTCAGAATGAATGGCAATGTAATTAGCTGAAGTAGGAAATTTAAGCAATTGGGAGAGAAAATTAATCAGTTTGGCTTTGTACTTACTGGATTAGGGGACTTCGTCCTAGTTGGTTGTTGGAAATATGAAAACGGAACCCATGGATCAAATGTGAATAGATACATTCTAGTGTTATCGCATGGAGGTGTTATGCAAGGGCAACAAGGAATAATATATTTGGCTCTAAAAATGGTACACAGTGGGAGAGCTTTGGAAAATCTTGTTGAAAACTTTGATTGGAAAGGGCTCTTTGTTGTCCTAAAGAGTTTATATTGTTACTACAGGGAGACACTGAATACAGTATTTAGTAGTGATAGTTGGAAGCCAAGCCAACACTAAGAGCTGAGAGAAGGTGGGCCAGGGAGTGTTCTGTGAATATGCATATTAAAACAAGTACAGAAGGTGCCACGGCTGCTGGCCTCATGCACAGCCTGTGGGTTCCCTTCTCGGTTATAATAACATAACTCAGCTGTGCAGCATGTTTTCATTCTTGGAAAGAAGTTTATTCCCAAAATTAGGTTTTTCATCTAAAGGCTTTTGAGTCCTACCAGATAACCAGGAAGCCATGACTCAAAACAAAATCTGACATAACCCACTTTGTTTTTGCTTTCAAAACGTCGTTTTTCAGAGTTTGCCATATTTTCAAACAGTGAGGGTGAAAAATAATCTTCAAATTTCAGGGTAGAGACCATGAATGGTAGGACATTTTATTTCTCATGGCACCTTGCTCAAAACTACTTATGAATAAATTAAAGAGAGACAAAACAAAGTTTTGATAATATCAGAATTATGCCTTATTATTGATTATGATGAGGGAGGGGGGACCCAAGATACCTCTGAGTCTTAACGGAAAATATGCAGTTAAGGACTAGCTCTAATACATGTTTTGTTGATACTGCAAAACTTCCAATTGCCAGAACATTTTTTTTTCATCTATTTGAAGCAAATGCTAAGTGAAAAGTGACAGGATGCTATGCCTTCTAAGATAAGTCTGCGCCTGTTGGAGAAAAGTCTGCTATTACGGTTAAGACAGCACTTCACCAGCTGAGGTTGGCACGAAAGAGGAAAAGTTGTACCCCACCTGGAATGAAGAGCGTGTTTCTCTTTAGAATCTCAGAGAAAAAAATACTGCACTGACCTTCCCTCAAATTAGATTATAAGTGCACACTTTCAGCAGCACAAATCAGGACTCTTCTCAATCTCTGGGACACGATGTGTTCATAATTGCTGTTGGCATCTCCTGGAGCCTTGGACTCTCGCCCTCTCCTTTCTTCTCTTCACATTCTTAAATTCTCCCCATGTTTCAGAACCTAACTCAACCCCATCCCATCTGGAAAGATTTGTATCAACCCCTCCATCCAGCCTACTCTCTCTTCTTGCTCCTTTCATTTTTCATCGTTCACTGCATATGAGACCACATGTAGTTGTGCTCTACAGACTAGCCTTTCCAAAGCATTTACACTTTGCCTCCCTGGTAAGGTTTGAAATTGTTTGAGGAAAATAATAGCATCTCATCTTATTGTGTACAATACCAACAGCCCAATGAGTACCATCTGCTCAACTTCTTAATCTCTTTCCCGAGAATACATCAATTTATAAAGAACCAACTATAAAGTTTTTTAATGCAACACCAATGTAAAGATTATTTTTCCCTTGGGCCATAAATCAGATAACTTCTTTCCAAAACAAATATTTTCTATAATCAGATGTGAAAGGGGAACAAATCAACCCCCAATGGGCAGAAGGCAGAAGGATCACATACAAAAACAAAACATTTATTGGAATCTACATTTTAAACTTTGCAACCTTCAATATTTTAGGAAAGGTGTTCCTTCTGGGCTTAATAAAAACTGAAATCAGCTACGAGTAACAGGTACAATAAAACCACAGGAAGTGCACGTTGATTCTTCAAAGAGCACTGACTATGCATGGCAACAGGGTGTGGGGTCTGTGCAAGTGACTGAGCATTTTTCCAGGTTTATTATTAAAAGTCCTAGAAAATGCTAGGACTATTGTGTCTTTAAAGGCCTCCGCAGCTTGGCTCTGGCCAACTCAAAAAACTGCTTGATTATAAAATGAAGTTTAATTCTGCCTTTAAAACTAGAGTTCACAAGTCACTTGAGTAAAGAGGAGACGTGGAGAAGCTTCTTTTCTTTTTTTTCTGTCCTCTCTTCCAATTAATTTGTAACAGGAGATTTTTGTTTCCCTCGTTGTGTTTTGGCCCCTGGCCCCACCTCAGGCCATGCAGGTGAAATGGCCCTGGGAAAAAAAGAGACACTTTCGGTTGCCTAATTGGAAGTAAGCCCNGAAAAAAAGAGACACTTTCGGTGCCTAATTGGAAGTAAGCCCACATACCCACTCCTACAGGCTTTGCTAACACTAGCCAGTGGAGGCCAGCCTCCCAATTCCTCACTGTGTTCCTTAAATTTCATAGAAAGCAAGAAGAAAATACCAGAGCAAACACAGAGCAATTGTAACAACCAGAAGTCTAATCTGAAGTCAGTCACGTTTCTAAGAACTCACAATTTTCCCAAAAGGAAAAAGACAGATAAAATGACAAATAATCTAAAACAGATTTATATTTTACTGAAACAAGTGTTCTACTAATTGAGAAAGAGAAGCTGATTATTTCTCCTGTGGGCGCTCATGGTGAAATTCAAACCTGCTTGCATTCTTTGATATTCCAGGAAGGTAACTATAACAGTCTCCGATAGCAACTGTAACACATCGCCACAAATGGAGGGGCTCAGAACAACACAAATGTATTCTCTCATAGTTCTGGAGAACTAGGAATAAAAAACTCAAGGCATTGGCAGGGCTGCATTCCTTCTGGAGGCTTTCGACAAGATTCTGTTTCCTTATCTTTTCCAGCTTGGAGAGGCTGCGTGTTCCTTGGTTCACAGTCCCTTCTTCCATCCTCAGAGCACATTATTCTGACCTCTGTGCCATCATCACATCTTTCTCTCTCTAACTCTACCACTTCCCTCTTATGAGAACCCTGGTGATCACTGTGGACTCAGCTGGACTGTCCAACATATTCTCCCCATCTCAAGAGCCTTAAGTTAATCGCATCTGCAGAATCTGTGTTGGCGTGTAAAATAACATATTCACAGCATCCAGGGATTGTGACGTGGCTGCCTTTGATGGGTAATTTTTCAGGCTACCACAGTAACCACTTACAATCTGTGATCAAGCATAAGTACAGAGAATCCATATAGCATACAAGTAATCAAGATTTGGCTATAATTAGCAATCTAGGTCTTCAAGAAAGTAAATTAAATGACACTTTAAGTTGCAAGATAACATGCAGCTGGACTGCAAATTTCTAACATATACTCTCCTTCTTTTTTCTTTTTTTCATACATTAGTTAGGTACAGAGAAATAGAGCATGAAATATAAGGGGAAATGGTCATCTAAGCTGATGGTTTGTATGCGGAAAAATTCTCTTCAGCATGACCTAAACCAGAAAGGAAGGAAGGAGGGAAGGAGAGAGGAAAGGAGGAAGAAAGAAAAGGATGGAAGGATGGAAGGAAGGGAGGGAGAGAGAGAGGGAGGGAGAAAACTTTTTTTAAACTTTAATGAAATGTTTCACACTGCAAAAATAAAACCTATCCTTTTTTATAGAACTGACTGCTCGTATCTTTTGTCCTGGGTATTTCTTTTTCTAAACACACTGTTGTAGTGGAGATATAAGCTCAGGAAATACTAGGCAAATTCTAGCAGATTAGCAAAAGTGATTTAGATATCAACATGCTATGAGAGATTACCTCCACTGATCACAGCAGCTAAGAAGACTGAGTATTAATCAGCTAATGTTTGCAGCTCTTGGGGGGAAAGCAGTAGTAGATAGAAACTAAGAATTATAAAGAGAACAAAAGGAGCATTAGTCAGATAGGTAGGAATAAGTAAACATCATAAATTAGGTTAATAGCGGGACTCTACATCTTCCTTTTCTTCTACCTGAAAAAAAAACCTTAAACTGAAGCTTAATACACTCTGTATATATTCACATATACTCATTTAACACCTGCTCTACTCAATATTAAGTAAAATCAGTTTCTACAGTCTTTAAATAAAGTCAGGAAACTTGCTTAAAATTCGTGGTCTAATCCTTGCGAACTTGCTCTAATCATTTGGAAGTCAGTGTATAATAACGGAAATAAAATGGTAATCGGTAGATTCCAGAAGACCAGGGTTATAGACGTAGCTCTTCTGCAAGCTGCTTGCATGACCTCAGACAACCTTCTTGTCTCATGTACTTCACTAGCGTCATCTGTTAAGGTAAAATATTTAAGTTAGTAAATCAGAAATTGAATATGAATCCTTCTCACTGTATAGTAAATATAATTTCTCCACTGATGTCAGTTATACTCCCTATACTACAAAGAGTTGGAACATGATTTTTAAAAAATGGAATCCACTTTTAGAAAATATACCTGGTTTTTGTTCATGTAGGAAAATATAGGAGATGCCAATATAAATGTACTAGGTCTCATAAATGTTATCTAGTGACAGAGGTTGGCAAACTATAGCCACTAGGTCAAATCAGGCCTACAACCTATTTTTATAAATGAAGTTTTATTGGAACACAGTTATGCCCGTTCATTTACATATGGTCTATGACTAATTTCTGGCTATAGTGACAGAGCTGAATAGCTGTGAAAGAGATCATATGGCCAGTAAACCCCATAATATTTACTATCAGTCCACATATAGGAAAAGTTTCCTGACACCCATGTAATAAAATAAAATGACACAGAATCACTGACAAATTCTGTATCACACGTTAAAATCAAATAAACAATTTTAACACACAGTTTTAATGATTTATTTTCTCACTGTATATATTTCTTTACATGTTATTAATAAATAATGTCTCCAAAGCAAACAGTTTGTGATATATTTCTTTTAGTTGGTTTTCTTTTCTGGGATAGTAGTTAATTTGTTGCTACTTTCATCATTATTAAATTGAGTTAAGATAGACAACATTATGTTACAGTAATAAACAATTCCCCAAATCTTAATGCCTTATAACAACAAAGGCTTCTCATAGCCACTGCATCAACTATAGGCCCCCATGAGCCTTTTCTCTGGGACTCAAGCCGACAAAGACTCTTCCATCCAGACAGTTGTCCATTATTGTGACAGAGGGAAAGAGAATATAGTAAATGGCACATGCCTTTTGAAGCTTCCACCCCGAAATGATACATCCCTTCCAATCACATTTCATTCTTCAAAGTAAGTCACACGGTCATGTCTCATTTCAAGGGGAGTGGAGCAGTACAATTCTACCACAGGACCAGAAGGAGAGGTATAATATCTGAGACAGGCTCTTATGACAGTCATCGTAACTGCCAAAAACAATTTGAAAGAGAGATGGAGTTAAATGTCTCTTGCCTGGGGAGACTCTGCATCAAATACGGCACCACCATAAAAAGCATGATACCGTAATTCCATTATAATTTACCAAAGTCTAGACTCTCTGGCTCTAAGTCCATACAGTAGTGGTAAAAGTGCTAAGCCATTTTTGCAAATCCTATGACTGAAGATTTCTTTAGCAGTGCGGAGTATTTCTTCAACTACAGTGTTAGTTTTAGTTTTCTGAACTCTTGGGCATTTCCAAATTCCATTTATTTGATATTCAAAATAATCCCTTGGTCCTTTCCAACATTTAAAAATAGCAGCTGAAGTTTAGCTGTGAGTTCTCTTAATGTCTATAGAAATTTACTCGCCACACCAAGTAAAATGTATTATCGTTTCTCACTATTAAAAACAGCATTTAAATTATGGTCTATTTTAGTTTCTAAAATTACTTTCCTGCATTTTTTAAAGACAGCAAACAATCAAGACAGAACTCACAAATGATGTGCAACATTCTCTTCTTTTAAAAACCTTATGAATTTGCCTTTAACATATTGCATTTTCATATTAGCTACTTAATCTCACTTTATTAGAATGGTCAGACATAATAAAGGAATTTGTGCCAAGACACCCTTTTGAAAATTACCTCTTTAAGTAATATTGACTAATAATATTGCCAATGCTACACATCAGAGAAAAAAGGGATATCAAAATTATAAACCATTTTTAGTTGAAAAAAGGAAGTTTTTTGTTCAAAGCTTTTTAGTTCCAAGTTAGTCAGATATGAGACTCACAGAATCCATAGCAAAATCTTTTATATTTAATGAACACTCTTAAACTCTTGTTATAATACAATTAATGTTCAGCATGTAGGCATGGAACTATTCTGTACCATCAGTACACAGTACTTTCTGCAATAACAGTTTAAGGAAAAAAGTGTATCTATAAAATATATACTGCTTTCTTGGTCAAATATAAGTTGATTTTATTTAATGCAAGATTATTTTCAGTCTGGGTGTCTTCACTATTGATAAAATAGACTGTAGATGGGCTTCTCTAGCTGGAGGGACCATATGCATAAGAAAGTGCTTGCAGTGAAGATGACATATGTCACACCATGTGCCAAATACCATCCTAGATCTGGAAGTGACAATTTTCTTATATATACTGGCACTTGGAGCTCTCTAGCTTTGGATTTATTTCTTCTCCATAAGAGCTCAAGTGACACTATGTGTGTTTCTGAAAAGCTTGGTAGGAGGTTTTCTGGCAATCAGCTATTTTACATTTTACATTCTTTATCTGGTATCTTTTAATTAGTATGCTTTATGAACTATTTTTGTTGTACCTCTCAAATGTCACACATGAGCTTGAATCATCTACTCTACAGTCTTTAGGTTTCTAAGGAACATGTAGCCATACCCTAGTGCACATAAAACGACATGAATTTTGCTCCTTTATCTATGAAACTTAGTTTCTCTGAAAAATGGGGAAAATTCTGCTGTCACTATGTACCTTACCATTCTACTCGGTTCACAAAAAATCAACTTGTTAAATGGCCAACTGGCATATTTGCCAATGTATCTATTTATAAAAATATTTTTTAAAAAGCAACTAGTTATAAAGCTTATAGCGATTTATATAAGAAGGGATGGCTTATGACATTTTGAGGATTTCTGCAGTCTTAGTTGACTGATTTTCATTTCAGAATTTCATATGGACACTTTTCAGTTTATGTTGATGTTTTTCCAATTCTCTTCCATCAACAAGTATATCAACCTTAGCATGTGATCTCTAGCAATTAGTAGCCAAAATTTAACAAGTAATGTGGTTGTTCTTATCTCTGCCTTGTTCACATTTACCCATCTTGTAGTATGTTTAAGGTTTGAGTATTTGTAAGATTTAATAAGTTTATGCTTTTTTGTTCTTTTATTGCTCTTTCTTCACTTATACTTACTGTCTCATTGCTGTTACCTAAAATGGTAGTGACACATACCTTCCATGCATTCATTCTCATTTCCTTTCCACTATTTTGAATGGTTTGCAGGCTTTGTGTTAAATAACTTTTCAAACCATTGCCAGATCAACATATTCCATTTGTTAGAAATCAAAATTTCTTTTGTGACTTGATTATTTTGGCTACTTCTTATTTCTATCAAATGTGCTTAAAAGTTATTTACTTTCTATTTTTTTTAGTTTTTAGGTATACTTAAAATTCCTGTGTCAATTCCTGAAATTAACACATAAGCATTAATTTGTGTTTCTAGCAATAAATTTTTAAATTTCAATGTGATCTGATTATTTTTATTCACATTTGAATACCCAACTTTCTGGTAAATGGAAAAAAGTGGAAAGTTGGCAAACTGGCTATTCAAAGAATTGGTCATTCAGTTAAATAATCATTTGTTAGACTGGTTTTGGGCAAGATGGCCTACTTCCCTAGACCAGGTATTTGTAGTGAAGAGTAAAATAGAAAATGTAAACATTCTACACACACAAACACACATGGGCAATGAGTTATATTTCGTTACCTATGCAATTCAAGTATTCACCCCAGTTTCAAGTATGATCTGTCTCTAATACATCCTATGAAGGCAAATTTCTATCGTTTTTTTTTCTAGTTGTCCGTATGTATTTCCCCACCATGCCCAGATTCACCCCCGATCATGGCTCACCGCACTGTTGATTACCACTGGAAATTCTTAGATCTAGAACTTCCTAGATCACCCCAGAAACTTCTTTTCTGAGAGAACAGAGAATTTGTGTGGGGCAGGCAGCACGTCCCTCCACAAGCCCTGTCCTTCAGCAGTTAGAAGGAACTGCAGTATAGGATGTAAAAATGTAATGCTGGGGCACAA
The DNA here is from genome assembly GCF_002007445.2 of Ailuropoda melanoleuca. Classification (NCBI taxonomy): domain Eukaryota; kingdom Metazoa; phylum Chordata; class Mammalia; order Carnivora; family Ursidae; genus Ailuropoda; species Ailuropoda melanoleuca. The sequence continues at coordinate 123,327,401 of NC_048220.1, read as the reverse complement.
AGGGAAGTATTCCTAGAATCTGGGAGTAAAAGATAAAGAAGGTAAACCTTTTGGAGTGAGTACTCTTTGGGGGCGTCACTCAGTCCCAACCTGGCTCCTCAACTTCTAGCCTCAGTCAAATCACAAAACCCCACTCCACCTCCTTCCTACATATTCCTTTTGCCCGCCCTCTACCTCCAATATCCATTCCTCTAGCCTGAATTTCAGTCCAAAGCAGTGGTAATCAGCCCTAGCATCACATTCAAATCACCCAGGGAGCATTTTTAAAATGCCAATGCCCAGGCCTTATCCAGAAATTCTCATTTAATTGTCTATGGGACCTAGCAGCAGGTTTTTTTAGTTTAAAGCTCCCAGGTGATCCTGAAGTACAGCTAGGCCTAAGAATACTGATCTAAAGAGAGCTTTACAAATATTTCCACATCACTTTACATATGATAATGGTATTTGCAAAACACACTGAGTAAGCCTGAAAGGCTGCTGGAGGTTGGAGCTGGTGTGGTGGTTTTGGGGGCCAGGGCGCAGTGAGAAGCTCCTGACTGACCAGATTCCATCCAGCCATCAAGCCAACAAAGATGTGAAAGCTCGGGATCTCCACTCATGTAAGCCATTTTTGGCATCCGCATTCACTTGTAGGAAAACAGTTCCTGTGATCTATGGCAGTAGTCAGGGCAGCTTCCACGGGCTGATCAAAGATGGCTATCGGCACTCCAGTGCTCCAGCACTGTCCAGCTCAGTACATGGCATTGGCCCTCCTAGTATGTTTCATTTGGAGATTACCCACTGGTATGAATTACACACACTTTCCCAATTGTCCACAGACTTACTATTAAGCCATCTAAGTTACCTACCATCAAAGGCAAGAGCCATATAGGTGCTTATTGCCTACCCTAAACATAGACCCACAGTACATTTCTTTTTTTTTTTTTAAGATTTTATTTATTTATTTGACAGAGAGACAGCCAGAGAGAGAGGGAACACAAGCAGGGGGAGTGGGGGAGGAAGAAGCAGGTTCACAGTGGAAGAGCCTGATGCGGGGCTTGATCCCATAACGCCGGGATCCCGCCCTGAGCCGAAGGCAGACGCTTAACGACTGAGCCACCCAGGCGCCCCCACAGTACATTTCTAATACACACCAGTTGACTGGTTAAAGTCTGCATATCCTGATCAGCTACCATCAGTAAAAGCCCAAAAACAAGCTCCTAGAGCAGGGAAATTTGAATAATGGGCAAAAGACTAGAAGTTCACGAGCAACAAATGATTAATTTTGCTTGGAGATTCTTTCTTGCTTGGGGCAGGCAAAGCTCAGTCTCTCCTACCCTCAGATCAGAACTAGGATAAAGGAATGGAAGGCCCAGTGCTGGGGGCCCAGACACTACTACGTCATCCCAGGGGATGGTAAGCGGACAGCTCAGTTTAGGAAGAATCTGTAGCAGACTGTCTGGATTTAAATAAATTGGCTTCACGGAGAGTGGCAACAGTAGGCGTGCCAACAAAACAAGCTGCACAGCTCAAGGCAAGAAGTAAAGTAATGACGGTGAACAGACCCAGTCATATCCTCTCCCCTTAGCCAACGTGCGAGGGCCACTTTGTTTTCATACACCATGTTAGGTCCCCATGTATGGTTTTGGTGAAAACACAAGCCAACTGTGTGAGGCAACTAAACTCTTGTGAGTAACACTATCCCCGACTTTATTTTGTTTGTTCGTTTTTGTTTGTTGGTTGGTTGTTTGGTTTAGTTTGGTTTGGTTCGACCCATATTTTTACCTATGAGAATTAGAATACTCAAAAGATTTCCTATTTCTGTGGAAAATTAATACGATTTTTTTCTAATAGTGACGGCACCAGCCTGTAGGTAGCAGCCAGAAACAGAAGATCAGGAATGTACAGAGTAGGGCTTCTTACAAGGGAATTTGGCAATGGAGAACATGCTCATCTTTCCTCCTACGATAAATTCAGACTGTGGTGTCAAAACAGCATTGCCCATTCATGCCATCCTAACTCCTAAGTAGAAGAATAATCAGAGCGGGGCTCAGCTGATGAAATCTCAAATAAAGAATGTAACTAACCTGGAGTAGGCACATTGAAAGTGAAGGAGCCACGAGTCTTGTTCATTCAGGATGCCGATCCAAGGAGCTGACCCTCTCTGTTAATGTTGCCCCTTGTCCTGTTTTCTCTAATGAAATTAATGTGGCTCAAGCTGAAAGTAGTCATGAACGATATCACAGAAGTAGAAAAACTCTGCTTACTCTGCTGCAAAAATATGAAAGCTGCATATGAGACAGCAGTTGCTAGCTCTGTAGGATATCACAAGCATCAAGCCTGAGACTGTCTCCAGAACAAAAAATTACGTGAGCGGAGTGGTGGTCTATACAGTCTAGCTTAGTCAACTTTTCTTGAGTTCACTGGAGTGCGAAGAGAACAGTGTAATGTAAACCAGTATCCTTTTCCAACTGGAAGCAGCTTGGGTTACAGGAAGAAGCAAAATTTGACCTACATCTACCCAGACATGAGAGAAGGAAAGATGGAAACAATCCCATGAAGCAGGAGCTGCCATGATCAACTCAAACTCTCACTGACATCACTTAAAAATGCAATATTACACAACCTAGCTTTTATGTTTACTCAATCGTTACAATTATTTGATGAGGGTTTGCAGAAAATACTTCCCTATTATTACATAAAGAAATGAGCCCAAGGCCAAGTTGGGATAAAGTGTAGCCCAATTCTGAGTACAGTTATCAGTGTGATTGTAATTCCAGTTTCATCAAGAGGAACAGCAGCCCATCTTATGGGAAGTTGGAACAGTGACCTTAAACACTCTGATTGCCTCAGGAGGTTCACATTGCACATACCTGAAAGACCCCACAGAAAACCCTCTCATCCTAGAAGGGTGCTCAGAACAATTTCCTCTGAGCTCCAAGTGGAAGGTAAATTAGAGAAAACACAGGGGAAGTAGCATATCAGAAATTATCTACTGCAAGAGCAGTGCAAATTTACAGTTAGAGGAGCCAATAAATCACAAAGAGTTCACGCCACAGGCTGTTTTTACTCTAACCAGATAGCTCAACCTCCTTTAATTGTCCTGATCAGAACCTTACTATTGACACTCCTAGAGTGCACTGAAATGAAATGGAAACCAGGAAATTTGCCTTTCAGCCCCCTGGTAGTAAATGGCAAGAAGTTTAATTTTAAAGGAGCTGTTACACAACCAACAATGCATTTGGGACACGGAAAAAACCAAACCTGTTTACACAAGGAGACAGTTACAGAAATGTTCACTGAAACACTGTCTATAATAATTCAAGACTAGAAACACACTAATTGTCCCTCAACTGGCTAAATACATTGTATGAATATTCAACAGAACATGATATAGTAGTTAAAATATATAAATTTGAGCCATGTGTTTCAAAAATCTTAATACTGAGCCAAAAAAAAAAAAAGGAGTTACAGAATAGTACTTCATAAAATGCCACTTGAGTAAAATCTTATATTTTATTTATGGATATATGCATTTAATAACGATAAAAAGCATACATGGAAATGATAATAAAGTTAAGATAGAGCATATCCTGGAGGAGGCCAGGAGATAAAATGGAAAAAAGAAAAAAGGGTACACAGGTTACTTTAAATGTTTCTGCACTGTTTTATTCACCCCAAATAACAGAAGCAGTTTTGGGGGAAATGTCAAGAAGCAGGTAGGTATTCACTACTATTTTCTATACTGTTCCACATGTTTGAAATATACTATATTACAGACCTAAAAAAAAAATAGCAATAAATAATAATAGGAAACTTCACTATCTAATTTAAATCAACGGACAGATTATCCAGACAGAAAAATCAATGGGGAAACATTGGCTTTAAATGACACATTATACCAAATATACTTAACAGATATCTACAGACCATTCCATCTAAAAGTAATAGAATACACCTTTTTCTCAAGTGCACATGAAACATTTTTCAGGATAGATCATATGTGAGGTCACAAAAAACCTTCATAAATTTAAAATGATTGAAATTTTATCCAGCATCTTCTCAAACCACAATGGTATGAAACTAGAAATTAATTACACAAGAATAACTAGAAAATTAACAAATATGTGAAGATTAAACAACATGCTACTGAGCAACAATGAGTCAAAGAAGAAATCAAAACAAAAACTGAGACAAATGAAAATGGAAATGTATCAAAACTAATGAGATGCAGCAAAAGAAGTTCTAAGACGGACGTTTATTGTAATACAGGCCTACCTCAGAAACAAAAATTCTCAAACTAACTTTATACCTCAAGCAACTAGAAAAAAACAAAGCCCAAAGTTAGAAGACAGGAAATAACCAAAATTAGAGCAGAAATAAATGAAATAGAGACTAAAAAGACAGTAGAAAAGATCAGTGAAAGAGCTTATTCTTTGAAAAGATAAAATTGAAAAACGCTTAGCTAAACTCTCCAAGAAAAAAAAGAGAGAAAACTCAAATAAATAAAATCAGATATGAAAGAGATGTTATAACTGATACTAAAGAAATACAAAGAATCATAAGAGACTACTATGAAAATTATATACCAATAAATTGGACAACTTAGGAAAAATGGTTAAATTCCAGGAAACATACAACCTACCAAGACTAAATTATGATGAAATAGAAAATTTGAACAGACTGATTACTGGTAAGGAGACTGAATCAGTAATCAAAAACCTCCCAACAAACGAAAGTCCAGGACTAAAGGGAAATTCTACCAAACATTCAAAAAAGAACTAATACTAATCCTTCTCAAACTCTTCCAAAAGATAAAGGAGGAGGGAACTCCTCCAAACTCATGTTATAAGGTCAACATTACCCCAACACCAAAACCCGGAAAGTATGCTACAAAAAAATAATTAAAAATAAAAAAATAAAAAAATAAATTTACAGGCCAATATCCCTGATGAACAGAGATACAAAAAATCCGTAACAAACTATTAGCAAACTGAATTCAACAATACATTAAAAGGATCATACATCATATTAAGTGGGATTCATTGCAAGAATCCAAAGATGGCTCAATATCTGTAAATCAGTCAATGTGATACACCACATCAACAAAATGAAGAATAAAAATGATTATGATCATCTCAACAGATGCAAAAAAAAAAAAGGCATTTGGCAATTTTCAACATCCATTTATAACAAAAACTCTCAGTAAAGCAGGTATAGAGGAATGGACCTCAACATAACAAAGGCTATATATGACAAGCCCAGAGTTAGCATCATACTCAATGGGGAAAAGCTGAAAGCGGTTCCTCTAAGGTCAGCAACAAGACAAGGATGCCCTCTCTTGCCACTTTTATTCAACATAGTATTGGAAGTCCCAGCAATAAGGCAAGAGAAGAAAATAAAAAGCATCCAAATTGGAAGAGAAGCAGCAAAACTGTCAATCTCATTTACAACTGCATCAAAAACAATAAAATACCTGGGAATAAATTTAACCAAGGAGGTGAAAGACCTGTATATTGAAAACTACAAGACATTAAAGAAATTGAAGACAATATGAGTAAATTCGTTCATGGACTGAAAGAATTACTATTGCTAAAATGGACATACTGCCCAAAGCAATGTACAAATTTAATGCAATCCCTATCAAATTCCAATGGCTATTTTCACAAAAACAGAATAAGCTATCCTTAAATTTGTATAGAACCATAAAAGACCCTGAATAGTCAAAACAATCTTGAGAAAGAAGTACAAAGGTGGAGACATCACACTCCCTGATTCCAAACTATATTACAAAGCTATAGCAATTAAAACAGTATGGTATTAGCATAAAAAAAAGCACACAGATTAATGAAACAGGATAGAGAGCCCAGAAATAAACCCATGCATATATGGTCAATTAATTTACAACAAAGGAGCCAAGAATATACAATGTAGAAAGGACAGTCTCTCCGATAAATGGGGCTGGAAAAATTAGCCACATGCAAAAGAATGAAACTGACCTCTAACTTACACCATACACAAAAATTCACTCAAAATTTATTAAAGACTTGAAAGAAAACCTAAAACCATAAAACTCCTTGAAGAAAACATTGGTAGTAAGCTCCTTTTCATAGGTCTGAGTTTTTTTTTTTTAATCTAACACAAAAAACAAAAGCAACAAAAGCAAAAATAAACAAGTGTTACTCTATCAAACTAAAAACCTTTTGCACAACAAGGGAAACCATAAACAAAATGAAAAGGCAGAATGGTAGAAAATATCTATAAATCATATATCTGACAAGGAGTTATATCCAAAATATATAAAGAGCTCATACAATTCAACACCAAAAAAAACCCAAATAGTTTGAGTAAAAAATGGGCAGGAGATGTAAGTAGACATTTTTTCAAAGAAGACATTCAGATGGCCAACAGCTACATTAAAAGATGCTCCATATCATTAATCATCAGGGAAATGCAAATCAAAACCACACTGGGGGGGGGTAGGCAGTGGGAGAAATGGGCAAACTGTTCTTTTTGTTTAAATAAAATGATTAATTTTTTTAAAAAAGTTACATAATCTATTTCAGAAAACAGCAGAGGGGACAGCACTTCCCAACTCATTTCATGAAGCCAGTATTACCCTGATTTCAAAACCAGACTGAAAAAGTATTTAAAGAAAAAAAAACAAACTACAAAGCAATGTCTCTCATGAATTTAGATGCAAAAATCAAAAAAATATTAGCAACTGCGGGGCGCCTGGGTGGCACAGCGGTTGGGCGTCTGCCTCCGGCTCAGGGCATGATCCCGGCGTTGNCAACTCATTTCATGAAGCCAGTATTACCCTGATTTCAAAACCAGACTGAAAAAGTATTTAAAGAAAAAAAAAAAACTACAAAGCAATGTCTCTCATGAATTTAGATGCAAAAATCAAAAAAAAATTAGCAACTGAATCCACCAGTGTGTAAAAGGAATTATATACCATGACCAAGTTGGAGTTACTCCACGGATGCAAGGCCGGTTCAACATTTGAAATCAAATGATGCAATCCATCATCTCAACAAACTAAGGTAAAAAGTCATATGATGTTATCGATAGATGCAGGAAATGCATTTGACAAAATTCAGCACACACACACAAACACATACGAGATACGCTGTTAAAAAAAAAAATACCAGAAAACAGTGTGTGTGTTGGGTGAGAGAAGATGTCAGTGGAAGATAGCACCATATTTTTAAATTGGGGAAAGAAGCAGAANATCTCAACAAACTAAGGTAAAAAGTCATATGATGTTATCGATAGATGCAGGAAATGCATTTGACAAAATTCAGCACACACACACAAACACATACGAGATACGCTGTTAAAAAAAAAAATACCAGAAAACAGTGTGTGTGTTGGGTGAGAGAAGATGGCAGTGGAAGATAGCACCATATTTTTAAATTGGGGAAAGAAGCAGAAAAATTACTGAGGATGGTCAATGGATACTGCTTCTAGGTTTAGCAATTAGACCTGGTAAAGAAGATGTCACTTTGAGACGAATATAATGAAAGAACTGCACTGTCCTAATAATATGTCACACCATTCTTTCTAGCATTATATTATAAAATGCATTATAAAATAAGAAAAGAAGGACCAACCAAAAATATGTCATAAATGGCATCAAATCAGGAAGACATGTAACAGTTAGATGTTGCACAGGTAGACTGACCAGAGGGGAAATTCAGAGGAGAGAGAAACATATCGGAATTACTAGAATATAAATGTGTGACGTGTGTGAATTCAGAGAAAAGTATATAGGCCGCCAAGATCTTTAGGAAAACAAAGACACAGAGAGAAAGCAAAGTGTAGATGTTTTGCATTTTTGCAACCACAAAAATGAGGCGACACACAAAAGCGGGACAGGACTGTAGGAGTCTAGTCAAAGCAGGTTCCAGTCTCCCCAAAGGCTGTACTGTGCCTCCTACATCCCTCCTGCTTGCCTCGCCTGGGCTTCTCCCCTTTTCCATGGCATTTAACTAAGAAACCACTTGAAAGGCAGTAACTCATTATTCAAGGCACAGAAATACTTGTAGTTGGGGCCAGCTTAGAGGAAGTTTAGAGAAATCATTAGTAGAGTTGTGTGGCAAAATGAAAATGTCATAGGGAGCGAGAGGAGGGTCTTGGCTGTGGATGCAGGTCACCAAGTCTGTGGTCAGCCCTGCTGCTGGGAGATCTCGCCCTGGTGAGCAGCCACACGTTGTAATCCAGAAAGGAATGCAGACTTAACACCAGCCTTTCCACAAGAACTCATGCTAGTGCACACAGGCACACTCAGACACACATGGGTAGGAGGGATGGTCTGTAGGGAAATGTAGAAACCATTCTAATCCCTAAGAAAGGGCCCCACACCAGTCCCGCCATCATCACCTTCTTTACCCACTTGGTCCCCACTGTTCTTTTCTGGAGCAGCAGAGCACAGAGTGTGCGAGAAGAATCATAGACTTTCATCTCAGCTCCACCACTATGTGACCTTGAGGCCAAGAAAGGCTGAGTGACTTGATCAAAACTCCACAGATATTTAATGGGGGGATAGGGAGCTCTCTTGTTAGCATTTCGTGCACACACGCGTGCGTGTGTGTATCATCACTACCTCTAATGATGACACTGATTCCTTTTTTTGGCACAATTAATGAATAACTAACTGTACCCTTCCTTTTTAGTCAATTGAACTAACTAAACAAAAACAGGTTTTAAGGGGCGCCTGGGTGGCACAGCAGTTAAGCGTCTGCCTTCGGCTCGGGGTGTGATCCCGGTGTTGTGGGATCGAGCCCCACGTCAGGCTCCTCTGCTATGAGCCTGCTTCTTCCTCTCCCACTCCCCCTGCTTGTGTTCCCTCTTTCACTGGCTGTCTCTATCTCTGTCAAATAAATAAATAAAATCTTT